>NW_027206368.1:5912500-6280000 GCF_024711535.1 Dipodomys merriami
TATTTACCATAAAGAGGATTTGAAGACCAGGGACTGTAAATATCCAGGCTAAAGTCAGTCATAAGCACACATACGATATAAAACCAGCACTGTATTCCACAAAGGAGCTCCTCATTCACGTAGTTGTTTCACTTCAGAATTCCTAGATGAAAGCCTACAGAAGGTGCAAGATACAACACAGAGTGTTTTGTATTCACATTCTGGGTTCATTCTGGGTTCTCATGGACAAGCTCTTGTAGTGCACCCAGCTTCCCTACCAAGGAGGACACTTCTAGCCATCTCCAGTCACCTGCAAAACCACAGCAATGTCCAGCCAGACAGTATGTTTCCAAAAGCCCAGCCATAACAACTCCTTTGTCATTCTGTGAGCCCACAATGCTTTGCTCTCTCTCCTACATTTCTGTGTCTATATTCTTTGCAGTTATTCTTATTTTATAAGCCAACACTGTAGTACCCCAATACTTTCCTATAGTTCATAGTTCTTTCTATTGAACTTCCCTCTTGTTTAAATTACTGGGTGGATTCTTTCCCCTGACTAATCTGTGACTGATACACCATCCAAAGCCATCTGTCTTCTAAGGACTATTAAGACTGGCTCTTAGCTTTACATTTCCTGATAGAATGGAGATCCATGTCTTATATCTTTGCAGCCAGGACACTTTTAGCCAAGGGTCAATACTATGAAGATTAACGACTGCTTTAGTGCACAGAAGTATTTAATAAAGTCTTTTAAAACATAATTTTAAGGTATTTCTCTTCTGGTCTATTTTCCAGAAAACAAATTCTTTAGTATTAGGTCATTTAGAACCTGATTGAAGACTGTACAGAATGGAAATTGGTGCCTGTTCATGATATACTAAATATCTTGCAAGCACCCCATGTTTATGTATATATATAGAGAGATAGAGAGCATTTATACAATCCATGTATATATGTATATGTGTATATATATGTATGTATGTATATATGTATGTATATATATATGTGTGTGTGTGTGTGTGTGTGTGTGTGTGTGTGTGTGTGTGTGTGTGTGTGTGTGTGTGTGTGTGTGTACGTATGTATAGTGATATAGTGCAAGTGCAAGCCAGGAGATCTAAGCAGTGTTGTGGCCTGGGCAGAGACTAGAACACAGTTGGTCAAGAAAATTTACAAGTTTTACATAAATTTATTATAAAATTTAAAGTTTTCTTTTCTTTTTTTTTTTTTTTTTACTTTTTTTAAGTGTTGAAGATGTTGTTTTAAGAGTGTCAGAATTTAGGGACTGTTTTAGAATGTGAGAACGTTTACCATGTTTTAAAATACTAGAGGATGTTCGTTTATTTGTTGTTCTTCTGGTATTAGTGCTTGGACTCAGTGTCTCATAATCTCTTAGCCTTTTCACTTAAAGCTGGCACTCTGAGGCTTGAGCTAAAAATCCACTTCTGGATTTTTAAAGTAGCTATTTGGGAATAAAAATCTCACAAACTTTTCTGCCCTAGCTAACTTCAACTCACAATCCTAAGATCTCGGCCTCCTTGAATACTGAAGATAACAGGAATGAACCCAACATTGCTTGGAAAAAATAACGTTTCTTATTAAATGATGTTTCATATTTCCTCTCCTAAGAGTCTTGGTAAACTGAATATATCATTAGAGAGGAACATTGAATTCCCCATCCAAGATCACAAAATCAGCTATCAATATTGCTGCAATCAGAACCATAGTTATTTGAGGAAAGTCTTCAGTCCTGAAAGTTAACAACAACAACAACAAAACTTTCCAAACTATTAGCAAGTATATGTCTATAGCAAATCCATTTGTCAATGTCATATTCATCACCAAGGCCTGGACTCTTGTCCAAGATCATATATAGATTTTATCACTTTTGATATTCCACTCAAAGTTGTAGCTCTACCACTTGAATCACACTGCTACTTCTTGGCTTTTGTGTTGGTTAACTGGAGATGTGTCTCTTGAGCTTTTCTGTCAGACTTTGTGGAATATTATGGTCATCAGAATGTAAATGAAGTAGAGATGCTAGGATTAATTCTGAACATATTTTCTGCATGTTCCATGTTCTTTTTCTATGAAATTTGGGCATTGAAATCCTCCAGTGGTTTTAAATAGAGACCATTTTCAAGTTGGTAAAAGTCGTGATCATTCCCATTTTTGGACACACAATAAGTGTAAGTTGATACAGATGTAGAAGAAATACTTCACCTTTTCAAATAAAGCATATCTGGTTAACTCAGTAAGTTTTGATATCATGGTAGTATCACCTGTAGTCAGAGATCACATTTCAAGAATAAAGTAAGAACACATGGTGTATTCTGTCTGGTATCACTTCTTGTGGTGGTGGTGGTGATGATGGATGTGTTTGAGCTCAGCGACTTAATTTCTGACTCAGCTTTCTTTCTTTCTTTATTTTTTTTTATTGTGAAAATACTGTACAGAGGAATTACAATTACATGGGAAGATAATGAGTACACTTCTTATCAAGCATTGTAGACTCCTCCTTTATTTCCCCTTCCCATCCCTTCCCATCCTCCCCAACGCCCCCCCATCGTTCCTGCCTCCCCCCCCGCCCAAAAGTTGTAAATTTCGTTTTCAACATAACAACTTGTACATCTCATTGTTGCAATGACTCCACCTGTATCCCTATGGAAACGATTTATTTTTCACCTTCCCCTCCAAAAATTATACCCACATCAAATACAGTGAAAGCTGGGATTATACTGTAGGGGAGGGACATAAAAAGCAACAAAGAAATAATCTTATAAATGCGTTAGAAAAAATCACATTGACTCAGCCTTATTGTTCATGGCTGAGGCTCATAGCTAGAACCATCACAAGCATTTTGCTAGTTCATCAGAGATGGAGAGTCATGCGGTCTTATTCCTATACAGGCTTTGAACTTCCCTCCTCCATATATCTGCCTTTGAGTACCTAGCATTATGAAAACATGACCCACTGTGGCCTAGTTTTAGTTTAATTTTATAATGCACCAGTCAATAATGATGAATTCTGGGTTCAAAAAAGGGGAACAAAATTCGATAAGTATATTTTATTGCGTTTATCCACAAATGACTTTCTTCTGCACTGGGTAATGGGAATCACAGCAAGATGTCAATTATAACAAAGAATAGAAAACTTTGGCAGAGAAATTTGTAAAATGTCACATCAGGTAGGTCTGCTTGCTAATAACTTTTCAACTTTTAGTAATGTAGATCCACGAGTTAAAACATCATCAAGTTTAAGGGAAAATTTAAATTTATCAGTTCATAAAAAAAACTTTTCTTTTTTCTTTTTTCTTTTTTCTTTTTTTCAGTGGTAAAGTGCTTGCCTTGCATGCCTGTGGCCCTGGGTTCGATTGGTCAGCACGACATAAAAAAAGACTTTCCTAATGAAGTTCCTCTGATATTGTTATTAGAATATGTGGGTAGATAGCTACCACAGGGTTCATTGTGTAATTTGGATAATATGATGATATTTTCTCATTCCTGTGAGCTTGTGTCTACTTCAATATTGTCCCCATATCACTCATACATGTATCGTGAGTATGTAGAATGCTTCATTTGTTTATGATGTTTAAGAACATGCACAGGTTTAATATGCTAGAAATTGACTTTAAATCTAAAAATCAGATTCATTTTCAGATTTTCAATGCCTTTGCAGTTAATCCTTATAAATTGCATATATTATTAACTCCAGTGCATGATAATACATTTGGGATGGATTGTTAACACAAAGATAGGTTGGGGTAATCCATGTTCAAATCAACTCAGTTTCCTCTCACACACAATAACATCTTTAATTTGCTAGACACTGGGTGAAAAGTAGGTTCAGTTACAACTTGGTGAGAAACTTCTTTAGTGGGAGTAATGAAGATATATTTTTATGAAATTTACCTGTAAGAGTTTTGACAAGTTCCCATCACAATGCTCAGATTTTAATAATTTCTGACATCCGAGGAAAAGAGATGCTCCCAAAATATCTTGTTCTTGGCAAGAATGGGCTTCTGGTTAAGAAAAACGGTGCCACTATTGTGTGATTTGAAATAGGGAAAGGATTGTTTGAAACCCCAGCCTCTTCTTGCCTTTCTGTCATGTATTAGGAAAGTCAAAACTGAAAATTTTGGAGGAGAAAGGAAGACAGAGAGGAAGAGAGAGAAAGAGAAAGAGAGAGACTGGGGTGATGGTTCTGGGATGGAGAAAACAGAGGAAAACGGAAAGCAAGAGAAACTTAGGTATAAAATACAAAGCAAATATCTTTACAGATACCTTTCAAACCTACCACAGGGTTTGGGTATAAGTGATTGATGGTGATATAACAAAGGCTATATAACAGCAAGGTGTTTTATTTTCCCCAAATCCAGCAGGGGGAATAAATAAAACAAGAATATAAAAAGTAAAGAACTTTTAATACCTACAAGTACAGCAAAGATGAAATAGATCTTAATGCCCAGCCATATAAATATAAATCCTCATACTACTGGCGTTTTTTACTTGTATTCTATGTACTTGATGTATTTGTCTTTTTACAAAAATTTAAGAGACACTAAGAGCCAGGTTCAGAAAATATGTATGAATTTTTAATCCAATATAACAATTTTCAGACTGACAATTTCAAAGAATTATATAATCATAATTACTACATGGAGTGAACAAATTGGACATCATGAATTAAACATACAGGTAAGGAGAGAGACAGTAACATTAGAAAGAATTTTTAAAATATCACTGACGATATTAGTATAAAACAGAAAACAAAAGACTTTGATGAACTCATCAGTGTAGTGGGAAAAATACATATGAAATCAGTGAGCTTAAAGACTTTTCAATAGACAGTTACCAATCTGAAATTGAGGAGATAGAAAAAGGAATGAATTAAAAGAAATAAAATATTCAGCATCTATGTGATAATTATTGAAGGTATCATATATGTATAATGAATACCAGAGAAACAAGAATACAAAGGCCAGAACAGCTGATCAAATGATAATAGTTGAAAATTAAACAAAATTTATATGAAATTCCAGAAGCTTACAGAAAACAAAGCAAAATATTTTAAAAAATCATATTTTAATGGCAGAACACCAATAGCAGAAATAAAAAAGTTACCCACCACACAGTGAGACCATTGGCAGATATTCATAGCAGCATATCAAAAAGGAACAATCACTATGTGCACATGTTCTTATAAAATAATATTTAAAGAAATGAATTCCAAGAGATGGAAATGAGATTTTGGGTGTTGATGCTGCTGTTTTTGTTATTTTCCTTTATTTGTCATTTGAAGGATGGGGGGGCACAGAAAAGGTGGGACAAAGGGAGAACAAATGCAGCAGTGGTATTCATTAGACAGTATGTAGAAAATGAACTGACTGTCCCTCAATAGATGAATAGATCAAGAAAATGTGATATATGCTGGGTGCCGGTGGCTCATGCTTATAATCCTAGCTACTCAGGAAGCTGAGATCTGAGGATTGTGTTCAAAGCCAGCCTGGGCAGGAAAGTCCTTGACACTCTTATCTCCAATAAATCAACAGAGAAACCAGAAGTGGAATGTAGTTCAAGTGGTAGAGCTCTAGCCTTGAGCTGAAGAGCTAAGGAACAGTGCTCAGGCCCAGAGTTCAAGCCCCATGACCAACCAAAAAGAAGATATATATGAATTCAATGCTTCTATCAGAAAGAATGACACGGTCCCATTTGGAAGGACTTGGAAAAAAATCATATTAAGTGAAATAAGCCAGACCCAAAAGAACATAGGTCCCATGGTTTCCCTTATGTGTAATAAATAGTATACATCTAGGATAATCTTAGCAGATGAACAGAATAGCTCAATAGCTATGTACATATGATCATATAAGATGATGCTAAGAAAAATGAATCCCAAGATATGGGCACAGGAGGTTTTTCTTTGTTGTTGTTGCTTTTTTAATGTACTATGTGGATTTTTTTTTGTTTCTTTTACATGTACTTTCCCCTATGGTATAATTCCTGTTGTCACTGTATTTGATTTTGGTACCCTGGATATTGTATAAATGTTTATATCAATTAGGGAAGGGTAACAAAAATGGTGAGTCAAAGGACAAAGATGAGAACCAATTCAACCGTGATACTCACAAAACCGTATGTTGGAAATGTTCTGTACAACTTTGGGGGAGGGCTTGGGGGAAGGGAAAGCAGGAGAAAAATGAAGGCAGGAGTAAAATGTTAGCAAGAAATATACTAACTAACTTACTTATGTGACTGTAACCCCTAGGTACAACACCTGGACAATAAAATTTAAATTTAAATTAAACTGAAACTGTGAGTAGGGATGGGAGAGAAAAACTGGGAGAGAGCAAAGGAATGGCTGGCAGAGTTCAAAAGGAAATACATTTATTATCTGACTTACATAATTATAACATTACCTGTACAATACATCTGTGTATTAGCTGAACAGTAATAATAAAATATATTTTTAAGAGAAAAAGAAAGACTGTCTGGTTCTAACACAATGTCTCTTAGCTGTGGTGAGTCAGAGGGAAAGTGGAAGAAAAAATGAGGGAGGGGTAAAAATGCTTGACAAGAAATGAACTCACTACCTTACTTATGGAATTATAAAGCCTCTTTGCATCACCTTTACAATAAAATTAAATTAAATTTAAAAAAAGAAAGAAAAATCACACATAGTGGAGCCTTACTTCAGAGGGACAAAGATAAAGATTTTATCAAAATCTTCTATATTTTTCCAAGCAACAATTAAATGGAGGAGAATATTTAAAGTATGGAAGAAAGACATAACAAAATAGAGCAAAACTAAAACAGAAAGAGAAGTTTAGAATCTCATATTCAACAAAATTCTTATGAGAAGAAAACATTGTCGGGCATAAGAGAACAATAACAAAAAAAAGTGATTTTTTTTTTCTTTGTGTGTTGTGGGGCTTGAACTCTAGGCCTGGTTACTGTCATTGAGCTCTTCAGCTCAAGGCTAGAACACTACCACTAGAGCCACAGTGCCACTTCTGGCCTTTGTTTTTGTTGTTGTTGTTGTTGTTGTTTTTACTGTTTATATGGTGCTGAGGAATCCAACCCAGGGCCTCATGTATTGGAGGCAAGTACTCGACCACTCTGAGCCACCTTCCCAGCCTCAAAAGTGAGTGAATTTTGTCCTTCATCTTCCCAGATTCATCCATCAAAGTTTTTCAGAAGGAATAAAGAAAGGAGTCATCTTAAATGTCTTTCAAGATGATCTTGGTAATTCTAAATCACTTTTGATGAAATGACATTGTTTAGTGTGACACAATTCAATGAATGGACAGTCATGGTGTTAGTGACCTCTTCTGGAGAGATTATGTGTAAATAAATCTCAATCCCTATTAGGTTGGAAAAGCTCATGACCAACAACGTCTGCAGAATCCCACTCCCAGCTAGTCTTTTAGATGAAGCTGATTGTCCATTGCTCCCCTTAGAGTTCATTATCAAATTTGAACCATGAAGCCTTGTATTTGCCCTGGTTACTAGCCTCGAATTCACTGGTTAGAATCCTAGCTGAGGCCATTCTTGATCATCCTTGTCTATAGTTTTCACGCGTTCACAGCTGGAGAGTATTCACTATGTTTAGTCCTGCAAATTAGACTCTGACTTTCCAGTATAAAATTACAAATTTGTTTCTTTTCACATGTTGTCATAAATTTCTTATAAGGACCCAAATAATAGTCATCCCTGGGCAAATGAGTCCATCAACAATGAGGAGAGGACTCTGGAGGTAGTTTGGATCTTAAAATATTAAAAATAGCATTTTCGCTTAGATGCCTTTCTGAATAAATCTAATTTAAAATAAACTAAGTATAAAACTGGGCACTGGTGGCTCATACCTGTAGTCCTAGCCACTCAGGAGGCTGACATCTCAGATCATGACTCGATTCCCACACAGGCATGTAAATCTGTAAGACTCTTATGTGGCTGCAATGGTAAAGCACTAGCCATGAGCATAAAATTTAAGGAACAATAACACTGAGTCCCTGAGTTCAAGTCCCATTACTGAAATAAATAGATTAGTAAATAAAATAATTTATTAATCAACTAAATATAGCTACTCTGTGGCTGTACATTTAAGAGACAATTTTCTAAACATTCCAGAGAGAACATGAGATGAAATAAAGTCATATATGTTGATGCTTGGTTTTGTTATCAATGCCATGAGAATGTATCAAAGAGTTTGATCTAGAATAAATGAGTATATTGATTGAACTCTATTATTCCTGACAACTGAGATGACAGTTTGAATATCTGGTGAATGAAATCATGTATTGATTCTTATCTAAATGACAGGTGTTCACTTTTCAAAAAGGAAGATGAAGATGAGAATTTTTTAGTTGGATTGAGGGCAGAACATATTTTGGGAAGTTGACACACAAAATATCAATCAATAGACTATCTTTTAAAGAGTTTCCTTAGGACAATAAAATATATGCAGGGGTAGCAGAGTAACATGTAAAATATATCATTCAGTTTAGAGGACTTGTGAAAGGATTAAAAAGGTGATTAGGTTTCCATAGAGATATTTTTTAAATTTTTTTAAATTAATTTTTTAAAAGTTTTATTACTGTGAAAATACCATACAGAGGGGTTACAATTACATGAGCAATGTAATTAAGACATTTTTTGAATTTTTTTATTTAAGGTATATATATATATATATATATATATATATATATATATATATAATAGGTATATTTATATGTTATAGGTATATATCTGGCACATTGGCAGGTTTGATATTTTCTGGTATTATGAATATTTAAAAACAAATTGCTTTTGAAAGTTTTATTCAAAAAGAAAGAAAAAGAGAGGGTGTGGGTATCTTTCCATAGCTGAAAGTACTTAAAAATTACTGAGAGGAAAATAATCTAAAGAAGATATCATTCTTGATAAAGAAATGAGGCAGTTTCAAATTAAAAGTACAAGATTAAGTACTTTTCATAAAATATTAAAACTAAAATCACATGCATAAGGTATTTAATTATAAGAATAGCAGTGAAATTTTAAAAGGACAGGATTTATCAATGATAAATAGGCGTTTTTAGTGCAAATACTGCAGAAAAATTTTCCAAGCAAAGATCATAATCATTCTAATCTATATAAAAAACAATCTCAGTTCTTTAAACAATGTAGAGTACATCTGAATTCAGCCATTTCAATGAAATGCCAACTTACAAACCTTAAATCTAAAATAATGTACTTAGTTTTATGTCTCATTTCTCTCTTGGCGGTCCATGTTTTCAGGAAAATCTGTAATGGACCATGAAGTTGGCTGTGCATTGCTATCACTTGTTTAAGTTTCTCTTCCTTGGCTCTTCTACAGTGGCAAACTGTTCTTTTTTCCATGAAGCTACTGAGAAAATCATCTATTTCAGTTTTTCCCTCCGAGAAATCTTCAGCAATATTATCAGATTCTTCCTCAGCTTCATGTGCAGCGACTTTCCATCTTGCCTGTAGGGCACTTGCACTACAACTCTCACTCAGTTCATGTTGTCTCTGCCTCTTCTTTTCAAACGTAGATTTCATTTGTGTAAGTAACTCATACTTATCTAAAACAGTTTGCCTTTTGGCTTCCAAACTGGGCTCCAAGAGGAGAGTTTTCTTGCTAATTCCTCAATACTTTTTACTAAATCACCCTTGTCATTAATAATTTGTTTTAGTTGAGGTAAACTCAGAAACTGTTCTAGTAATACTTCCTCTTGTTCATTCATATCTGTGAGTTGTGACACAATTCTGAGAGTTCTGGAAATGCATCAGGGACATCTGGCATCTTGTACCCAAAACCATTTTGGCTTATCGGTGTTGAAGTTTCCATTGTGGGAACAGGCAATGGCAGACTTGAAAGGACACCAAATGTAGGAGCAGCAGACTTGGCTGTTGTATAACTTGTTGAAGAAGAAGCAGTGTCAGTAACAAAGAAGTTATGTTCTGTTAGCTTCTTGAGGAGGATATGCAGGAAGAAATGGAAAAACCTAAGAAGCATAAGGAGGCAGCCCACCTGGGTTACTATACAGGTATGGAAATGCTGTTGAAGTGGGAGCTAAAACAGGAGAATTCTTCCAAAACTCATCCAACAGACTCTGGCTAATCTTTCCAAGATCTGAGTGTATTGTAAAATTGCTTACTAATTGAGAGGTAACATATATTTCATGTTTATCCATTAAAGGATGTCAGATTGGTGGATAAACACTGATTGCTGGTTTTTCCTGAGGAAACTGTGGAGGAAGTACTATATTAATGTTAATTGTCAAGTTGTTTACAGTGAAGGGCAATCTGTATTCCACATCTTTCTGTATTTCAGCTATACTGGAGTGGGAGTTCCGGAGGGACTCGATCAAGCACTGCTTCTGCTGTTGGAGGCTGGTGAGGCCACCACCAGGGACCCTGCTGTGGAGAAGGAGGCGCTCTTGGTCAGGGGAAAGAGCCAGCTCATCCTCCTCGCGTCCCTGGGGCAGGAGGGCCTACAAGGTTTGGGCCTGCTTCTCCCAGAGGCTGCCCGGCAGGTCTCCAGCTACAGAGGAGTGGCCTGAAATACCCAAGGTTCGAGTCCGGTTGTGTGTGTGTGGGGGGAGCAGAGGGGCAGGCCGTGGGGCAAGCCAACGGCGCCTTTTACCAAGTAAACCAGGTTCCTGGTCTCCGGGTTTGGGGGACCATGACATAACTGGAGAGAGCTGGAGAGAGGTAAATTGTCAAGCAGGACACAAGCAACCAGGATCCTACCCTTGGAGGCCCAGGTGCTCCAGACTGGCTAGCCAGTCAGATTGTAACCTGGCTGTGCTCGGCGTGCCTGGCCTCGTCCTACCATGAGCACATTTCTTATCAAGCATTGTTGCCTACTCCTTTGTTTCCCTTTGCCATCCCTGCTGCGACACCCCCTCTCCCCCATCTAGTCCCCCGACTCCTCCCCAAAGTTGTAAATTTCATTTTTCAACTTAATGTCTTGTACATTTCATTGTTGTAATGGGTTCCTATTTAAACAATTTGTTTTTCCCTTCCCCTCCACAAATTATACCAACATTAACTACAGTGAAAACAGGAGTTATACCGTGGGGGAGGGACACACCAAGCAACAACAACAACAACAACAACATATCACCCTGGGCTGGGAAGGTCGCTCAGTGTTAGAGTTCTTGCCTTGAATGCAGGAGGCCCTGGGTTCAATTCCTCAGTACCACATAAACAGAAAAAGCTGGAAGTAGCACTGTGGCTAAATAAGTAGAGCACTAGCCTTGAGCTGAAGATCTCAGAGACAATGCCCAGGCCCAGAGTTCATGCCCCACAACCGAAAAAAAAATCACTTTATAAAACATTAGAAGCAATAGAAAGCAAGAAAAAACACTTCAGTCCTTATCTTGAGGTCCATTTTGCCTAACTTCAACTTATCTGTCTTTTTCTGCTTGACTCAATACATACACTGGTTATTGCAAATTAGGGAAACCATGGGACCTATGTTTCTTTGGGCCTGGCTTACTTCACTTAATATAATTTTTTCCAAGTCTGTCCATTTCCTCACAAATGGGGCAATGCCATTCTTTCTGATGGAGGCATAGAATTCCATTGTGTATATATACCACATTTTCTTGATCCATTCATCTACTGAGGAGCATCAGTGTTGGTTCCATATCTTAGCTATGGTAAATAATGCTGCAATAAACATAGTTGAGTTGATAGCTTTAGTATGGTCTTGTTTCTGATCATTCGGGTAAATGTCCCAAATTGAGTCAAAGGGGAGCTCTATGTGGAGTCTTTTGAGGAACCTCCATACTACTTTACAAAGTGCTTGAACAAGTTTACACAACCACAGACAATGCAGTAAGCTTGGACAGTTTTAAATTAGCTACCAACATATTCTTTTTATATGTTTTTATTGTAAAAATATTGTACGGAGGGGTTACAGTTACATGAATAAGGTAGTAAGTACATTTCCTAACCAGAATTGTTACCCCCTCCTTTGTTTTTGCCCCTAACATCCCTTCCCTCCCCAATTCCACAACTCCTCCCACCCCCTTCCAAAGTTGTAAAGTTCATTTTTAACATAGTGTCTTGTACATCTCATTGTTACAATGGGTCAAGCTCTTTCCTTACTTCAGCATTTTGTTATTTCCTTCCCCTTCCCAAATTAGAAAAAATGTATATACAAGATGCAGGGCACTGGAATCAAGTACAGATATTTTTTTCTGCAAAAATACTATAGGATGAGAGCAAAAACATACCTTGAACAAAGGTTCTATTGGCTTTCTCTGCAGAATATGTGTAAAGCCTGCAAATGAATCCAAGATATCCTCAACCCACAGACTCACAAATCATGTAAAATTTGACTCATATTCTATACTACATTGTTTAGAGATGAGTGTGTGTGTGTGTGTGTGTGTGTGTGTGTGTGTGCGCACGCGCGCGCGCGCAGGTATTCGGGATTGAATTAGGATCTAGGCACTGCACTTTTGCGTCTTTAGTCAAGAGTGATACTCTCACTTGAGGCACTGGTCCACTTCTGGAATTTTTTTAAATAAGTTTTTTTTTAATTGTGAGAACACTGTACAGAGGAGGGGTTGCAGTTACATGAGCAAGGTAATGAGTATATTGCTTCTGAATCATTGTTGTCTCCTCCTTTTTTTTTCCCCTACCATCCCTTCCCTCCCACTTCCACAACTACACTCTCCCGTTCCCCCCGACCTAAATTGTAAAGTTTGTTTTTCCACCTAAATTGTAAAGTTTGTTTTGCCCTCCCACTTCCACAACTACACTCTCCCGTTCCCCCCACCTAAATTGTAGTTTGTTTTCCCTGTTTTCTTGTACATCTCATTGTTGCAATGGGTCAACCTATATCCTTGTTTAAACAATTTGTTTTTCCCTTCCCCTATACAAATTATACCAACATCAAATACAATGAAAACAGGGGTTATACCATAGGGGAGGGACATACAAAGCAACAAAGAAATCACATGGTACCTTATAAATACATTAGAAGCAATAGCAAGCAAGAAAAAAAAACACAATTGTGTCCTTATCTTGGCATTCATTTCCTTTAACATAATCTTATCTGACCTTTTTCTGCTTGTCTCAGACATATTCTAGTTGTTGCAAATAAGGGAAACCACTTGTGGCTTTGTGCTGGTTCATTGGAGATGAGTCTCATAGACATTTCTGTACAGGTTGGCTTTGAGCTGAAATCCTCACATTTCCACCTCCTGACAGGTATTATAGACATGTGTACTTTACTGTTGCTCACATTTGCTACTGATAAATTTAATCCCAAGCACTGTATTTTAGCTATGAACTTCAGAAACAAAATTTTCTGGCTTTATTAAAATTTAAAATGAAATGTGCCTGCTTTTTTCTTTCTAAATAAATGTGCCTGCTTTTTTTTTCTTTTAAGAAATCCTTTATGGGGCTGGGAAGGTGGCTCAGTGGTAGAGCTCTTGCCTTGCATGCATGAGGTCCTGGGTTCGATTCCTCAGCACCACATAAGTAAAAAGAAAAAAGCCTGAATTGGCGCTGTGGCTCAAGTGGTAGAGCCCAGGATCAGAGTTCAGGCCCCACAACAAGCCCCCCCCCCCAAAGAAATCCTTTATATGCTTTACTTCTTATTTAGAAAGAACTTGGCTTCAGAAAGATTAATGAGAATTTTAAAATTTACCACCCAGCTTAAGAAATGAAGCTTGCATGAACACAGTCTTAGACTTCTTAAATCTAAAAGTATTCTCCAACTTGAATTTTTTCTGTCAGCTTTTACAACAAGGAAAGGAAATTGTTCCAAAGAATTATGACACTTGATACTTATTTGGCAAAAGTAGAGCATGACAATAGTAAAATACGGTTATTTTAAGGGGTTTGAAGCAAAGGAATACTTTGAATCTCCATAGTCTATTCAGATAGAATTTTAGAGACTTGGCATGGTCTTGGAGACACAGCGTTTGTAGGCATCCTTGAGGGACATATGTTCATGTCTGAAGTGTTGGATTCTTAAGGATGCCCAAGACAAAATTTAGTATCAAAAATCTGTGAACACAGAAAAAATAAGGAAATAACAAGGAGCACAAATCTGGAGATGAAATATCTTACAGGACTTTGAATATATTAGAGAAAGTACAGAGAAAGACCAAGGTAGGCTGGCCAGCTTCGTATTTCCCAGATTTCCCTCTGTGTTTGATAAGAATGATTTTGTCTTAATATCACCTGCTTCAAGAGGTATTTATTATTGCTGTTGTTGTAGTTCTTGTTATTATTATTTGTGACATGGCTAAACTGCATGTTTTGCATGTATGTAGATTTTAATCTCACGGAAATTTCTTTGGTAGTGGAATCTTCATAGTTAATTGGCTCAAAATTATATCATTTAGAAGGAGCCTAGTTATAGGAAATGTACTCATTACCATATTCATGTAACTGTAAACCCTCTGTACAGTATCTTTGCAATAAAAATATATATCAAATAAAAAGAAGTAGCTTAATATAATATGCCTAATTTCCTTAATAAATAAGAATGTTTGGACAAGGAGATAATCATTGAAAATAATTCAGAACAGAAAAATGATAGTAATCTAGAATTCAAGGAAAAGGAAGGCCACAACAGACCCTTTTAATACAGCCTAGAGCAAGAAGTAATATTTACTTTTGTAGCTCCGAAAATTGTGAAAAAAAACCCTATCATCCATCTATCTGACTGTCTGTCTGTCCTTCTCCATCTGCTTTTCTTTTTTTTTTTAATTTTATTTTATTTGTGAACATACTGTACAGAGGAGTTACAATTACATGAGCAGGATAATGTGTACATTTCTTACCAAGCATTGCAGCCTCTTCCTTTGTTTACCCTTCACATCCCTTCCCAGCCTCCCCCCCTCCCACCCAATCCCAAACCTTCTCCTTCTCTCCCTTACCCGCCCCCCCGCACCGACAGTGCAAGCGGAAAAGGTCAGATAATGTGATGTCAGGAAAATGAACCCTTAGATGTGTATTTTAATGATTTTTTTCTTTCGTGCATGTGTTTCTAACGCATTTATAAGATTATCTCTTTGTTGCTTTGTATGTCCTTCCCCCACAGTATAACCCCTGCTTTCACTATTTTTGATGTCAGTATAACTTGTGGAGGAGATGGGCAAAAACCAGTTGTTTAAGGATACAGGTGGACCTGTTGCAACAATGAGAAGTACAAGTTGTCATGTCCATCTGCTTTTCTATATAACATCTATCTGATTTAGTTTAGGAAGTAGAATCATTAGCTTTATGCATGTTAAGTTCACTGAGCTACAGTCCCAGCCCAATTTCTGTAATCAGAGTTTCTGTTTGACTTCCTTACTGCACCTTTAGGGAATGGATACATGTGTGAGTCTTTCCCTTAGTACTAACTAGCAATAAGCAATAATAAGCCATAAACAATATAACACTATGTATTACTAGAAATAATGGAGTTCTCTTAGAATGCATAAATTTTATGCTTATCTAAGTATAATATGTTATAAAATAACTGTATAAGCATAATAAGCAGATATTTTATGTATACTTTATTAGCACATGTTTCCAGAGGGAATATTTCCTGAAACCAGCCAGCTACACCTGACTAAATTTAGCTGGAGATCACAACAGATTATCTTCTTATCCCTCTACTTGCTTATCAATATACGGTTGTTATAGTCTAAACAATAATTAGAGGGCTAAATGCAAGATTCTTCATTGCTGAGTGCAGTCGGTAAATTTTCCTCTGATATACTGTAAACATTCAGTATGCATTTATATATCTTTTATAAATTCAGGAGAATTTTTGTTCTATTGTTTTCATTTTCTTTATGCCTTCTAAAACCAAGGTGAAACTTTGTCTTTCATTACTTTACCATTATCTTTTTCCTTAATATTCTAGTGTGTTCGATTGTTATCTTTATCTTTCCTGGTTTGGGCTTTATTTCTGAATTTTTGACTAATATCTGTCATTTTCTAAGTCATATTACTATGCTTTCTGTTTGCCCATCCCTTTTCTTTCATGTGACTTTCTCAGTAGGCTTGCACTTTGCCCAGAGTGGCAAAATATTCCAATGCTTGTTTCATGTATGTTGTAAGATCTTCTCAGTTTTCATCCCATTATCAGCTGGTACTTGTTTTGCGGGAATCTCTAGCACTTTAAAATATTATCGCTGTATGAATCCTATAATTTCTGTTTCTTTTAAAAATATCCACTGAGGAGAAATTGCTTTACTCAGATTTTGTAATTATAGTCTATTTTGCGAAGGACAAGGGAAAGAATTTTCCACAGGTTGTTTATATTTCTCTTTTGGTCGGTATTTTCATTTCTGAATATTTATTTTTTATTTTTTCCAAAAAACTGGGATACTCAAAAACGGAGATAAAAGCTGAGACTTTTAACAAGTGGAAAATCCCTCCCTTCCATCTCTCTCTGGTGCTGTCTCTCTGTTCACATTTCTCTCTCTCTCTGTCTCTGTCTGTCTGTCTGTCTGTCTGTCTGTCTGTCCGTCTCTCTTTCTCTGTCATTCTTACCTCTTATTCGTTGTTCTCCCTTGTCTCCTTCCTGAAAACATGTGTTGTATCCAAATATTCACTTTTTTCTCATTTCTTAAATGCTTTTGATTCATTGTGGCTACATATTCAGTACATATGGCTCAGCTTGAGTCTGGATTTGTATACAATTTCCTCATTATATATTTGTTAATTTTAGTTGACAAATTAAAAATATGTATATTAAGTGATATATGCATATGTTGTACAAAGATTCAATAAAGATCATTATTTAACCAATATATTACTTTTTATCTTTCCATCTATCATCTATCTTAGTTATTTGTTGCCTGATAGACACATACTCTGGTTCTTTTGTTCAGCTATTCTGAATATTACTAATATAAACATGACTGTTCAGTTGTGTCTTTATTGAATGCTTACTTATATTCCTTTGGATACATACCTGGGAGTTTTATAGCAAGATATATAGCAGTTTTAGTCTTTTGAAGACTCTTCATACTGTTTTTCACAATGGCTGCACTGATTTATATTTTATTCACCTCACATTAGTGCTGCTTGTTTTCTTAATGATTGCCATTCTGATTGTAGTGAGATGGAATATCTTTATCATTTCAATTTTTTATGACAAAGGATGTTGAGGTTTTTGTCTGTTTATTGGCCACATATGCTTCATTGAGAATTGTCTGATCATTTATTTTGTCCAGCTACAAACTGGATTCTTTTCTTCAGTTTTCAGTTGGTTTGAAATTTTTTAAAGTATAGTCCTTTACTTGACAAATAGCTAGAAAACATTTTCTTTATTTTATAGATTTTCCTTATATTTGAATGCTTATTTGCTTTGATGTCCAGAAGTTGTTTAATTTGATGCAAAAGCATTTTCAATTTTTGCTCTTATTTCTTGAGCAATTTGCATTCCTTTCAGAAAGGAGTCTCAAATTTAACTACCTATTTACACATTTTTAAATAGCCATGCATAGTCATACATGTCTTAATGACAACTACTCAGAAGGGAAAATCAGGATGATTATGACTGGAGACTATTTCAAAGTTAATGATACTATCTAATAGACAAAATTAAACAAAAGTACTGCTGATTTGTTTCAAGTGGTAGAGTGCAAGAGAAAGACATTATCACAATGAAAGAAAAGGAGGAGAAAGTGGAGGAGGAGGAAGTAGAGAATGAAGAGGAGGAAGTGAAAGAAGGAAAAACCACAATAGCCTACTATAACTAGAATTGCTTTATTCTTCAATTAAGCGAATTCCCTTATTTTTGAATTCTGTATATCATCATGTGTTCAATAGTATCTTCAATAAAAATTTCTTTCCCTAAACTTCAAGATTTTTATGGAATCCAGTTTTCTTTCTCTTTTTAAATAAATCCTCCATTGTCTCTTCAAATAATTTATCACATATATTGTTTTCATTGCTCTCAACATATAAATATGTCTCTCTCATTTACATATCTGTACACATTTATTTTTAATATAGTTTATCTTTTTGTATTTTAAGAATAATATTTAATAATAATTTATTTGATTTGTTTTTTTCTTTCACTTAATCTATACTCCATTCTTCAAATATGGAAGCCAGTCATCTATCTGGTTACTTTTTATGAACTTCATGTACAGGTTCAGAAGACAATCAGTCTTTCTTCATTAGTAGGTCATTTTGAGATTAATGGTATCACTCTCTATGAATCACCTATTATTAATAAAAAATATATTGCTTATATTGATAAAATAGTAACCTGAAGGGATTCATCAGGGCCCATGCATTCGAAGAACCAACGTTCAATATTCTAATAAGGTCAAAAGATCGAAACTGAGGAATGAAAAATGAGGAATGTTTGGAATGCTTATACCTGAGTTTTAAAATGAAAAAATGTACATGAATTGTGATACTAATATTGTAGAAACTTTGTGAAAAATTTGGCCAGGTTCTTATGAATTTTTATGTTAAATCTATTAGAGAACCCAGGAAAGATTTAAAGAAATACAACTTGTGCATACAATACGAATGTGTAATTAAGCATTTATAAATATATGTATGACTACATATGTGTAGATATATGTAGAAATGTTTCCTATAATAGCTAATCACTATAATATATTGTTATAAATTTATTTTAACTACTGGAAACAATATTTTGATTTCAGAGGTTTGTATTATTATAATAATACTTGCTTCACTATCAAGGTTTTATCATTTCATTGTCATTCTTAAATACCTTATTACAACTTTTTAATATTGCTAAGTGTGAAGGCCTTGAAAATCTAATATTTCATGTTTTTGTTACTGTCTGTCATGATGGCTGAATTCTTATTAGTGGGAAATCTTTTGAAAAAGTTTGTTTTCAGTTGTGTTGAAGGAAACTTTAAGACATGGCTGCAAACATCCACCTTCTATCATGGCCATAAATTATCATGTTCTAACAGAACCAATATATGTTAAAACTTCAATAAAGCAAAGGATGTATAGATATTTAGAATGTAAATTATATATATATATATATATATATATATATATAATTTGCTTGTGGCTAGGTCAGTGATTCTACATCCTACATTCTTTGCTTAATATTTTACATTTTTAACCCAGAGCTCAAAAAAAAAAGACAAAAAACTCAAAACCAACTACTCTTTTCTTATTTTCCTGGTGGTAAGAATGTTCTTTACCCATGTGTTCTTTCAGTGTGCACGACTTATTTGATCGAATTTTAATGTAAGGGTCTGAATTGGTGCTCTTTCCTACACTTCAACATGTGCTTGATTTTCAGCTCAGCCTCTTTTGCTGGGCTTCGAATTTGCCCTGTTTTTATGGTATAATTCAATCAGTATATGAAAGTATGTTTTATGAATATATCAAGAATGTAGAATATTTTTACATTTCAATTCTTTCAAAAGATTATTTATATGAATGTAAAACACAAAATGCAACAGTCTGCCATTTTCCTAATCTGGATTTTAGAAGAGTCTTATTCTTCACATCATATTCTCCCAAATTTCCCTTGCAGTCAGTAGAGTGTGCTTAGCAGCTGTAGTCGGTCTGGGCATGAACACCAATCTGATTTGGCTAATAGACTGTGAACAAGCTTATACACTAGATCCAAGCAAACACTTTAAATGTATTGGAAAGGTTTGGCTATTCCTTCATCTTGAGCCCTAGAATGAGATAATATGTAGAAAAACTAGAGCTGTTTCAGCTGACCAGTGAAGTTTCTGTAAATACAAGCAAAAAGTAATTTTTTGCTGTTAGCTGCAATTGATTTGTGTTTCCTTGTTGCCATAGCAAAGAATGACAGATCAAGCAGACTGATTTTCATTTCCCTTTGTTACTTATTCCTCTTGTACTGATAAGATTCAGACTCTGCTTTCATGAAAGTTTCCATTATTTAAAGCAGCCTTTTCAAATAATTTTTCAAATAATTTTCTGTGCTCCTAAATGGGAGACTTCTGGCACTTGCCAAACTACTTTGCCCATAATTATAATAATGGTCTCTTTTAATTAAAAACGACTTAATTGTATGTCATTTTTACATGATCTCCTATGTTTTATCCACTGAAGGAAAGGTATAATATACTCTTATGTCATTCATATGGTACATGGTAAAAATATGGAAGGTTTTCCCTAACTTTTAAATCTAAAATGAAAACAAAATCCAGTAGTTAAATTCACCCAAGATATTTCAAATAATCTGGCTTCTCCAGTGGACAACGAGGGCAAAGGATTCTCTTTGTTTTTCTTTGTTTAGTTCAGCTTAACATTTGTCAGCCTTGCTGATCTTTTAGAAGATGGACTGTTTTGTTGATTGATTCATTCTTACTTGATCTCCATTTAATTGATTTCTGCCCTAATATTTAATTATTTCTTTCCAACTACTCATTTGTTGATTGGAATGTTCATTTGAATTGTGTTTAGCTAATTATACAATAAGTTTTCAATTAACATGCCAGTTTATGACTACAATATCTCTTGACTAATGTTATCCTTCAATAGTGCAACCCTATCTCTCTTAGTTCCATTTTCACATATGAACAGACCAATGCCCAAAAAGCTTCAAATAAACTATTAGGTTGATTTCTCTATTTATTTAAGGTGCATGTGTGGTTGTTTGTGGTTGATCATTTTCTTATGTAGGTATTTATAGACATAAACACTTTTTTTTAAATTACTGACTTTTACATTCCCAAAGGTTCCTGTATTTTTTAAGATTTTTATGGCCTAATACATGATCTGTTTTGTAGAAAGTTCCATCGATGACTAGAAAAATGTGTAATCTTCTACAGTTGGGTGAAATATTGTTTAAGGCATTTTATCCATGGCAATGTTTAGTTCTGAGATAAACTTGTTGACTTCTGGTTTGGATCTTTGTTTATTGATAAGATGTAAGTTAGCATTCATTAAACGCACTTGAACAACTCATTATTAGTATAGTGATTTTCATCATAGTTAAGCTAAGAAGCAGCCAAGATGCCCTAAAACTGATGAATGGATGAATGATAGGAATATAAGATGGGCTCTGTTAGTTGGTGCGTGCCAGTGGATGGGAAAAGAAGGATGTAGGCAAGAATAGGTGAAGAAGGATGAATATAGTCAAAATACTTTACATACTTGTATGCAAACAGAGCATTGAAACTTGTTAAAATGGGTTTAATGAGCAAATTATGAAAGACAATGATAGAGGAAGTGGATTTGATCAGGATACACTGGACACATGACAGAAAGTAGCATAATTAAGCCCATTTGCATCCATAATATATGCTAATGAACAGGGAAACAATAGACAATAGAGTATCATTCAGCTCTAAAGAAGGAAATTATGTGATTTTCAGGAAAATGAATGAAACTGGAGATCATTATGTTAATCAAAGGAGGCCAGCTTCAGAGGGGCAAATATGAAATGCTTTGTCTTATATGTATTGAAATGATATACCTTTAAACAGATATATACATACACACATTATACATTCATATATACATATATATATATACACACACACACCCATAACAGAGAGAGGATAGAGAGAAAGAGGGAGAATTTGATTTTAATATTGGGATTGTTTGTGGAGACAAGTGGAGAGAAGGAAAGAGAATGAAGAAGGCTGAAAGATATTGAAATACATGTTTGTGTACAGTTATGAGTAGAATTAAAAATAAATAATAAAGTGAAGGAATATACATTATCATTATATCAAGAAAAATAAAATTATCCTGAAGTGAGGAGCACATCTTCTGTGATCTTTCTGAGCTAGAGAGACCCAGATATAATCCATTTCAATCAAACTGAATGAAACAAACACATAACAAAATGTGGAACTAAAAAAGGGACTGTATTACAGGCACACTGAGAACAAGCCCTCAACCATCTTCCCCCAAGTGACTGATATAGCCGTAGTTGGTATAGCCTCACTACTAGTAACCTCTCATTAAAAATAATGCCAGATGGAATTTTTCAGTTTGCTTTGTTCAGAACCTAATCAATAATCTTAAATTTGTACCAAGATTCTATATCTTGAAATCAATGGGGAAAAAAGTATTAAGATTCAGTATCTTTCGTGACTCTCTAGGCTTCTTCTGGAATTGAATATCTACATAATGAAGTTTGGTCATTATGAGCAAGATCTAAATTCCATTCAGGAATATAACACTAGGTGTAAGAATTCAAAGCCAACTAACAATTCATTAAATTTAAGAACTGAAAAATTTCAGTTCCTGTGAATTTAACAAGTTATTTGGCGGGGGGGAAATTAACTGAACAGGAAGATTGCATACAGCAGCTGCTGCATTACTAGTGGAGGTATATTTATTGATTTAGGACTTTCTTAAACACCTGTATTAACTTGGTGAGAAAAAGTAGAGTTTTAGAGTTGTGGTATATACATTTCATTAGATAAAGTATTGCAATAAATTTTGTACAAACCATTAAGGTATACAAATAACTTGGATAAATAAAAATTACACAAAACTATGGAAAATTTTCCCCAGCTTTCAATGCATAATTATAGATAAAGTGAACAAAATTTTCATTTATTTTTGCTTGTGATCTTCTACCCTACTTTAGTAATGTATAATTTTATTGTTATTTTTAAGGTGTGCACAGAGGAGTTATCATTTCATAAGTCAGCATATGCCTTTTCCTCTAGTTTTAAAAAATGTTTCTAATAGATCAAAATAACTTTTAGTATTTGTTTTACTATATGGTGATGACATGAACCTTCAGAGAACATAATATCCCTAATTCAGAACAATTACAAAGTAGATATTATAGTGGAACAAATAATTTGAAACAGAAAACTGAATTTACTGTAATATATGTTCTCTGAGTCTTCTCTTGGGCTAAAATAGGAATAATGTGCCAATGGAAGGTAGTGAAAAAAAGGAATAGTTAAAAACTGCTCATCTGGAGGTGATTGATGAAGATTAAAAATGAAACAAAATGATATCTCTGACAGTATTATTCACCACAGTTTCCATGTCAAAAAGAAATATGGGAAAAGAATGAGCAATATATGAAGCATGAATAGAAATCAGCCAAAACAAATATTCAACAAGAGAACAAATGGAACATGAAACACCCCGTACTTAGTCTATGAGAAATAATAATTGAGAAGGTGTGTTCTCAGATGCACTGTGATAAATCCTGCATATAGAACGGGATCATCATGCAACAGAAATAAAACCCAGTATTCTGGGATAGGAAAGCTTTAGACATGATGATAAAACCAAATGATTTATTTATAACTTGAACAAGCAAAATATTCCTGAATTCATTCATGCATTACAACAAAAATGAAAACCATCATAGATTTTTAGGTTTATCAATATATATTATTGAATAGTATGCAGGAAAAGTTTACACACATCTTATGAATTCTATAATATGTGTATTTTTACAACATACAATTGATACAGACTTTAATTGTGACTCATGAGTTTATACTTAATATAAAATATTTTTTAGTTTTAAGAGACAAAGTTCTGATTATAAGTATCTAAATAACTGATTTTTTTATTCCTTTCTCTACGTTTTACTTTTGCAAGTGCTTACACATTTGAGTTAACTGAATAAAGTGTTTATTCAACTGAATAGAATACTAGCAGGAAGAAGAGGATACATCCTCAGTGGACAAGAATGTCAGGAAGAGGGCGCTGTGGTTAGAGGTGAAATAGGGATGTGTGGGCAGATTGAGTCTAGTAGGTATATTGAGTGCAACTGTGAAATAGGTACTATAGTTGGATGCTTGTTGTCTCCAAAAGAAAATTGAAACCCAAATTCATATTTCTTAAAATTAAAGACCCAGAAAAAAGTATTTTTCAAGACATATGGGCCTATATATGGGCCTATATATGGGCCCATATATATATACATATATATATATACATATATATATATATATATATATATATATATATAATGCTTTGAAAGAATATTCCTTATCAGATCCTTTAATGTAATTTTAGGAGAATAATTATAATTTCAATAAATTATTAAGTATTATACATCTATAATATCTATAATTTATCATTACAATTGTTTAAAATTGGAACATGATGGTACATAAACTTTTATACAAGATGCTAAGACATGAGAATTATAATGATGTCAGCTTACACTACATAACAAATTTCTGTCTCAAAATTACCAAAATGATGATGATAATGATGATGAGGAGGAGGAGGAGGAGGAGGAGGATGATAAAACATTAGCAACAATAACACTTCTATATATATACTTTACAATTTTATATTATTTTAAAAGACTAAGGCAGAAAGTTTTGTTTTAGGGTCAAAAGATATACACATTTATAATAAATACAGTTATGCTCTAATATTCTTAGTGATCTAAAACAAAATGGCATACTACACATATTATAAATTATGGAAATAAGGAGTTCCGGGAAGATGGCAGAGGAGAAGCTGGAATCTGAACAAGCTCTCGCATAGAAAGCAGTTTTAGAGTTCCAGTGAACAGTCCTAAGCCAGAGAATCACACCAAGTGTGCCATCACAGGACAGAGAGTTAGACAAGAGAGGGGAAGCCAAGGAAACACATCAGCTGCCGCTGCGGCGGCAGGGTCGTAGCGGCGACCACCGCCGCGGTGTCATACCTGAGACACAGAGAATCCAGGACGAAGGAGCCAGATGCAGCGGACGAGCGGATTCTACTCAACACCAACAAGAAACGACAAGGAGCGGACATCTTCATCCTGCTGTTTGCAGACCAGAGACGACCCAGGATCCAAGACTCGGCGTGAGTACAAGCCCAAAGTCCTCTCCTTCTCAGGGAGCAGAGGAGGGAAGGCCATCCCTCCCCCCCCCAACACCGGTGATCTCCATCTTGGATACCGACAAAGCTCGGAGGAGCTGCTAGCTCCAGCTCAGGCCTTGGAATAAAACGAGTCATTTAGCAGGTCACAAGAACTTAATGGCGAAGTGACCTGCCAGACTCAGCTCCATCCAGGGAAAAGTCACCCAGCTCAGGCGCCAGCCATTGGAGTGCCCTGCCTCACTGGGTAACCAGAGCCACAGGCTGCCCCTCCCTGTAGCAGCCACCACAATCAATTGAACAACAGAAACCCAGAGAATGGCTCCAGGCTGGGCGCTGTGAGCTTTATCACAAAATAGCCCCAGGGAAAAGCTACTGTTTGTTGAAAGGCCTCAACTCTACCCAGAACCTAGCCTCATCACCACATCCCCGTCTTTTGTGATTCTCAAAGCAGATCACCCTCCCAGAAAACTAATCTGGGAGGGGGATCTCAAAATCTTGGGTAAAGCAGAGCATTTTTCTGCCTCTTCCAACCAACCGACTTAAGAAACCAATCAAGCCACAGGACCTCAAGCTGACCAGAGACTCCAACAAGAGACTGGTTACAGACAAAAGGGAGATACAGGATTCTTCCCACTCCTCCCCGCCCCCCAAAAAATGAAAAGACTTTTATTTCTTTTTCTCTTTTTCTTTTTTTTTCTTCTTCTTCTTTTCTTTTTTTTGCTTGTTTTTTGTTTTTTGTTACCATATATATATATATATATATATATATATATATATATATATAAATTTTTTCCCTTCTAAAACTTTTATTAATCTTTAATTTTTGCCTCTTCTGAAAAAATAATTGTTTTCCAGTAACTTTTTTTTTCTCATCTTATAATTTTTATTTTAGGAATATGTGAATGAGCGTTTTCCTTTCTTTTCTTGTCTTCTTTCTCTTTTTCTTTCTTTCTTAATTATCTTTTTGTTTTTTGTCTAGCTCTACTGAACTTCTGATCTTTTCTTCTCCCTTTCCCATCCTTAAAGTTTTTCACATCTCCTCTATGTCCCTCCCCTTCTCGGAACATATTCACATTCCTCTCTAAATAGACGGTCTTTTAACCTCTATAATAACATTAATTTTTACGTTTCAATTTTTTTTCTGGTCTCTCTTCATTCCCCTTTCCGTCTCTTCTTTTTCTCTCTCTCTCTACTTGCATCCTACCCAACCCATTTCCTGCATTGTGATTAGGACATAGTTAACTCTCCCTGTGCCTCCCCACACCAATCTATTCCTATTTTTTACCCACATCTCTCCCTAATCCTAATAATTTCTGGTTTTCCAAATTCTTTTCTGCAGTTCGAAGTCCTTTAACATATAGTTGTTTGATGTTGAATAGATGTATCTGTTGAACTAGACTGTATCTGTAGACTATTGACTGTACAAACGCAAACTTTGGTTGATGGTTGCCTTAAGATAGTGTTCTAGCACAAAACTGTTGCAATCTTCATCTCAAATGGGCCGAGTAAGCTGGAAAAACACAAGAATAATGGCAAATTCGGGTATCTCAATTCCCAATCTTGATAATCAGGGGACAGAACAGATAAAGAATAATCCAGAGGAGAGTTCCCAAATAGCTCTACAAACACTAATAGCAAACATGATAAATGAGAAGTTTGACAATGTACAAAGGACTCTGTATGAGATTGATAGGGAGAGAGAGGAGGCATCCCAGAAGTTTACACAGGAATATCATAAGCGTGAGGAAGCTACTCAAAAACTGATACAGGATTTGCGTGAACAACTTGAGAATACTCAAAGAGAAAGGGAGGAATGGCGTGAGCAGGCAGAGAACACTCAAAGAGAACTGCAGGAATCCCACGAACGGGAAGAAAGGGAACTGCAGGAATCCCACAAACGGGAGGAAGCTAATCAAAGAGTAATTCAGGAATTGAGAGACCAGGTAGAGAATACACAAAGATCACTGAAGGCATTCATGGAATCCATTAACAAAGAGCTGAAGGAAGTCAGGGAGACCACAAAGGGAATGCTGAATGGAACCCAACAGAAGGAATGGGAGTCCAAAGAAACCATAACCAATCAACTAAGTGATTTGAGAACAAACAGAGAACACCAAATTAAGGAAGTAAAGAAATTCATACAAGACCTAAAACAGAGCTTCAACAAAGAACTTGAAGCCATCAAAGCTGACCAATTAGAAGGAAAAGAGATAGAAAACAAAGTAGAGAGTCTTGACAGCAGGTTAGACCATGCAGAAGATCGAATCTCAGGGATTGAAGACAGCCTAGATATTATAGAGAAAGAACATACAACCATCCAAGACAAGTCCAAGAAATATGATAGGTCTATCCAACACCTGGAAGACACCATCAGAAGGCCCAATCTAAGGATAATGGGTGTAGAGGAGCACCTAGAAACAGAAGTTAATGGTCTAGGAAATTTGTTTAACAGGATCCTAGCAGAGAACTTCCCAAACATACAAAAAGATAGGCATATTCAGATACAAGAAGCTTTTAGAACCCCAAATAGACAAGACCAGAATAGGACATCCCACCATCACATTATAATCCACACAGGATCAACCCAGACCAAGGAAAAGATCCTTAAAGCTGTCAAGGAGAAAAGGGTAATCACCTATAAAGGGAAACCAATTGGAATTACCTCAGATTTCTCAGCAGAGACAATCAAAGCAAGAAGAGCCTGGAATGATGTATGCCATGCCCTAAAAACAAACAACTATCAACCAAGAATACTGTACCCAGCTAAACTCTCCTTCATAACTGAAGGCCAAATAAAAAACTTCCATAGCAAAGAAAAATTGAAAAAATACATCTCCACCAAACCAGCCCTACAAAAGATTCTTAAAGATGTCCTACACATAGAAAACCAACAAAACCGCAACAAAGGCCAAGAAACTGCACCCAAACTGAGAATCCAAGAACTTTAGGAAGAACCCTGTTTTCACAGCTCCCAAGAAGGTGGTTAACATGGCAGGAACTCCCAAATACCTCTCAGTCCTATCTCTTAATGTTAACGGACTGAACTCTCCAATTAAGCAACATAGACTGTCTAGTTGGATTAAAAAACAAGACCCTTCTATCTGCTGCCTGCAGGATTCACATCTTGCCCGTAAAAACAAACACATTTTCAATGTTAAAGGCTGGAAAAAAATCTACGAAGCAAAAGGCCCTCATAAACAGGAGGGAGTTGCAATCCTAATATCAGATAAAATAGACTTAAAATTAAAATTCGTGAGAAGAGATAAAGAAGGTCGCTACATACTAATTAAAGGATCTCTCCTTCAGGAGGATATTACAATTCTAAATATCTATTCGCCAAACAATGGAGCACCCAAATTTATCAAAGAAACACTACTTTCCCTCAAATCCCATATAGATCCAAAGACAGTAATTGTTGGGGATTTTAACACACCACTCTCCACACTAGACAGATCAACTCGGCAAAAACTCAACAGAGAAACCGCAGATCTAAACAGCTGCATAGATCAACTAGACTTAACAGACATTTACCGAACATTTCACCCAGCAGCATTGGAATACACGTTCTTCTCAGCAGCACATGGAACGTTTTCTAAAATAGACCACATTTTAGGCCACAAAGCAAACTTGTCTAAATTCAGAAACATTGAAGTTATACCTTAGATTCTCTCTGACCACAAGGGAATAAAATTAGAACTCAAGACCAAAAGCCACCAAAGTCCGGTATCACATGGAGGCTGAACAACACACTGTTGAATCATGAGTGGGTCATGGAAGAGATTAGAAAGGAAATTCAAATGTTCATGCTATTCAACAAAAATGAACACACAAATTACCAGATCCTCTGGGACACAGCAAAGGCAGTACTCAGAGGCAAGTTTATAGCTCTGAGCTCCTACGTCAACAAATTGGAGAGATCGGAAACTAACAATTTAATGACACATCTAAACCTCCTTGAAAAAGAGCAGCAAGATAAACCCCAATCCAGTAGCCGGAAAGAAATAATCAAAATTAAATCAGAATTAAATGAATTAGAATCCAAAAAAAACTATAGAAAGAATCAACAAAACAAAGAGTTGGTTCTTCGAAAAACTTAAAAAAATTGACAGACCCTTAGCAAACCTTATCAGAAAAAGGAGAGAACACACCCAAATTAATAAACTCAGAGATGAGAATGGAAACATCACCACGGAAACAACCAAGATTCAGAACATTATAAGGGAATACTTCTCAAAACTTTATGCTAATAAGTTTGACAACTTGGAAGAAATGGACCTTTTCCTAGCAAATATTGACATGCCAAAACTAAACCAAGATGAGTTAAACCAGCTTGACAGGCCCATATCAAGCATTGAAATAGAAACAGCAATAAGAGACCTCCCAGCTAAGAAAAGTCCAGGACCAGATGATTTTACAGCGGTATTTTACAAGGCCTTCAAAGGAGAGCTCACACCAATTCTCCTCCAACTCTTCAATGAAATTGAAAGAGAAAGCTCACTACCGAACACATTCTATGAAGCCATCATAACCCTCATCCCAAAACCAGGCAGGGACACATCAAAGAAAGGAACTATAGACCCATTTCTTTGATGAACATTGATGTAAAACTTCTCAACAAAATTTTGGCCAATCGACTTCAACTATTCATCCAAAAAATCAAAGACCATGATCAAACAGGATTCATTTCAGGGATTCAAAGCTGGTTTAATATACGCAAATCAATTAATATTATTCATCACATCAACAGGAGTAAGAATAAGAACCACTTGGTTATCTCAATAGATGCAGAAAGAGCATTCGACAAGATCCAACACCCCTTTATGATGAAGGTTCTGGAAAAATTACGAATCCATGGATCATTCCTCAATAAAATAAAGGCTGTATATGACAAACCTACAGCCAGCATTATACTCAATGGTGAAAAACTAAAGCCATTTCCTCTTAACTCAGGAACAAGACAAGGATATCCACTCTCTCCAATTCTCTTCAATCTAGTATTAGAATGCCTAGGTACAGCAATAAGTCAAGATGCAGACATAAAGGGGATCCAAATGGGGAAATAAGAAATAAAACTCTCCCTCTTTGCAGATGACATGATCTTGTATTTAAAGAATCCCATAAACTACACTCCCAAATTACTCAAGCTGATTCAAAACTTTGGCAAAGTAGCAGGTTATGAAATTAACCCCCAAAATCAATGGCTTTTCTATATGCCAACAATGAGAAAAGTGTGGCTGAAATTAGGAAAGCAACTCCATTTGTAATAGCCCCACAAAAAATAAAATACCTAGGAATTAACTTAACCAAAGAAGTGAAGGACCTCTATGATGAAAACTTTAAAACCTTGAGAAAGGAAATCAACACAGAACTTAAAAAATGGCTAAACCTCCCATACTCCTGGATTGGCAAGATTAACATCGTGAAAATGGCAATACTTCCCAAGGCTATCTACAAATTCAACGCAATACCTATCAAAATTCCACCCTCATTCTTCAAGGAAATAGAAGAGCAAATCCAAAATTTCATATCAACAATAAAAGACCCCGGATAGCAAAAACGCTCCTCAAGGGAAAGAACACTGCTGGAGGAATATCAATCCCAAATTTCAAACTGTACTATAAAGCCATAGTAATCAAAACAGCTTGGTGTTGGCATAAGAACAGACCTCAGGACCAATGGAATAGAATTGAAAACCCAGAAATGAACTTACAGACCTATAGCCATCTAATCTTCGATAAGGAAGCTAAAACAATAGAATGGAAGAAAGACAGCCTCTTCAGTAAATGGTGCTGGCAAAATTGGTTAACTACATGTAGAAAACTAAAATTAGATCCTTATATATCACCCTGCACCAGAATCAACTCCAGATGGATCAAAGATCTTGAACTCAAAGCAGACACTCTGAAAACATTACAGGATGGAATATGAGATACCCTAGGTCTCCTTGGCTCAGGCCGAAATTTTCTGAATAGAGACCCGGAAGCACAACAAATCAAAGAAAGGTTGGACAAATGGGATTGCATAAAGTTGCAGAGCTTCTGCAGGGCAAATGACATAGCTAGCAAGATCAATAGAAAGCCCACCGATTGGGCGAAGATCTTTACTAGCCATACAACGGACAAGGGTCTCATATCTAAAATATACTTGGACCTCAGAAAATTAAACCACCCAACAACAAATCCTCAAAGAAACAACTGCCCAATAAATAAGTGGGCGAAAGACTTAAAGAGAAGCTTCTCTGAAGAAGAAAGAAGGATTGCCAATAGACACATGAAGAAATGTTCAACATCCCTAGCCATAAAAGAAATGCAAATCAAAACAACGTTGAGATATCACCTCACTCCAGTTAGAACAGCAAAAATCAAGAACTCTTACAACAACAGATGCTGGAGGGGATGTGGACAGAAAGGAACCTTACTTCATTGTTGGTGGGAATGTAAACTTGTTCAACCACTTTAGAAAGCAGTATGGAGGGTCCTCAAAAGACTTCACATAGATCTCCCCTATGATCCAGCAATCCCACTTTGGGCATTTACCCAAATGTTTACAAACAAGACCACACTAAACCTACCAGCACAACTATGTTTATTGCAGCATTATTTACCATAGCTAAGATATGGAACCAACCCAGATGCCCCTCAGTAGATGAATGGATCAAGAAAATGTGGTATATATACACAATGGAATTCTATGCCTCCATCAGAAAGAATGACATTTCCCCATTTGTTAGGAAATGGAAAGGTTTGGAAAAAATTATATTAAGTGAAGTAAGCCAGGCCCAAAGAAGCATAGGTCCCATGGTTTCCCTTATTTGCAATATCTAGTATAGGTATGAGTCAAGCGGAAAAACTCAGATAATGTGATGTTAGGAAAATGAACCCTTAAATATGTATTTTAATGTTTTCGTTTCTTTCATACATGTGTTTCTAATGCATTTATAAGATTATTTCTTTGTTGCTTTGTATGTCCCTCCCCCACAGTGTAACCCTCGCTTTCACTATATTTGATGTCAGTATAACATGTGGAGGAGATGGGGACAAACAAGTCGTTTAAGGATTTGGTGGACCTGTTGCAACAATGAGAAGTACAAAATGTCATGTCAAAACCAACTTTACAATGTCGGTGTGGGGGGGGAGGGGGGGTATAATTGGGTGGGGGGAGGGGAGAGGCTGGGAAGGGAGGTGAAGTGTAAACCAAGAGGAGGCTGCAATGCTTGGTAAGAAATGTATGCATTATCCTGCCCATGTAAATGTAGCCCCTCTGTACAGTATGTTCTCAAATTAAATTAAATTAAATTAAAAAAAAAGAAAGGAAGCCCCTCTAAAAAAAAATTATGGAAATAATTGTAATGTTAGTAACACTGTTGTTGGTCCAAGGCCAAGGCTGACTTTAGACTTTGTATCTTCCTGCCTCAACTTCTAGAGTGCATTATATATACCACAGTGCTCAGTGTTTCTCCCCTTAAAATTTTAATAGTGATGAGATCAAAACACAAATAACCAATGATTAAAGATATGCTTATTTCATCCTCTCAGCTCTATATTAAACAGTTCTTTTGTTATTGTCAAAAATTTATTTTATAGCTTGATTTTTGTTTATTTTTATTTATTTTCTCCTGACTTAAAGCCTAAGGTAGGACAACCAGTATTATGTTGAATTGAAGCTACATCAGTGGAGATCTTTATCTTGTTCCTGTTCTCAGAAAAAAAGAAAAGAAGAGAAGAGAAAAGAAAAGAAACTTAATGAAAAAGCTTTCAGCCTCCTTAAGTTAGCTCTCACCTTGTCCAATATGGACTTTTTCTCATTGAACTGTATTCCCTTTATATCTATTTTTGAGATATTATCATGAAAATATGATGATTTTTGTCCAATGCTTTTTCTCTGTTGTGACAACTATGTGTTTTTTGTCCTTCACTCTCAACTTGGAGTTTATAACACTTCTTTGTGTCTATTGAACTTGCCCGCATCTCTGACAAATCTAGGTTGACCATATTGAATGACCTGCTTCTACTGTATTGTGACACTTATTTTGTTAGTATTTTGCTGAGGTTTTCCTGTTTTTTTTTTTTTAATATCCAGGATATTCATCTGTCTCTTGTTTGAATGGCTTTGGTATTTGGTTAATACTGGTCTTGTAAAATGAGCTTTTACATATTCTTTTCAATTCATTTTATTTTAGAAGAGTAGTGACATTAACCAAGATGAATTATACTCATAACTTAATTTCTGGAATTGATATCCCTTATGGACAACTACTTAATAATAACAAATAGGATTTTTTAATGTTGGCTTTTGCTAGATGCAGTTGGCTCCTGCCTGTAATCCTACCTACTCATTCAGCTGCCATTAGATGATCATTATTAGAATCTATCTTGGGCAGGAAAATAAGTGAAATTTTTATCTCAAATTAACCACAATAAAGCCAAGTGGAGCTGTGACTCAAGTAGTAGAATGCTGGCATTGAGCATCAGAACTGGCAAAATTAAACAAAAAACCCCAAAAGTTCTTAATTTTAAAAATTACTCTCATATGATTCTTTGCATGATTATACTATCACAGTGCTCCTCACTTTCTGCTTTTATCTTATGAATCTTTTCTGCTTTTTTCTAGATTAGCCAAAGATTTGTTGCTTTTATATTTTTAAACAAATTATTACATTCATTAATGCATTCTATCGCTCTTTCTACCTTTTATTTCAAGGATTTAAATTTTGATTTTTATTATGTACATCTTCCTACTAAAGTTAATGCTACTATTTTAAACTATAGTTCCACTCCTCTCTCCAGTTTTGAAACTGAGAACACAAATACTTTTGTAAAAGAGCTAATAGAATATGTTAAAATATTCTAAAATTTATAGTACAGAGTGCTCTCCACCACAATTTTAATAAAAGTGAAGAAATATGTTGACTCATAATACATAAATGTTTGTATTTGTTTTATATGTAAAATTGCATATTGAATTGCTAGAATCAACAAATGAAAAATAATACAAAACAATAAATAAACCAATATTTTATGTAGAAATAAAAGGAAAGTGAAGATAGAACAGAGTGACAAGACATAGGAAAGTTTCACTTAATTTAGAAGATGGTAGAAAAAAAGAAGTCTAAAGATGAATGTTTTCTGAACATTGTGTGTGCCCATTTGTGTGTGCAAATGTGTGTGCACGCACACACACACACACACACACACACACACACACACACACACACACCAGTACTGAGACAGTGCCGTGGGCACTGTCCCTTAGCTTTTCCTCTCAAGATGACGCTTGTCACTTTAGCATCACTTTACCTCTGGCTTTTCGGTGGGTGATTGGAGGTAATATTTTCATTGACTTTGCTGCCTAGGTTGTCTTCAAACCTTGATCTTCAGATCCCAGCCTCCTGCAATTTATTATATATATTATATACAATATATATTATATATTATATAATATATTATATAATTTACAATATCTCTCTATATATAGTCTCTGTGTGCGTTTAGAACTTTCTATCAGTGTCACATCTTCCATTCTTATTCCACATCTACCCTGTCTTCCCTTCCCCAGTACCATCAAGTCTGCCACTCGCTTTTCACATATGTTTTTATTATTATGACTATATATGTCAGCCTTATACTTTTCCATTCATCCATTACTCAAACTATGTTTCAGCTACATGACATATTTTTACTTTTATTTTATTTTTTTTTAATTTTTTTTGGGTCCGGTCATGAACTTGAGCCTGGGCACAGTCCCTTAGCTCTTCAGCTCAAGGCTAGCGCTCTACCACTTGAGCCATAGCGCCACTTCCGTTTTTTTTTCTTTTTGCTTATGTGGTGCTGAGGAATCGAACCCAGGGCCTTGAGCATGCAAGGCAAGCGCTCTACCACTGAGCCACCTTCCCAGTCCGATATTTTTACTTTTAGAGTGTAGTTTGTAATTTGCCAATTAATTCTAGAAGGGTTCTGTGAAAAAAGTAGATAATTATGTTGTTCAAAAACAATAACATCAGAATATATATATATACACACATATGGAAATGATTGTATATGAATAAATATCTCCTATAGTTTTTAATAAAATTTAATTTTAAATATTTTTTAACAAATTGACTACATGACCATCTCCTATTATTTACCTCGTTGAATTTTACATCTTCTTCTTTTTTTTTTTTCCGGTCGTGACGCCTTAACTTTTGGCCTGGGCACTGTGCTTCAGCTCTTTAGCTCAATGCTAGGGCTCTACCACTTGAGCCACAGCATCACTTTGGCTTTTTCTGCTTATGTGTTGATGAGGAATTGAACCCAGGGCCTCATGCATGCAAGGCAAGCACTCTACCACTGAGCCACCTTCCCAGCCCTGAATTTTACTTCTTCATGCTAATGATTCATATTTATTGGAAATTAGGTGATATTTTTATACCAGGAGGTATTGTGTAAAGTTCAATTTAAGGCAAATATTTCTGCAAATCTTGCTGGTACAGTCCCATGATCCCAGTCTATTCTGGAGGCTGACTTCTGAGGATCATGGTTCAAAACCAGAACATCTAGGAAAGTGTGTAAGACTTTAATCTCCAATGAACCAGCAAAAAGCCAGAAATGGAGCCATGATTCAAGTACTAAAGTGCTAGACAAAGCCAAATGAGAATTAAAGACCTAATTTCACGTGTTATTACCTTCTTCCACAAATCTACAAGAAAAAAACTGAAAACAACAAAGAAATCCATCTTCTTTCATCATTTGTTTGATATATGTAGTCTAGAATTGAAATATATAATACACTGTCATTGTATCTTTTGTTGTTGTTGTTGTTCAGTCGTGGGGCTTGAACTCTGGGCCTGGGTGCTGTCCCTCAGCTCTCCAGCTCAAGGCTAGCACTCTACAACTTGAGCTACAGTGCCACTTCCGGTTTTCTGGTGGTTTATTGGAGATAGGAGTCTCACAGTCTCTCCTGCCCTGGTTGGCTTTAAACCTCGATCCTCAGATCTCAGCCTCCTGAGTAGCTAGGATTACAGGCGTGAGCCACCAGCACCCAGCTTGTATCTTATAAACTTGAAATGCACACACTCATACACACACACACACACACACACACACACACACACCCTCCTTTTCCCCTGTATTTCCACAACACTGACACGCTGAAAATTTTTGCATTTGTTTTCAAAACTTGCTGCAAACATTAAATCTACTTTGCCAAGAAATGATTGAGCAAGAAGGCATGCTACATTCCAATGCAATCAACCTTCTCTACAGTAGCAACAAATTATTTGGAGTGCCAGTTGCAGAAGCTGTTTGGAAATTATGAAATGAGAGCTGGATTCATGCCATGTCATTTTTCCCACTTTCTTCTATTGTGCCACTTTAGAAAATAGCATTGTAACATCGGTTGTGAAAATATTTCCTTCATCATCTAACAACACCTGGACCCAAAGGGGAAGATTTGATGATTTCTCAATGCAGAGATTATGTGCACACAGAAATAAAAGATGTGTTTGTGTGTGTGTGTGTGTGTGTGTGTGTGTGTGTGTCTGTGTGTATTCTATTTTAATAATATTTTAAAATGTTTGCTTTTTATTGTTTCATAATGATAGTTCGAGTCATGTATACAATTTACCATAATTGACCTATCACTTCTAGGGTTCTGATTCTTCTTCAAAGACTTCTGCACCTTACAATGTTCTGTTTTTATATAGGCATATAAAGTACATATATGCATTTTCATCCTCCACCATATCTCTAGGTTTTCTCCTCCTTCTGTGCCAGCCTTCCCTCAATAGAGAATGTTTTACTTTTCTTTTTTTTTTTTTTCATTTCATTTTTTAGTTTAATGTTGTTGTTAGGGTGATGGACCGAAGGGTTTCAGTCACATTTGTCAGGTATGTTGAACATTGTTACCCCCAAATTCATTTTAATGTATATTAATTGTACAAAGTACTTTCACCATGGTATTTTACATATTTAGAGATTAAATTTAGTCAGATTAACCTCCCTTATTCACTATCCTTGATTCTTCTGTCTCCTCTAAACTCCTATTGTTCAATAAACAATAACATTTAAAAATGTATTTTCTGATACTTATTTTGTGACTTCTTGACATTCTTAAAAATGCACTATGGCTTTTTCACACTATATGATATTATCCTGAAGACATTTTCAAACATTATGCACATCTCAAATTGCTCACCTTTCTGAATCAGTGGTGAGGAGTGAGAGTCAAGAGAGACTGTCATAGAAAGTCTATGCCTCTGTGCAGAAGGCAGACATGAGGCTCATTATTGCCACTGTGATTTCAAAGAAGGTTCATCTAACTCACATTATTTCTGTATCCATTTGAAATAACATTCACGATGCAGGGCACCGATATCAAATACAGTAAAAACAGGGATTTTACCATGGGTGAAGAACATACAAGAGAAACAGAAAAATCACATAATACATTGTAGATATATTAAAAACAATAGCAAGAAAGAAAAAACAAGTTGTGTCCTTATCTTGGGGTTCATTTCACTTAACATCATCTTATATGGTCATATATACATAGCTTTTGAGCTTTTCTGCTAGTCCTCGACTTATAGGATTGATTACAAATAAGGGAAAACAAGGATACAAGATGATCCATTGAAACAATGAGATGTAAAGACACTCTGCAGTAAAAGAACTTTACAACTTGGAGGGGGAGGTGGGAGGTGGGGAGGTGGGGAGGTGGGGCGGGAAGAGATGGTAGAGGAAAACAAAGGAGGAGGTAACAATGTTCGATAGGAAATGTACTCATCACCCTACTCGTGTAACTGTAACCCCTCTGTAAAATATTTTTACAATAAAAAACATAAAAAGAAATAGCATTTCACTGTTGGGTTTTCCTGAGTCACTGTTAATTTTTCCTGTTTCAATAAAGGATCAAAAAAACCCCACAAAGCTGGTCATAAATGGGGATTATTGTACCCACCTGTAATTTCAGACCTCAGAAGGCAGAGGCAGGTTTGTGAGTTCATGGCAGTCTACTCTACACAGGAAGACCTTCACTGCCTGAGGAAAATAAAAAAAATATAAATAAAACAGAGAAAGAGAAAAACAAAATAGGGAGGAAAAAATATTGCAAGTGAGAAAATATTGCTTTGGCTCACGCTATGATTCACCTATGTGATACTCTAAATTCTTATTCTAGAACTCCTAACCAATATATATCTATATCTATACATATCTATCTATCTATATACATATGTATTCTAGAACCCCCAGCCACCATATATATATATATACATATATATATGTATATATATATGTATATATATATATATGAAAGAAAAAAGTGAAAAGAAAATTATGAGTGAAAAGTAAACAGATATTTAATAAATAATCATGCTAAACAATGTTTATATCGGACCACTGATTTATATTTTGAAATTGTTTTAAATGTGCTATCACATTAATTCTTATGAAAATTTTGAACAAAATGAACCCCAAGATAGGGACACCAGTAATTTTTTTCTTGCTTGCTATTGTTCCTAAAGTATTTATAATGTACCATATGATTCTTTGGTTACTTTGTATGTTAGTCCCCCAGGGTTTAACCCCTGTTTTCACTGTATTTGATGTAGGTGCCCTGCATCTTGTACATACACTTCTCTAGCTTGGAGAGGGGAAGGGAAAAAAAACAAAATGTTTAAATACGGATATAGTTTGACCCATTGTAACCATGAGTTGTACAAGACACTATGTTGAAAAACGAACTTTACAATTTAGGCGGTGGGGGTGGGGATTGGAAGTTGTGTCATTGTGGAGGTGGGAGGGAAGAAAGGATAGGGTAAAAACAAAGGAGGGGGCAATAGTACTTGATTGGAAATGTACTCATGACCTTATTCATGTAACTGTAACCTCTCTGCACAGTATTTTCACAATAAAAAACTTATTAAAAACAAGAAAATTTGTAGTGAATGGGTATTTTTCTTACTGCAGAAGAGATAGGAAACATTTAAATATCACTATAATTTTACTAAAAGAAAAAACTTTTTACAGTAATTTCTTTGATTATTGATGATTTCCAAATCTGTCAGGCTTTTCAGTCTTGATAAAATACAGGAGGAAGATTTTTTTTTTGCTATAAACATCTTTATATCTTTTCCTTAAAAAAAAAAAACAACTCTTTGTCTTGAGTTTGCTTTGCACCAACCTTGTATATTATTATTTACAGTGGCTAGTAAAACAAATGGTGATTGGAAAGACTTGTTTATTTAATACAAGTATTAAGAAGAAGTTTTCTCTATAATTGATAGGCACACTTGGGATTTTTGCCCCGCTTTTAAAGAATGACAGCAAAGGCACCTTTATCTGACATTTAGGATGATTAAGTTTTAAAAAATCACTTGGCATATTCTGGAGGACTCCAGAGGGTACTTAAGTTCTATAAGGTAAAGGACCATGTTAGCTTAACTTATATTTAAGGTTTCTTGGCCTGCTATTACTGTGTTAGGCAGTCTCACTGAAATGGAAATATAAAATTTTGCTCTCTGGAGATCAAGTCTGTGCCTGCCCTCCACTATAAATTAGCTGCCTAATGCTGTAAAATGTGGTGTTTATCCTGGTTCTAGTAACATTGGGAAAATAGCAAAATACATAAAATTAAGCCTACTTCGTGTGAGACCAATGTTCTTTTGTTCATCATTGACATTTGGGAAGAAAGGTCACTTTACAAAGATTTCATAAATAATGCTAAAAGAGAAGTCATTTGTGTCAGAAAGCTCATTTTAAAAAGCGGTGTATCTATTGGTTCATAATCCCTACATATTACATATAATATTTATTATATAATATGTTGAAGAAAACATCTAAGAAAATATACTAGTGAATCTAATTAACATTTAGCTTCATTATTTTGGTAGTACTGGGTATGAATTCAAACCCTTGTGCTTGCTAGTTAATACCTAAACCAGTTGAACCACACATCAAGCCCTTTGTTTCTAGTTATTTTTCAGATAGGGTCTCATGCTTTCTGGCTGTCCTAGCCTAAGGTTCATGATAACATGTGTTTACAATTATACCCATCTTTTACTTTGAAATAAGAGCCTAACCAATTTTGACCAGAACTTACCTCAATCATTGACTCTCCCAATCTCTACCTCCTGAGTAGTTAACTCAGTTTTGAAAATGTACCATTTTTTGTTGATATGCATTTATTAAACCATCCAAGTAATTTTTAAAATTATATGATAAAACTTTTATCTTTAGAAAATTATCTTGAGCAAAATTATTTGACCCTTCCAATAAAATTAGGACTATTATCATTATCATTCATGGGGTTCTTCCAGTCTCCAAATTTCAAGGCAAGAAGCATAGCTATTCATAAAAATAAAGGAAAGCTTTACACTACAGGACTGTCACTTTCTATGTACAAAATGACTTCTTAAACACAAACTCTATGCCTCCATCAGAAAGAATGACATTTCCCCATTTGTTAGGAAATGGAAAGGCTTGGAAAAAATTATATTAAGTGAAGTAAGCCAGGCCCAAAGAAACATAGGTCCCATGGTTTCCCTTCTTTGCAATATCTAGTATAGGTATGAGTCAAGCGGAAAAGGTCAGATAAAGTGATGTTAGGAAAACGAACCCTTAAATATGTATTTTAATGTTTTCGTTTCTTTCATGCATGTGTTTCTAACTCATTTATAAGATTATTTCTTTGTTGCTTTGTATGTCCCTCCCCCACAGTGTAACCCCCGCTTTCACTTTATTTGATGTCAGTATAACATGTGGAGGAGATGGGGACAAACAAGTAGTTTAAGGATTCAGGTGGACCTGTTGCAACAAGGAGAATTACAAAATGTCATGTCAAATCAAGCTTTACAATGTCAGTGTGGGGGGGAGAGGGCGGTATGATTGGGTGGGGGGAAGGGGGGAGGCTGGGAAGGGAGGTGAAGGGTAAACAAAGGAGGAGGCTGCAATGCTTGGTAAGAAAAGTATGCATTATCCTGCCAATGTAATTGTAACCCCTCTGTACAGTATGTTCTCAAATAAAATAAAATTAAATTAAAAAAATAAATGGACATGTAAAAAAAAAGAAATAAAGTTGGGAAGACATGACTTTTGCTATGTTCTTATACCTCACAGGCACATATTTATATAAATTATCAAAAGCTTAACAAATCTTGTCTGTCTTCCTTAAATCTTGACAAAGAACATAACTTTACTGTTCCATGTATGAGCGATCGAATAGAAAATAATGTGAGGGGGGGAGGAAAAGTGGGAGAAAAATGCGGGAGAGGGTAACAAGTTTGACAAGAAATGTACGTATTACTTTACTTATATAACTGTAATGCCTATGTATATCACCTTGGCAATAAACATGATAATAAATTTTGACAGCTGAGAGAAAATATTCTTGCAGATTATTTTTTTTCTTAATGTGATAATGCATTCATCTCCTGGTGATTTTGTTGAAAATAGTCTCCCAATATTGGTGGATATCTCCTCTCTCTCTTTTTTTTGTTTGATTGTGGGGCTTGAACTCAGGGTCTGGGTGCTGTACCTGAGGTCTTCTGCTCAAGGCTAATGCTCTACCACTTGAGCCAAAGCACCATTTCCAGTTTTCTGGTGGTTAAATGTAGATAAGCATCCCATGGGATTTCCTGTCTGGGCTGACTTTGATTTGTGATCCTCAGATCTCAGCCTGCTATGTAGATAGGAATACAGGCAAGAGCCACAGGGAAGCCGGGCTTGATAGAGTATTTGCAATCTGCATGTCCAAGTTTCAACCATCTCTTTGATTATTTACTGACACAGCATGTTTTCTATCACCAAGCATATGTTTGTCATTCTTGAAAGAAACAACTGCCCAATAAATAAGTGGGCGAAAGACTTAAAGAGAAGCTTCTCTGAAGAAGAAAGAAGGATGGCCAATAGACACATGAAGAAATGTTCAACATCCCTAGCCATAAAAGAAATGCAAATCAAAACAACATTGAGATATCACCTCACTCCAGTTAGAAGAGCAAAAATCAAGAACTCTAACAACAACAGATGCTGGAGGAGATGTGGACAGAAAGGAACCTTACTTCATTGTTGGTGGGAATGTAAACTTGTTCAACCACTTTGGAAAGCAATATGGAGGTTCCTCAAAAGACTTCACATAGACCTCCCCTATGATCCAGCAATCCCACTTTTGGGCATTTACCCAAATGTATACAAACAAGACCACACTAAAGCTACCAGCACAACAATGTTTATTGCAGCATTATTTACCATAGCTAAGATATGGAACCAACCCAGATGCCCCTCAGTAGATGAATGGATCAAGAAAATGTGGTATATATACACAATGGAATTCTATGCCTCCATCAGAAAGAATGACATTTCCCCATTTGTTAGGAAATGGAAAGGCTTGGAAAAAATTATATTAAGTGAAGTAAGCCAGGCCCAAAGAAACATAGGCCTCATGGTTTCCCTTATTTGCAATATCTAGTATAGGTATGAGTCAAGCGGAAAAGGTCAGATAATGTGATGTTAGGAAAACGAACCCTTAAATATGTATTTTAATGTTTTCGTTTCTTTCATGCATGTGTTTCTAACGCATTTATAAGATTATTTCTTTGTTGCTTTGTATGTCCCTCCCCCACAGTGTAACCCCCGCTTTCGCTTTATTTGATGTCAGTATAACATGTGGAGGAGATGGGGACAAACAAATCGTTTAAGGATTCAGGTGGACCTGTTGCAACAAGTAGAACTACAAAATGTCATGTCAAAGCAAGCTTTACAATGTCGGTGTGGGGGGGAGGGGGGTATGATTGGGTGGGGGGGAGGGGGGAGGTGGCTGGGAAGGGAGGTGAAGGGTAAACAAAGGAGGAGGCTGCAATGCTTGGTAAGAAATGTATGCATTATCCTGCCAATGTAATTGTAACCCCTCTGTACACTATGTTCTCAAATAAAATAAAATAAAATTTAAAAAAAATTTGCTTTAAAAAAAATAAAACACATGTTTCTGCGATACATAGAAAATAATTAAAGCTTTTAGGAGTATAAATAAGAATGTATATCAAGTTCTTTAATCCAATATGTAAATGGTGATGTAGACTTATGCAGCAAATAATTACCAATTATGAATTTCTAAACTCTTCAACTCTTCAGTGAAATTCTAATAGTGTCCTACTTATGAATAGTATTACTTCTACTTCATATTATGGCAGTTATATATTTCTAAATGTTACCTAATGCGAAATATATAAAAAGTTTAATTATTCTACCTAGCTTCTATATTTCTGCATTTTCATTATTGAGACTTGATGAATATAAATTCCTTCCCCTTATGCATAATTTATTCCTTATCAAGGTTGGTTATGTCACTCACAGTGTTAAAATCCATAATGGATACTTATACATTCTTCACATTAATTTTAGGATTCACGATTAAATAGATGAACTCTTTTTAAACTTGTTGGTTTTATTATTTAGAATGTATATCTAATTCATCTTTCTTCAGTTTGAAGAATAGAAATAGTACTATATGTTCAAAACACTAGTTAATTTGCAACAGCAATGATTTTTATGTTCTTTTTGCATGAGCTCTACGAACTTCAATTTAACTAATAAATCATTTAGACATTTTAAGTCTCACACAGAATATTGGAACTACATAGTATTTTCCATGTATCTTAATAAAAATTTAGTGAACTTACTTATAATCATAATTAATATACTATTATTTTTATAAGAATATTAAGTGTTCATAACGTGTTCTATTCAAATATACTTTATTCATAAAACAGTAGAGTCAAAGACTCTACTGACTTTGAGACAAAGACTCAATAGATTTTTCCAGGATTTATAAATAAGAAAACTGACTAAAATTCTATGAAACAACAGGTACTTACAAATTCTGAAATACAAGTCAGATTCTATACCCTGTTGTTTTTCATTGTGACCTAATAAGGGAATCATATCTTAAGTGAGAAGGAAAATGTATTCTAGATTCTTCTTCTGAATTGATACCATTTACTTCCACCAGTTCTTGAAAGCATTGCCTTAAAAGTACTTATTCTGCCAGGTGCCAGTGGCTCGTGCCTGGAATCCTAGCTACTCAGGAGGCTGAGATCTAAGGATCACAGTTCAAAGCCAGCTCAGGCAGGAAAGTCCGTGAGACTCTAATCAAATTAACCACTGAAAAACCAGAAGAGGTGTTGTGACTCAAATGGTAGAGCACTTGCCTTGTGCTGAAGAGCTGAATGACAGTGCCCTGGCCCAGAGTTCAAGCCTGATGACTAGCCACATATATATATATTTATATATGTATATGTATATATATATATATATACATATATATATACATACTGATTTTAAGAAAAATTAGACATAGTATGCAATTTCAAAATATTTTTATATATGAATATCTGATATATAAATATATAAATATATATCATATGTATTCTATATTATAAATTACATTTCAAATATATATAATAAATGCACACATATATAAAGAAAATGTATTTATATAAATATATAAAATATATAAGAACACATATGTGTATATGTATTTATATATATGTATATATATAAATGAAATTCAAACTACACTGTGTGCATGTATGGAAATATCACAATATAATTCCTAGTTTTACAAGTTTTGTTTATCAAAAATTAAACAGAAATGCTTACATAAGTTTAAAATGTTAGTAAAATATACGGTATGAACTCCTTAATACACATATGTGTATTAAGGGAAATATGTGGGCAAGAGCAATAGTTGTAACCAGAGTCTATTAGTGAAGGCTCAGTGCTAGTCATCTACAACTAAGTCTGAATTGGCCTACCACAAGCAAGCACTGTCCAGGAATGGAATTATCTTATAAAGAATTTGCTAATTATAATAGAAATTATAGGGAATAATAATAGAAATTTTGCAAGTTTTCTCTAAATTACTGAATTTTTCTGTATAGACTGTGTAATGAAATTCTGTTTCTACAATAATTAGAATCAATTTCAAAGTTCATCTCACAAATTTATTTATTTTTTTTATTTTGAAAATACTGTACAGAGGGGTTACAATTACATGAGCAAGGTAATGAGTATATTTCTTACCAAGCATTGTTGCCTTCTGCTTTGTTTCCCCTTAACATCCCTTCCCATCTCCCCACCTCCCACCACCATCACCCCCATGCTACTTTTTTTAAAATTTAATTTAATTTTATTTGTGAACATACTGTACAGAAGGGTTACAATTACATGGGCAGGATAATGCGTACATTTTTTACCAAGCATTGCAGAGTCCTCGTTTGGTTTACCTTTCACATCCCTTCCCAGCATCCCCCCTCCCCCCCAATCCCAATCCTTCTCCTTCCCCCCCTTCCGCCCCCCCCCCACCGACGTTGTAAAGCTCGTTTTGGACAGGACAACTTGTACTTCTCATTGTTGCAACAGGTCCACCTGTATCCTTAAACAACTGGTTTTTCCCCATCTCCTCCACTAGTTATACTGACATCAAATATAGTGAAAGCAGGGGTTATATTGTGGGGGAGGGACATACAAAGCAACAAAGAGATAATCATATAAACGCGTTAGAAACACATGCATAAAAGAAAGAAACATTCAAATACATGGCTAAAGGTTCATTTTCCTGACATCACATTATCTGACCTTTTCCGCTTGACTCCTACATATAGTAGATATTGCAAATAAGGGAAACCATGGGACCTATGTTTCTTTGGGCCTGGCTTACTTCACTTAATATAATTTTTTCCAAACCTTTCCATTTCCTAACAAATGGGGCAATGTCGTTCTTTCTGATGGAGGCATAGAATTCCATTGTTTATATATACCACATTTTCTTGTTCCATTCATCTACTGAGGGGCATCTGGGTTGGTTCCATATCTTAGCTATGGTAAATAATGCTGCAATAAACATTGTTGTGCTGGTAGCTTTAGTGTGGTCTTGTTTGTAAACATTTGGGTAAATGCCCAAAATGGGATTGCTGGGTCATAAGGGAGATCTATGTGAAGTCTTTTGAGGAACCTCCATACTGCTTTCCAAAGTGGTTGAACAAGTTTACATTCCCACCAACAATGAAGTAAGGTTCCTTTCTGTCCACATCCTCTTCAGCATCTGTTTTTGTTAGAGTTCTTGACTTTTGCTGTTCTAACTGTGGTGAGGTGATATCACAATGTTGTTTTGATTTGCATTTCATTTATGGCTCGGGATGTTGAACATTTCTTCATGTGTCTATTGGCCATACTTCTTTCTTCTTCACAGAAGTTTCTCTTTAAGTCTTTCGCCCACTTATTTATTGGGCAGTTGTTTCTTTGAGGATTTTTTGTTGGGGGGTTTAATTTTTTGAGGTCCAAGTATATTTTAGATATGAGACCCTTGTCCGTTGTATGGCTATTAAAGATCTTCTCCCAATCCGTGGGCATTCTATTGATCTTGCTAGCTATGTCATTTGCCTGCAGAAACTCTGCAACTTTATGCAATCCCATTTGTCCAACCTTTCTTTGATTTGTTGTCTTTCCGGTTCTCTATTCAAAAAATTTCGGCCTGAGCCAAGGAGACCTAGGGTTTCTCCTATTCCATCCTGTAATGTTTTCAGAGTGTCTGCTTTGACTTCAAGGTCTTTGATCCATTTCGAGTTGATTCTGGTGCAGGGTGATATATAAGGATCTAGCTTTAGTTTTCTACATGTAGTTAACTAATGTTGGCAGCACCATTTACTGAAGAGGCTGTCCTTGTTCCATTCTATTGTTTTAGCTCCCTTATCGAAGATTAGATGGCTATAGGTCTGTAGGTTCATTTCTGGGTTTTCAATTCTTTTCCATTGGTACTGAGGTCTGTTCTTATGCCAATACCAAGCTGTTTTGATTACTATGGCTTTATAGTAGAGTTTGAAATTTGGTATTGATATTCCTCCAGCAGTGTTCTTTCCATTGAAGAGCGTTTTTGCTATTCGGGGTCTTTTATTTTTGATATGAATTTTTGGATTGCCTCTTCTATTTCCTTGAAGAATGAGGTTGGAATTTTGATAAATATTGTATTGAATTTGTAGAAAGCCTTGGGAAGTATTGCCATTTTCACAATGTTAATCTTTTCAATCCAGGACCCCTTGCCACTTTTATGTTATTCACGATAATATTGCTCAAAATCGTGTAGGTTGAGAGAAAATGAAGTTATATATGGTTTTCCATTGCTTAAATAATCACCTAATATTGAATGGATGTGTTTTTGTCAATTACATATTCCCTATTACCTGAGCAAAAAGCTTACTTCGGAAAGAAAGGCTTTCACATAAATGGTTTCAAAAATTGTTCTTTGCTCTATCATACTGAAAAGGCTTTATCAAGTTTTTCATTAAAAGGTAAAAGTCTGTCCTTGAACTTTGATCGATTTAAGTCAAAACTTCAGAATAATGTATTATTATAAATCCTTTCTCTAAAATATAGTGAAGACAGTTCAGAGGGCTTATCTTGATCAGTACTTAATACAGAAATGGTGGTCATTTAAACAACACATATCTAATAATTAGGTGTATTAATTATTTATAGTTTGTGTAACAAGTTACATGGTTTTTTACATGTAAAAGTACTTATTACAAGATATTGTTGTTGCTGGCAAAGTGTGTCCAAAATCTTTAAGGTAGACATCCATGGGAAGGAAACATTGTGCATAACCTGTAACTCCAAATGTGCAGGCTGCAGAAAGTAATACACAAAATAAAATCTTGGATTTTGAGGAAGTTATAAGCCTTCTTTTAAAGACGTTTTAGCTGACCACATTGGACCTTGAGGAATAACTTAAAGTCAATTTAAAAGTCGACTTTAATCTCTTCTGTAACATTGTTCACAGCTATGTCTAGAAGGCATTTGATAGAATAATAGAAATGTCATAAGCTAACTACCCGAAGTCCAGGTGCCATCCTCCCCGACCACATATTCCTAGAGGAAATGTTATATGCTTCTTTACTTACACTAGCAAAAACACTCTAAAACTATGGCTCAGCTGAACCACATTCATATATTGAAACCAATAGTGGCTGATACCTTATTGATAACTCTTGTACAAGATCTTCCTGTTTGAGAATTGTCTCTTCGACTTAGATATTGCTTTCAATTAGATTGTTCCGATAGAACTCAAGAAAAAAAAATTAGCATTCAACTAACAAAAAATTACCTTCTTTAAACTTTGGTATTAAATTATTCATAGTAATAGGCAAAATATTTGGAAAATATAGTGTCAATTCTATGTGTGAAAAGAAAGTTGTAAACACTTAAAAAAAAAAGAACAGTGTTTCAATTAAATCAATATTATGTTTTCCTGGCCTATATGCTGACTATATTTTGCTTTGTCTTCCCTCCAAACTCAAATATGAATACTTCTCTTTGTCTTTGTTGAGGCCTGATAAGAAGTCCTATGAATATAGCTAAAGTAAATGGAACTCTATGCCTCTATCAGAGAGAAAAACATTGCCCCATTTGTTAGGAAATGGAAAGACTTGAAAAAAATTATATGAAGTGAAGTAAGCATGGCCCAAAGAAACATAGGTCCCATGGTTTCCCTTATTTGCAATTACTAGTATATGTCTGAGACAAGTAGAAACGGTCAGGTAAGTTGATGTTAGGCAAAATGAACCCTAAGATAAGGATTCAAATGTTTTTTCTCTCTTGCCATTGTTTCTTTTATTGTTTTATAATTATTCTTTTTTGGGTTCAGTCGTGGGGCCTGAACTCTGGACGTGGACACTGTCCCTCAGCTCTACAGCTCAAGTGTAGCGCTCTACCATTTGAGCCACCGCGCCACTTCCTGCTTTATTTTCTGCTTATGTGGTGCTGAGGAATCGAACCTATGGCCTCATGCATGCAAGGCAAGCGCTCTACCACTGAGCCACCTTCCCAGCCCCTTCCGATTTTTTCTACCATATCTATAAGATGATTTCTTTGTTGCTTTGTATGTCCCTTCCCCACGGTATAAGCCCTGTTTTCACTGTATTTGATGTTGGTATAATTTGTGGAGGAGAAGGGAAAAAAACAAATCGTTTAAATAGGGATACGGGTGGATCCATTGAAACAATGAGATGTACAAGATGTTATTTCAAAAAAAGAACGTTACATCATTGGCTAGGGCTGAAGAGGGTAAGGAAGTGGGGCAGAGATGGGAAGGGATAGGAAGGGGAAACAAAAGAGGAGTCAACAATGCTTGATAAGGAATATAGTCATTACCTTGCTCACATAATTGTAACTCCTCTGTACGATATTATCACAATAAAAAACTTATTAATAACAAAAAATAAAATGAAATCTCAATCATGGGCATTGGCAGTTTAGGACTTCCACATAAAAATATATGAAACAAGTAAACTAATTCCAGTGGTATTACAGAAAATAGTAATGCAACAAACTATGCTTGTTTTGTCATAAAACTACTTAAAATAGTTTAAGTGAGAACAAAACAGTCTTAAGGTAGCAGTATTCTTAGCATAAAGTTTTATTCCAGTATGTACCAGTCTATTACTTAAGAAAATGTATTTTGTCCCCCAAATTTATTTGTTTCATAAAAAAGAGTAGGTAGAGGATTTTTAAAAAAAAAATTTATTTTACTAAGCATATAGTTTCTGAAGTATTCTAAGTTCTTTCCCTTTAGAATACTCTAAGGGCTTAACTTTCTGGTGAGAACATTAATTGAAATACTTTATGGTCAATGACTTAGCAGACTTCCAGTGACTTCCACTATCTATTACGTTCTTATTTATGTCTTTTTTGGTGCTAGTACAAGGGTTTGAAATAAAAGCCTTTTACCATTGCTTGGCTTTTTCCACTGAAGGCTGCTGCCTTACCACTCATCCAAACTTCCAGATCCAGTGATTTGCTAGTTATTGAGGATAAGAATTTTGAGGACTTGAGGATTTGTCTGCTGGAGCTGGTTTGTACCTTCATCCTTGGTTCTCATCCTCCTTAGTAGTCAAGATTATAGATGAGAAACACCATGACCTAGCAGCTACTTTTTTTTCCTGTCATGGGGCTTGAACTCTGGGCCTGGACACTGTCCCTCATCTCTTCAGCTCAAAGTGAGCACTCTACCACTTGAACCACAGCGCCACTTCTGGTTTTTTGGTGGCTAATTGGAGATAAGTGTTTCACAGCTTTTCCTGCCCAGGCTGCCTTTGAACTGTGATCCTCAGATCTCAGTCTCCGGAGTAGCTAGGAGTACAGGCATGAGCCACTGGCACTTGGCTTAGATTTAAGATTTTTATTTGTCCTACACATGGGGTTGAACTAAGGGCCTAATCCCTGTCCTGAGCTTCTTTTGCTCCTGGCTAACATTTTAATACTTGAGCCATAGCTCCATTTCTGGCTTTTTGATAGTTTATTGATGATAAGAGTCTCATGGACTCTCTTATCTGGTGTGACTTCAAACCATAATCCTCAGATCTCAGCCTGCTAAGTAGCAAAGGTTATAGGTATGAGCCACCTGCACCTGGCTAGATTTAAACTTTTATATTAAGTTATACAGTTTAAAAAATCCTACTAGCAAATCCTAGTAGAACAAACCTCTTTGATATTTTGAAGAATTTCACATATTTTGTCCTTTATGCTACATCTGAGTTTTTTAAAATAAAACCTCTCCTTTCATTCAGATGATTGTGTTGATGGTTGACCAACACCATGTAATACGGGCCAGAATATTGAAATCATGCAGCTGTTGATTCACCTAGTCTAGCATACAGTTCTTTTAGTCTAATTTTTATCTATCTCAACTTCCATTCATAAACTCAGTTTTGAAAATGCACATTTTTTCACTGCATTAGAAGTGAAAATTACAACTTTGGAACCTGGACATTTTTTGAAACATCTTTCACAGCTCTGCCAGCCAAATAACTATCTTTGTAAACATGATACTTCTGACATGTGAAAGCTGCCATCAAATTCTGATGTTTGAATAGGAGTTATACACCTTAATCTCTGATAAATTTTCTATGTCAGATGTCAGTGTGCCATATCTTATTTTTTTATGAAAGTTTCTCTTTTCTTTTAAAAACTTTATGCTATGTTTTTAAACTGAGTGAAATTCTATTGCCTATTTTATTAACTTCAGAGCTCTTACAGATTGTAGGGACAATGCTAGAAAATGTAGACAATTAATTACCACTCTCTCCAACTGGAGGTTTTGTTTTATTTGCAAAACCTAGAGTATACTATCATTTCTCCCCATCATTTACCTTCTTTCTCATGTATATCATTTGTACACAGAAATGACCCCTATGTTGTCACACTCTGTTTCTTACAAGGAAAAATAGATGCCTGAAATATTAGTTGTCAGTTGAAGAGAAGTTTGAAGGTAATAATTCTAAAAAAGACAGTCTTATTTTGTAATGAGGCCTAATTCATGAGGATACTTTCAAAGCATGTGTGTTTTTTATAATTACCTCTGAATATTAGGAAATTATGAGATGCTACAGCTGGAAAGCATGCATACTGTACATATTCAGAAGTTGGAGAAACAAACATATGTAGTCATGTTGTCTAGATGAATAGAAAATAACACGAAAAACACAAAATCAGAATATAGATAACTCACCCAGAAATACTTTTCAAAACAATATTAAAGCCATCAGGATAGCATTAGAGTTACAATCTATAAAGATTAATGGTGATATTTTCTGCAAATTTGCATAGTAGTTAAATAGCAAATATTTATATTTAATAAATATCTTTTTTCATACACACAAAAGTCCAATAGTTATTCAACAAAAGACTCAATATCACTGTTACAGCAATGTAAATAAATATACACATCAATTTTGCCTCCCATCTGTTAGGGAAAGTATAATTAATCACTTAGATGACAAGTGTTGGTAAGGGTATAACAGAATTAAGGGTTTGGACACTCTTCAGGTGAATATAAATTGGTACCACCAATTGAAAGCATTATGGAGACTTCAAGATATTATTCATAATTCTAATATGCAGCAGTTTTGACTATGGGTACATTGCCAATACAATGAAGTCAACATTTTGAAGAGCCATGTGCACCTTCACTTCCATTTTTATACTATTTTTTGAAACCAAGAAATGGAAATAGACTGTCCTGATTGATTGCTGAACCAATAAAAATATATTACATATATGTATACATATATACATGTGTGTATAAACACATATGTATATTATATGCATATCACTGGAATGTTATTCAGACAAAATGAGAGAAATTCTATGATATTACAGTATTTGATAGCTAACAAATTTGTTCTCCCAATAACAGAGATAATTGTGCTTATCATGGTTGAGTGGATGGCAAGGTGTTTCTCAAAGTAAACTTCAAATCATAGGATGAATGAGTTTTGGGAATCTGTGTACAGAAGGACTGAAGCTATAGATTTTATTTGAATACATTTGTCTTTAAGAATACTAGAAAAATTACTTTCCTCCTTAATTAAAAGTGTAATATAGTTGATACTTGCTTCCATTGTCCTTTGACTTATCTTATGACTTTTATCTGTGAGCTTGACAATGGATATGATTTTATATGATACCATCAATTATTCTTCATCATAATAATTTTATTGTTTCGATATAGCAAGTAAACCAGTTTTGCCATATCCAATTCAGAAAATTGTGTACTTTCTCTAAAATATGTTGTAAAAGTCATAATGAGAGGTTAAACTTGTTTTTTTTGGGTCCAGTTGTGGGACCTGAACTCTGGGCCTGGCTGCTGTCCCTCAGCTCTTCAGCTCAAGGCTAGCACTCTACCACTTGAGCCACAGTACCACTTCCTGCTTTTTTCTTTTTACTTATGTGGTGCTAAGGAATCGAACCCAGGGCCTCATGCATGCAAGGCAAGCACTCTACTACTGAGCCACCTTCACAGCCCCTTAAATTTGTTTTAATCTGCATTGTAAAATATCAGGAAAGAGAGTAGAAACATAACTGTACACTGGATCCTAAATATTTTAGATAAAGTAGAAAGATATTAGTTTAATTTACCTCTCTCTCTAGATCCCTCATTTTCAAAACCAGAGATTTTCAGAAATAATGGATGTGTTTTCTGACTTTTAATGTGCTTGCAAGCTAAAATCAGAACCCAAATCACTCAATATTAACTCCTCTGTCCAAAAATACCATTAAAATGTTTAGCTTACAACAATAATTTAAGGAAACATAAGTCACCAAGCGTGTTTCCTATGTTTCCACAAATTCCTCATTATGAAGAATACAAATTTTACTAGAGGAAACAATCATGCCAATTATGACACCTTCTTAAAAGAAAATACATCTTTATGAATCAATGCAAAACTCATTTATTGAATATCTGCTGTATGTCACAATGTGCTCTATTAAAAAATCATAAGAGAATTGTAAGTTCTTTCAGAGAAATCTGGTTTTTTGTTGTTGTTACTGTTTATTTTCCTTTGATTTTTTTATGTCAGTCCTGGGTCTTGAACTCAAGGTCTTGGCTTTGGCCCTGAACGATTTTTGTTCAACGCTATCATGCTATCAGTTAAACCACCGCTTCGCTCCCAGGTTTTGTATTTGTTTTTTGTTGTTTTTGTTTTTTGAGTAATTAGTTGGATATTAGAGGTCCAAAAACTTTCGTCCCTAGTCTGGCTTCAAACCCTGATCCTCAGATCTCAGCCCCGGGGAAAATGAAGAGTGCAGGCATAAGTTACTGGCAGCCAGCTGTTATTATTTTTCACATAACAGCTGTCTGTCCTAGCTTGAATGGCTTTTCAGTAAATCATGCTATTAAAATACTGGGGTTTTTTGCTCTTATATTTTTAAGAGTATAGACATGTTTCTTTTGGTATATTGATGAAATAATGGCTTTAATACAAGTTATGAACTATGGATATAAAACACTGTTTCAAGGTGTTTATGGTTTTCATAAATTTTCATCATATAAATTCAGGGTGAACTGTATAAATTTTTCTAACTATAAACCATCCTTGTTAATAAAGTGCCTGAGTTATTTAACAAGTTGGACAAAGAATTAACCAAGGAGAGGCCAGCTGATCAACTTTTTATATTATTAAACATAAGGGTCCTTGTGCAAAATTCAAATTTTATTTTACTCAATTTAGGCATTAATAACACATAATACAAAAAAGCCACACTCAATTCTTTTCTTCTAAATAAGGAGTCTGTTTCAATAAATGAGGTCTGTGGTTTGATGCTGGGAGCTCTTTTGTTTGGTTATTATGTTTCTTATTTGATTGTTCCTTCTTCTTATTTTAATATTTAATGAAAGGTTTTATCCATCTTGTGTCCTTAGGCTTTGAAGCAAAAAGCATAATTTAAAACATCTAATGAGTAAATAAATGTCAGAATACTGAAAAGTTATGGGATATGCTAAAGATATTAAAAGTGGTTTTAATAATAGAGCAACAGATTCTACTTTTCTCTTGAGATGATGAAGTATACAAAATAGGATCAGGGTTTGAAGCCAGACTGGGGAAAAAAGTTCTTGGGCCTATTATCTCCAACTAATTGCTCAAAAACAAAACCAAAACCCAAATAGAAAACCTGGAAGCGAAGCTGTAGTTTAACTGGTAGCGTGATAGCTTTGAACAAAAATCTTTCAGGCCCAAAGCCAAGACATTGAGTTCAAGACCCAGGACTGACATAAAAAATCAAAGGAAAATAAACAGCAACAGCAACAAAAAACAGATTTCTCTGAAAGAACTTACAATTCTCTTATGATTCTTTAGTAGAGCACATTGTGACATCCAGCAGATATTCAATAAATGAGTTTTGCATTGATTCATAAAGATGTATTTTCTTTAAGAAGGTGTCACAATTGTGCATGATTGTTTCCCCTAGTAAAATTTGTATTCTTCATATTGAGGCAATTGTGAAAACATAGGAAACACGCTTGGTGACTTATGTTTCCTTAAATTATTTTTTTTTGTCGGTCTTGGGGCTTGAACTCTGGGGCCTGGGCATTGTCCCTTAGCTCTTCAGCTCAAGGCGAGCGCTCTAAAACTTGAGCTACAGCGCCACTTCCTCCTTAAATTATTTTTGTAAGCTAAACATTTTAATGGTATTTTTGGTCAGAGGAGATAATATTGAGTGATTTTGGTTCTAATTTTAGCTTGCAACTACATTAAAAGTCAGCAAACACATCCATTATTTCTGAAAATCTCTGGTTTTGAAAATGAGGGATCTAGAGAGAGAGGTAAATTAAACTAATATCTTTCTACTTTATCCAAAATATTTAGGATTCAGTGTTACAGTTATATGTTTCTACTCTCTTTCCTGATATTTTACAATGTATATTGAAACCAATTTAACCTCTCATTATGACTTTTACAACTTATTTTAGAGAAAGTACATGATTTTCTGAATTAGATATGGCAAAATTCGTTTACTTGGTGTGTCAAAACTATAAAATTATTATTATGAAGAATAATTGACGGTCTCATTTAAAATCATATCCATTGTCAAACTCCCAGATAAAAGTCATAAGATCTGTCAAAGAACAAGGGAAGCAAGTGTCAACTATATTACACTTTTAATAAAGAAGAAAAGTAATTTTTCTAGTATTCTTAATGGCAAATGTATTCAAATAGAATCTATAGCTTCAGTTCTTCTGTACACAGATTCCCAAAACTCATTCATCCTATGATTTGAAGTTTACTTTGAGAAACACCTTGCCATCCACTCAACCGTGATAAACACAATTATCTCTGTTATTGGGAGAACAAATTTGTTAGCTATCAAATACTGTAATATCATAGAATTTCTCTCATTTTGTCTGAATAACATTCCAGTGATATGCATATAATATACATATGTGTTTATACACACATGTATATATGTATACACATATGTAATATATTTTTATTGGTTCAGCAATCAATCAGGACAGTCTATTTCCATTTCTTGGTTTCAAAAAATAGTATAAAAATGGAAGTGAAGGTGCACATGGCTCTTCAAAATGTTGACGTCATTGTCTTGGCAATGTACCCATAGACAAAACTGCTGCATATTAGAATTATGAATAATTTCTTGACGTCTCCATAATGTTTTCACGTGGTGGTACCAATTTATATTCACATGAAGAGTGTAAACAACCTCCATTCTGTTATACCTTTACCAACACTTGTCATCTGTGTGATTAATTATACTCTCTCTAACAGTTGGGAGGCAAAATTGATGTGTATATTTATTTACATTGCTTTAACAGTGATATTGAGTCTTTTGTTGTATAACTATTGGCCTTTTGTATGTATGAAAAAGATATTTATTAAATATAAATATTTGATATTAAACTACTATGCAATTTTGCAGAAATTATCACCATTTATCTTTATAGATTCTAACCCTAATGTTACCTTGATGGCTTTAATGTTGTTTTGAACAGTATTTCTGGGTGAATTATCTATATTCTGATTTTGTGTTTTTCACGTTATTTTCTATTCATCTAGACAACATGACTACATATGTTTGTTTCTCCAACTCCTGCATATGTACATTATGCATGCTTTCCAGCTGTAGCATCTCATAATTTCCTAATATTCAGAGGTAATTTTACAAAACACACATGCTTTGAAAGTATTCTCATTAATTAGGCATCATTACAAAATAAGACGGTCTTTTTTATAATTATTAATTTCACCCTTCTGTTCAACTGACAACCTAATATTTCAGGCATCCATTTTTACTTGTAAGCAACAGAGTGTGACAACATAGGGGTCATTTCAGTGTACAAATGATATACATGAGAAAGAAGGTAAATGATGGGTAGAAATGATTGTATATTCTAGGTTTTGCAAATGAAACAAAATCTCCAGTTTGAGAGAGTGGTAATTAATTGTCTACATTTTCTGGCATTCTCCCTACAATCTGTAAGAGCTCTGAAGTTAATAAAATAGGCTATAGAATTTCACTCAGTTTAAAACATAGCATAAAAGTTTTTAAATGAAAAGAGGAACTTTCATAATAAATAAGATATGGCACGCTGACCTCTGACATAGAAAATTTATCAGAGATTAAGCTGTATAACTGCCTATTCAAACATCAGAATTTGATGGCAGCTTTCATAGGTCAGAAATATCATGTTTACAAAGATAGTTATGTGGCTGGCAGAGCTGTGAAAGATGTTTCAAAAAATGTCCAGGTTCCAAAGTTATAATTTTCACTGCTAATGCAATGAAAAAAATGTGCATTTTCAAAACTGAGTTTGTGAATGGAAGTTGAGATAGATAAAAATTAGACTAAAAGAACTGTATGCTAGACTACGTGAATCAACAGCTGCATTATTTCAATATCCTGGCCCCTATTGTTCAGCCATCAACAAAATCATCTGAATGAAAGAAGAGGTTTTATTTTAAAAAACTCAGATGTAGCATAAAGGACAAAATAGGTATAATTATTCAAAATATCAAAGAGGTATGTTCTAGGATTTGCTAGTAGGATTTTTTAAACTGTAAAAATTAATATAAAAGTTTAAACCTATTCAGGTGCGTGTGGCTCATACCTATAACTTTTGCTACTTAGCAAGCTGAGATCTAAGGATCACGGTTCAAAGCCAGCGTTGGCAGGAATGCCTGCGAAACTCTTATCTCCAATTAACCACACAAAACCCGAAGTGGCCCTGTGGCTCAAATAATAGATTTCTCCCTTTGAGCTGAAGAGATGAGGGACAGTGCCCAGGCCCAGAGTTCAATCCCCACGACAGGAAAAAAAAAAAGTAGCTGCCAGGTCATGGTGTCTCTCATCTATAATTTTGACTACTATGGATGATGAGAACCAAGGATGAGGGTACAAACCAGCTCCAGCAGACAAATCCTCAAGTCCTCATAATTCGTATCTTCAATAACTAGCAAATAGCTGGATGTGGAAATTTGGATGCTTGGTAAGGCACCAGCCTTGAGTGGAAAAAGCCAAAAAATAGTACAAATCTTTTATTTCAAACCGTAGTACTAGCACCAAAAAGGACATAAAGAAGAACCTAGAAGATAGTGGAAATCACTGGAAGTCTATGAAGCCATTGACCATAAAGTATTTCAATTAAAGATAAGCCCTTAGAGTATTCTAAAGGGAAAGAACTTAGAATACTGCAGAAACTATATGCTTAGTAAAATAAAAATTGAAATAAAAATAAAAATTAAGAAAAACCGTACCTACTCTTTTTTATGAAACAAATAAATCAGGGGAGCTAAATACATTTTCTTCAGTAATAGACTGGTACATACTGGAATAAAACATTATGCTAAGAATACTGCTAGTTTAAGACTGCTTTGTTGTCACTTAAACTATTTTAAGTAGTTTTATGAAAAAATAAACATGTAGTTTGTTGCATTACTATCTTCTGTAATACCACTGGAATTAGTTAACTTGTTTTATATATATTTATGTGGAATTCCTAAATTGCCAATGCCCATGATTGAGATTTATTTTATTTTTTATAATTAATAAGTTTTTTATTGTGAAGATATTATACAGAGGATTTACAATTACATGAGCAAGGTAATGAGTATATTTCTTATCAAGCATTTTTGCCTCCTCCTGCTAATTCAGCTAAGAGGAAGTCATTCCTAAGTATGGAATACCCCTAATCCAGTGGGACTAATGTCTTAATATAAATAATATTTGGGCAAAAGTATATACTTAAGGAGAAAGGCGGATGTCACGGTGTTGTCTTTACAAAGCAAAGAATGCAATAGATTATCAGAATACCACCAGAAATGAGTTGAGCAGGATCAACTGGATCCTCTTGAATCGTGTCCAGAAGAAACTTACCCTGCTGATAGGTTTCATTTTGAATGTTCAGGGTTTATCTGAGGATATGAATTTGTGTTGTAGTTCATTCAGTCTGTGGGAGTTTGTCTGAGTAAGTGAAGATGACTAATAATTATCCACACAATTCTATTGTACTCCCAACAGAAAAAGGTATATATGTATGTGTCTGTGCATATATATATATATATATATATATATATATATATATATATATAATACAATTACTAGTAGATCATATGATGTCAAAATGTGTAGCATATACTTAGGTAGAGGAATTTTTATTAACTATAATACAGTATTTATTTAATTATGACTGAAAGATGAGCATTGACATCATCACGAGGAGAGAAATAGAAAAATCCAGATAATGGAAACAAAATAGAATTTCAGAAGTATATGAGTTTGAGAATTGAATGAAGTTATAATTCCAGGGCAGACTTTGTGAAGAGAAACAGATATCCTCAGAATAAGCAGCTGTCTATGATAAATGATAAATTCCATCGCTGTTCCAAAAGTGAACAACTGTAAGGAGTTGAAGAATCATCCATCAAATGAAGTAATATGATGTCTTGTCAAGTTTGTAGCATTTGATAAAATTTAAACAGTCAGGTATATGATTTAAAATTATAAGAAACACAAAGGCAATGTTCCTTTCAGGCTAGAACTGACTTAACATACATGGCCAGAAAGTGGATGCAGAAACATTGTGTTAAACAAATTTTGCTAATATCTATGGTTTCACATTTTTTGGTTATTAAGTGTGAAAAAAATTTAAGAAGTCTCTAGGACTCTAAGTTATAATGCACAAAATCTTGGAAGATACATAAAAATTGTGCCTTTGATATAGACAGAAAGACCATTTTCCATAAGCAGGAATTCTTGGTCTATCTCTGGAGGAGTCTTATCTAATGCATCTACAGAAATGAACAAGAGATGTGCCCCCAAATCTCCTAAACCCAGTGCTTCAATAAATGGAAAGAAAAATGAAATAAGCAGATAGACTTCATTGCCAATGTCATAAGATATATAAAGCAGAACAAAATGGTATTAAAGGGACCTAGGGCATACAGTAATTGAGAAGCACTTGACTTAAAGAAAGCAATTATCTGAGGCAAAGTCAGTTATGTGAAGATCTCAGGGTAAATAGCTCAGTCTGAGTGTAGAAAAACTAGAACAAATGTATAAATTAAAGAATATTTTAGAGAAGAATAAGAAGGATTGGGAAGCCATATAAATGGAGAAAAAATGGAGAAAAAACATATGTAAATGAAATACCAAGAAATAAAACAGAAAAGCTGAGTTCGTGAATATTTTAGTACGTATTTTCGAAGTGAATATTTTAGTAAACTAGTTCTAGCTACATGAAAGTATTCATGAAAATATGGCTGTGAGTTGTTATAGGTTCTTTCAAAATCCTACTTTCTCAGGATCTACTGGATCTACTAATGTAAAGTACTATGCCTTTTCTGTGCCCTTAAGTAATGTCTGATGCTACAAATGATACAGGGAAGATATGTATAAGATCTTTAAAAGAATACATACTAGCAAGATGTATTTTTTTCATTTTTATTGTGAAAATACTGTACAGAGGGGTTACAATTACATGGGCAAGGTAATGAGTAGATTTCTTATCAAGCATTGTTGCATCCTCCTTTGTTTCCCCTTTCTATCCCTTCCCATCGCCCCTCCTTCCCTCTCCCCTCTACCTCTCTCCCCCCAACTTGCTCCCAGCCAAAGTTGTAAAGTTCGTTTTTTGACATAACATCTTGTACATCTCATTGTTGCAATGGGTTTACCTGTATCTCTATTTAAACTATTTGTTTTTTCTTTACCCCTCCACAAATTATACCAACATCAAATACAGTGAAAACAGGGGTTATACCGTGGGGGAGGGACATACAAAGCAACAAAGAAATCGTATTATAAAAACGTTAGAGACAATCGCAAGAAAGAAAAACACATTTGAATCATTATTTTGGGGTTATTTCGCCTAACATCAACTTCTCTGACCGTTTCTACTTGTCTGAGACATATACTAGTAATTGCAAATAAGGGAAACCATGGGAACTATCTTTCTTTGAGCCAAGCTTACTTCACTTCATATAATTTTTTTCAAGTCTTTCCATTTCCTAGCAATGTTTTTCTTTCTGATGGAGGCATAGAGTTCCATTTGCTTTAGATATATTCATAGGACTTCTTATCGAGCCTCTACGAAGACAAAGAGAAGTATTCATATTTGAGTTTGGAGGGAAGACAAAGCAAAATACAGTCAGCATATACGCCACGAAAACATAATATTGATTTAATTGAAACATTGTTCTTTTTTTTAAGTGTTTACAACTTCCTTTTCAAACATAGAATTGACACTATATTTTCCAAATATTGGCTTTTCTGTATGTCAATCATGAGAAAAACGTGGCTGAAATTAGAAAAGCAACTCCATTCCTAATAGTCCCACAAAAAATAAAATACCTAGGAATTAACTTAACCAAAGAAGTGAAGGACCTTTATGATGAAAACTTTAAAAATCTGAAAAAGGAAATCAAAACAGAACCTCCCATGCTCCTGGATTGAAAGGATCAACATCGTGAAAATGGCAAAATTTCCCAAGGCTATTTACAAATTCAATGTGATACCTATCAATATTCCAACCTCATTCTTGAAGGAAATAGAAGAAGCAATCCAAAAATTCATATGGAACAAAAAAGGACCCCAAATAACAAAAGTAATCCTTAAAAGAAAGAACGGTGCTGGAGGAATATCAATACCAAATTTCAAACTCTACTACAAAGCCATAGTAATCAAAACAGCTTGGTACTGGCACAAGAACAGACCTCAGGAACAATGGAATAGAATTGAAAACCCAGAAGTGAACCCAAAGACCTATAGCCATCTAATCTTTGATAAGTGAGCTAAAAAATTAGAATGATAAAGACAGCCTCTTCAGTAAACGGTGCTAACTTGCTTAACTACTTGTAGAAAACTAAAGCTAGATCCTTATATATCACCCTGCACCAGAATCAATTGCAAATGTATCAAAGACCTCCGAATCAAAGCAGACACTCTGAAAACATTACAGGATGGAATAGGAGAAACACTAGTTCTCCTTGGCACAGGCCGAAATTTGCTTAATAAGGACCCAGAAACACAACAAATCAAAGAAAGGTTGGACAAATGGGATTGCATGGAGCTGCAGAACTTCTTCATGGCAAAGGACATAGCTAGCAAGATCAATAGAAAACCCATGGATTATGAGAAGATCTTCACTAGCCATACAACGGACAAGGGTCTTATATCTCAAATATACTTGGAACTAAGAAAATTAAATCCTCCAACAACAAATCCTCAAATAAACAACTGCCCAATAAATAAGTGGGCTACAGACTTAAAGAGAAACTTCTCTGAAGAGGAAAGAAGGATGGCCAATAGACATATGAAGAAATGCTCACTCTCTAGCCATAAAAGAAATGCAAATCAAAACAACATTGAGATATCACCTCATCCCAGTTAGAATGGCTATAATCAAAAACTCTAATAACAACAGATGCTGGAGGGAATGTGGACAGAAGGGAACATTAATGCATTGTTGGTGGGAGTGTAAACTTGTTCAACCACTTTGGAAAGCACTATGGAGGTTCCTCAAAATGCTCCACATAGAGGTCCCCTATGAGAGGTCCCCTATGACCCAGCAATCCAACTTTTGGGCATTTAACCAAATGATCACAAACAAGACCATACTGAAGCTACCAGCACAACTATGTTTACTGCAGTATTATTTACCAGAGTTAAGATATGGAGCCAACCCAGATGCTTCTCAGTAGATGAATGGATCAAAAAAAATGTGGTATATATACACAATGGAATTTTATGCGTCCATCACAATGAATGACATTGCCCCATTTGTTTAAAAATGCAAAGACTTGGAAACAATTATATGAAGTGAAGTAAAGCCAAGCCCAAAGAAACATAGGTCCCATGGTTTCCCTTATTTACAATAACTAGTACATGTCTGAGACAAGGAGAAAACGTCAGATAAGATGATGTTAGGCAAAATGTACCCCAAGGTAAGTATTCAAATGTTTTTTCTTTCATTTGAGTGTTTCTAACATATTTATAAGATTATTTCTTTGTTGCTTTGTATGTCCCTCCCCCACGATATAACCCCTGCTTTCACTGTGTTTTATGTTGGTTTAATTTATGGAGGGGAAGGAAAAAAAACAAATTGTTTAAATAGGGATACAGTTGGACTCATTGCAGCAACGAGATGTACAAGTCATTATATTGAAAAACAAACTTTACAACGTTGGGGGGGTTGGGAAGTGGGGGGTGGGAGGTGGGGGAGGGGGGTGGAGATGAGAACGGAAGTGATTGGACGGGGAAACAAAGGAGGAGGCAACAATGCTTGATAAGAAATGAACTCATTATCTTGCCCATGTAATTGTAACTCCTCTGTATGGTAGTTTCACAATAAAAAAAATGAAACATAGGTCTTATCCTTTCTTTATTTGCAATAGTTAGTATATGTCTAGGATATTCTTAGCAGATGAGCAGAATAGCTCAATAGCTACATAAATGTGGCCATATAAGATGATGATAAGCAAAATGAACTACAAGATGTGGACACAAGTGGTTTATCTTTATTGTTGTTTTGTTTTAATGTACTATATGATTTTTTGTTTCTTTTGTTCCTCCCCCTATGGTTTATCCCCTGTTGTCACTATGTTTGATTTTGGTACCCTGGTATTATATATATGTTTATTTGAATTTAGGAAGGGAAGAGGAAAACAGAATGATGAGAGAAAGGATAAGGGGAACCAATGCAACATACACAAGACAATTTGTTGGAAATGATCCCTACAACTTGTGTGTGGGGTGGAAGGGAGAGACATTAGGAGAAAAATGAGGGTAGGAGTAACAAGTTTAACAAGAAATGTATTGATTACCTCATTTATGTAATTGTAACCCCTCTGTACATCACCTTGGTAATTTAAAAAAATGTTTCTGTCCTTTAACCATTGCTTATTTCTGATCACCAGCCCTGTCCTAAAGCTGCCCATAGGAAACACCAAGTACTATTTAAATGAGGGTAACAAATATAGAAAATTCTTGAGTTTTGTAGTTCTGTGACAGAAACGGAAGTCAAAAGAAACTACCTTTTTATTTGAAGAAGCAGAATTTTGCTTGGCTTTCAAAAAGTTAGCCACCATATGAAATATTGAGACATAAATGCCAAGTACTTAGTGCTATCCAAAAATACAACGTGATTCAATTTGCCGAGCACTCTTCTCATTCTCTTGTGTGAATTTAATGCTATGAACTGAGTGACAATATTCCTTTGAATTGGAAAGGAAAACAGATTTGTTAACCATTAAGTGAAGGAGTTTGTAGATAGTGACTCAGAGAACCTTCAAAGTAAGTTTATATGGGTGAGAAATTGAGAGTCAGAGACTGAACATTACCATTCAGTAAATGTGAGTTATATTTACTTCCTACCTTAGAGTCTATGTTATTTCTGTTAAATCCTTAAACTGAGACAAATTTTAAGTAAATTGTAGGGATAAAAAATCATTTTATTTTTAACACACTCTCCAGTGATTCCATCTACACCTATGGGTTATTGAAACCATAAACATGAATCCCTTTCCATGCTTCGTTTGTAGACCTTTAGATACATTTCACTGTATTTGCTATCATTATTAAATAGTAATGTCAATTTGTGCAGATTAGTTGTTTGTATGTTATTGAAAATCTCAGATTGGAAAACTTGAATAAAAAAGAACCTTTTATTCCTACTGTTATGACTGTCATTACATTTCTCCTTCCCCTATTCTCTCTCATATTTTTCCAATCATGGGGCTTGAACTCTGGGTTTGAGTGCTGTCCTTCAGCTCCTCAACTCAAGGTTAGTGCTCTACCACTTGAGCCACAGCGCCACATCCAGTTTTTTGGTGGTTTATTAGAGATAAGAGTTTCACAGAATGGCAATCCTCAGATCTCAACCTCCTGAGTAGCTATGATTACAGGCATGAGCCACCAGTGTCAGGCTACATGTCCCTTATTCTTTTGTTTTAATATATTTTTATTGTAAAGATACTGTACAAAGGGGTTACAGTTACATGAGTAAGGTAATGAGTCCATTTCCTATCAACCATTGTTGCCCCCTCCTTTGTTTATATCCTACCATCCCTTCCTTCCCCAACTCTCCAACTTCTCCCTCCCCCATTCCAAAGCTGTAAAGTTCATTTACAACATATTCTTTATACCAGATTTGAAGGTTTAATGTAGCTTTGCCTTTAGACATTAGAAGCAAGGTAAAAGCAGTTAACAATACATGTTTAACTACAAGATTTGGCCTTTTATTTTATTTATCTATTTATTTTTTGTCGGTCATGGGGCTTGAACTCTGGGCTTAGGCACCATCCCTGTGCTCTTCAGCTCAAGGTGAATGCTCTACCGCTTGAGCCACAGGACCACTTCTGATTTTCTAGTGGTTTATTGGAGATAAGAGTCTCACGAACTTTCCTGCCTGGGCTGGCTTTAAACCGCAATCCTCAGATCTCAGCCTCCTGAGTAGCTAGGCTTAGAGGTGAGCCACCGGCGCCCAGTTTTGCCTTTTATTTTTTATTTAACATATTTTATTAATATGAGATATTTAGTTGTGAGTTTACACATTCACAGAGTTTATTATGAACAAATTCATCCAATCTACCAGAACCATATTCCTGCTGTGATCTTTCCCCATTTCAAATAGTATTTGGTTTCATGATATTAGAGAGATGAATGTCGATAGAGAGATATATGATACATAGAGATAGATAGATAGATAGATAGATAGATAGATAGATAGATAGATAGATAGATAGATAGATAGATAGATAGATAGATAGATAGATAGATAGATACACAGATAGATAATGTAAGGTCCTTCAATCCTCTTTCCCCCCTGGTACACCTATTTAAACCAATCCTCTTCTTGCTGATTATTTCCTAGATAGTTCCCCTTTCACATTCATATCCTGTCACTACTACTAAGTTTATTAACATCATCATCTTTTATGTCTGCAATCCACAAATAAGCAAGAACATGTAAATAACTGGTTTTATGGGCTTAGCTCATTTCATTCAGCAAGATGTCCTCCATCTCCTGCAAATGGCATAATTTCATTTTTTTTCCTTTATGGCTGAGTACTATTACAAATTTTCCCTTTAAGACTCAGTAATATTACATGATACATATATAGAGAGAGATACATCTAGTATATCTATGTAGTATTTATACGATCTATCTAGCTTGCTAGCTTGCTAGCTAGCTAGCTATCCATCCATAGTATGTTTCCCTTATTAGTCAGTTGCTGGAAACAGAGATGCAATATACATTGATTTACTTTCCTTAAACGCATGCTCAAAAAGAAGGAATCATATACTATTTTAGTATTATCAGGCACTCAATTCTGGTTTCCATAATGGTTGTAGGAGTTTACAGTTTCATCAATGTTTGTTGTTTGGATTCTTGATGATTGCCATTCTGATTGGCAGCATATTCTAATTGAAACAGAATATTAGATTATCTTTCCTTTGAATTCCCTTTAGATCTAAAGGCATTGAATATTTTTTCATATACTTATTACCAATTTATTTTGTTATTCTAAAAACAATAAACAAATTTGTTCAATTTACATGCTAATTTTAATAAGATTATTTGTTCCTTTGTAGTTTAATTTTTGACCTGCTTGTATATTCTTTACAGTATTCTTATCCATTTAAATTTGAAAAAGATTTGCTCTCATTCTGTAAGTTATTTATTAATTCTGGCAATTGTTTCTTTTGATGGGTAGAAACTTTCAAAACATTGATGGAATCCCATAAATTCAATCTCATTTTTACTTGGTGGACTATTGTAGTCCTACTAAGAATACAATTGGCTAAGCCTAAATGTTTCAGTGTTTTTACCAAACATATTTTCCTCATATTGTTTTAAGGTTAAAGGCTTTCTATTCTTTTTTTTTTGTTTGGAGTTGTTTTTCTATTAGATAAGGTATATCAGTCTAATTTCAGTCTCCTGAATGTTGACAACTAGTTTTACCATTTTTGCATATTCATTAAAATACTGATGCCCCTCTTCTGTATTTTTTATTATAATCCTCGAATACATATTTTGATGTCTCCTGATAATAAAATTTCCCTCAGAATTTCTTCTAGCATAACTCACATCTCTCTAAAATTGCCATGTGTCAGTTTTTCTGTAGTGACTCTCTCATAGTCTTTACCAACAATATTTATGATAAGAAAACTTAACAATGATCGATGATAGGCAATCTTTAAGCTGCTTGTGCTGCTTAAGTCACATAATCGATCTACAACCTTGAAGAAATGGCTGCAGTACGGAAATAAGACACAACTAGGCAGAATCTTTCTATAAAGCTTTCTCATTTTGATTTGGACCCTCTACAGGCCATTTAATTCCAATGGTAATACTCTGTCTGTTATGGTAGAACATATTTCATATTCTTTTCTTAAAATATTTTTATTGTGAAAATACCATACAGAGGGGTTATAATTACATGAGCAAGGTAATGAGTACATTTGTTATCAAACATTGTTGCCTCCTCATTTGTTTCCCCTTTCCATCCCTTCCCACCTCCAAATACAACCTCCATCCCCGTGCCAAAGTTGTAAATTTCATTTTTGACATAAAGTCTTGTACATCTCATTGTTGCAATGAGTCCACCTGTATCCCTATTTAAACAATTTGTTTTTTCCCTTCCCCTCCACAAATTATACCAACATCAAATACAGTGAAATCAGGGGTTATACCGTTGGGGAGGGGCAAACAAAGCCAAAAAGAAATCATCTTATAAATATGTCAGAAACAATTGCAGGAAAGAAAAATCATTCGCATACTTATCTTGGGTTCATTTCACCTAACATCAACTTATCTGACCGTTTCTCCTTATCTCAGACATATGCTAGCTATTGTAAATAAGGGAAACCATGGGACCTATGTTTCTTTGGGCCTGGCTTACTTCACTTCATATAATTGTTTCCAAGTCTTTCCATTTCCCAACAAATCGGGGAATGCCATTCTTTCTGATGGAGGCATAGAATTCCATTGTGTATATATACCACATTTTCTTGATCCATTCATCTACTGAGGGGCATCTGTGTTGGTTCCATATCTTAGCTATGGTAAATAATGTTGCAATAAACATAGTTGTGCTGGTAGCTTTAGTATGATCTTGTTTGTGATCGTTTGGGTAAATGCCCAAAAGTGGGAGTGCTGGGTCATAGGGGAGCTCTATGTGGAGTCTTTGTTTTTTTTTGGGGGGTCCGGTCATGGGGCCTGAACTCTGGACCTGGCACTGTCCCTCAGCTCTTCAGCTCAAGGCTAGCATTCTACAACTTGAGCCCCAGCGCCACTTCTGGCTTTTTTCTTTTTGCTTATGGGGTGCTGAGGAATCGAACCCAGGGCCTCATGCATGCAAGGAAAGTGCTCTACCAGTGAGCCACCTATCTGGAGTTTTTTGAGGAACCTCCATACTGCTTTCCAAAGTTCTATTTTTTTAGGGGGGGGTCCGGTAGTAGGGCCTGAACTCTGGACCTGGGCGCTGTCCCTCAGCTCTTCAGCTCAAGGCTAGCGCTCTACCACTTGAGCCACAGCGCCACTTTCGGCTTTTTTCTTTTTGCTTATGTGGTGCTGAGGAATCGAACCCAGGGCCTCAGGCATGCAAGGCAAGCTCTCTACCACTGAGCCAACTCCCCAGCCCCTTTCCAAAGTTCTTGAACAAGTTTACACTCCCACCACCAACGGAGGAAGGTTTCTTTCTGTCCACATTCCCTCCAGCATCTGTTATTATTAGAGTTCTTGATTATAGCCATTCTAAATGGGGTGAGGTGCTATCTCAGTGTTGTTTTGATTTGCATTTCTTTTATGGCTAGGGAGCTTGAGCATTTCTCCATGTTTCTATTGGCCATTATTCTTTCCTCTTCAGAGAAGTTTCTCTTTAAGTCTGTAGCCAACTTATTTATTGGGCAGTTGTTTCTTTGAGGATTTGTTTTTGGGGGATTTAATTTTTTGAGTTCCATATATATTTTAGATATGAGACCCTTGTCTGTTTTATGGCTAGTGAAGATCTTCTCATCATACATGGGCTTTCTATTGATCTTGCTAGCTATGTCCTTTGGGAGTGCTGGGTCATAGTGTAGCTCCTGGATTGGCATGATTAACATCGTGAAAATGGCAATACTTCCCAAGGCTATCTACAAATTCAACGCGATACCTATCAAAATTGATTGAATGTTTTTAAAGAGAATTATTTGAGATGCCTACAGTATTAAAACTGCCACTCAATATTGATAAAATAAATTTCTTCTTCTTCTTCTTCTTCTTCTTCTTCTTCTTCTTCTTCTTCTTCTTCTTTTTCTTCTTCTTCTTCTTCTTTTTCTTCTTCTTCTTCTTCTTTTTCTTCTTCTTCTTCTTCTTCTTCTTCTTCTTCTTCTTCTTCTTCTTCTTCTTCTTCTTCTTCTTCTTCTTCTTCTTCTTCTTCTTCTTCTTCTTCTTCTTCTTCTTCTTCTTCTTCTTCTTCTTCTTCTTCTTCTTCTTCTTCTTCTTCTTCTTCTTCTTCTTCTTCTTCTTCTTCTTCTTCTTCTTCTTCTTCTTCTTCTTCTTCTTCTTCTTCTTCTTCTTCTTCTTCTTCTTCTTCTTCTTCTTCTTCTTCTTCTTCTTCTTCTTCTTCTTCTTCTTCTTTCTTCTTCTTCTTCTTCTTCTTCTTCTTTTTGCTTATGTGGTGCTGAGGAATCGAACCCAGAGGCTCTGGCATGCAAGGCAAGCGCTCTACCACTGAGCCACCTTCCCAGCCCCTTTCCTATCATCTTAATGCATTCAGTATTTCATTTTGTATTGAAACATTGCTTCCATCAACACTAAAATAAAATATATAAAAATACTAAAGTTTTAGTTACATAATCATATACTATTAAGTAGCATTAATGAGCCATGTCGGCAATCCTGATTTTAAAACCTGAAAGAAATTAGAAATTAAGAAGAAATGTGATAATTAAGAATTATCTGAGGAATAATGAGACTATTGGAACAATTTAATCAAGAGATAGTGTTTTCCATTAAAAGTATTTCTCACGCACGGAGGATGGGAAGGGATGGGAAGGGGAAACAAAGGAGGAGGCTACAATGTTTGATAAAAAATGTACTCATTATCTTGCCCATGTAATTGTAACTCCTCTGTACAGTATTTTCACAATAAAAAAATAAAAAAAATTCTCACCCAGTTTGTATTTATATTATAATAATGGAATCTTTGACTTGAGAGTATCAATGTTGCATTTTCCCCAATCTTCATTTTATTTATGTGTTAAGACTCAAGACTGTGAATGTCTTTCCTTTGTGATTTGGTAAAATAATTAACTGGAAATATATAATACAATATTTGAGATGAACTCCAATTTTTAATCCCAGTATAATCATTCTACACTTCCATTTATCAACTACAGATGGAAGGTTGCTAGGGATATTTGTCTGAGAGGGACAAGTATTTCACTAGGATTTTTTAAGGAAAAACTTTCATAAGCCCTTTCAAGGAACTAGAAGATCATTTTCAGTGTGACTAATGTCAGTATTACCATTTTGACTTTCATATTACTCTGAACTTGATTGAAATGTTTTTATTATTTTTTTTAATTTAATTTTATTTTATTTGAGAACATACTGTACAGAGGGGCTACAACTACATGGGCAGGATAATGCATACATTTCTTACCAAGCATTGCAGCCTCCTCCTTTGTTTACCCTTCACCTCCCTTCCCAGCCTCCCCCCTCCCCCCACCCAATTATACCCCCCTCCCCCCCCACACCGACATTGTAAATTTAGTTTTGACCTGACATTTTGCACTTCTCATTGTTGCAACAGGTCCACCTGAATCCTTAAACGACTTGTTTGTCCCCATCTCCTCCACATGTTATACTGACATCAAATATAGTGAAAGCGAGGGTTACCCTGTGGGGGAGGGACATACAAAGCAACAAAGAAATAATCTTATAAATGCGTTAGAAACACATGTATGAAAGAAACGAAAACATTAAAATACATATTTAAGGGTTCATTTTCCTAACATCACATTATCTGACCTTTTCCGCTTGACTCATACCTATACTAGATATTGCAAATAAGGGAAACCATGGGACCTATGATTCTTTGGGCCTGGCTTACTTCACTTAATATAATTTTTTCCAAACCTTTCCATTTCCTAACAAATGGGGAAATGTCATTCTTTCTGATGGAGGCATATAATTCCATTGTGTATATATACCACATTTTCTTGATCCATTCATCTACTGAGGGGCATCTGGGTTGGTTCCATATCTTAGCTATGGTAAATAATGCTGCAATAAACATAGTTGTGCTGGTAGGTTTAGTGTGGTCTTGTTTGTAAACATTTGGGTAAATGCCCAAAGTGGGATTGCTGGATCATAGGGGAGATCTATGTGAAGTCTTTTGAGGAACCTCCATACTGCTTTCCAAAGTGGTTGAACAAGTTTACATTCCCACCAACAATGAAGTAAGGTTACTTTCTGTCCACATCCCCTCCAGCATCTGTTGTTGTTAGAGTTCTTGATTTTTGCTGTTCTAACTGGAGTGAGGTGAAATCTCAATGTTGTTTTGATTTGCATTTCATTTATGGCTAGGGATGTTGAACATTTCTTCATGTGTCTATTGGCCATCCTTCTTTCTTCTTCAGAGAAGCTTCTCTTTAAGTCTTTCGCCCACTTATTTATTGGGCAATTGTTTCTTTGAGGACTTGTTGTTGGGTGGTTTAATTTTTTGAGGTCCAAGTATATTTTAGATATGAGACCCTTGTCCGTTGTATGGCTAGTAAAGATCTTCTCCCAATCGGTGGGCTTTCTATTGATCTTGCTAGCTATGTCATTTGCCCTGCAGAAGCTCTGCAACTTTATGCAATCCCATTTGTCCAACCTTTCTTTGATTTGTTGTGCTTCCGGGTCTCTATTCAGAAAATTTCGGCCTGAGCCAAGGAGACCTAGGGTATCTCCTATTCCATCCTGTAATGTTTTCAGAGTGTCTGCTTTGAGTTCAAGGTCTTTGATCCATCTGGAGTTGATTCTGGTGCAGGGTGATATATAAGGATCTAGCTTTAGTTTTCTACATGTAGTTAACCAATTTTGCCATCACCATTTAATGAAGAGGCTGTCTTTCTTCCATTCTATTTTTTTAGCTTCCTTATCGAAGATTAGATGGCTATAGGTCTGTAGGTTCATTTCTGGGTTTTCAGTTCTATTCCATTGGCCCTGATGTCTGTTTTTATGCCTATGCCAAGCTGTTTTGATTACTATGGCTTTATAATAGAGTTTGAAATTTGGTATTGATATTCCTCCAGCAGTATTCTTTCCGTTGAGGAGCGTTTTTGCTATTCGGGGTCTTTTATTGTTCCATATGAATTTTTGGATTGCCTCTTCTATTTCCTTGAAGAAGACAAGGATGCCCACTCTCTCCACTTCTCTTCAATCTAGTATTAGAATGCCTAGCTACAGCAATAAGACAAGATGCAGACATAAAGGGGATCCAAATAGGAAAAAAGAAATAAAACTCTCCCTCTTTGCAGATGACATGATCTTGTATTTAAAATTCCCATAGACTCCACTCCAAAATTTCTCAAGCTGATTCAAAACTTTGGCAAAGTAGCAGGTTATAAATTAACCCCCAAAAATCAATGGCTTTTCTGTATGCCAACAATGAGAAAAGTGTGGCTGAAATTAGGAAAGCTACTCCATTTGTAATAGCCCCAAATAAAATAAAATACCTAGGAATTAACTTAACCAAAGAAGTGAAGGACCTCTATGATGAAAACTTTAAAATCGTGAAAAAGGAAATCAACACAGAACTTAAAAATGGCAAAACCTCCCATGCTCCTGGATTGGCATGATTAACATCGTGAAAATGGCAATACTTCCCAAGGCTATCTACAAATTCAACGCGATACCTATCAAAATTGATTGAATGTTTTTAAAGAGAATTATTTGAGATGCCTACAGTATTAAAACTGCCACTCAATATTGATAAAATTTCACTTGAAAATAAATTATATATTACTTTTAATCAAATTTCTATAGTGTCATTATGACTTTTACAAAGACCAGTGACTATGAATTAAGTGAAATTAAAATATTTTTAAGTTAATCTGTTCATATGATTTTTGCATATGTTCACTAAATCAGAAATTCTTTGTTGTCTGTGTTTACATTGTACATTCTGGAGTGAATGCTGTTCTCATAAAATTTTTGCTTACATATGCTCTTTTTCAGGAGCGTAAGAAAGGGTTTGGAAGGTTCAATATGGTAATAAAAGTCAAATTTATTGCAGGTTAGCTAAGAGAAATCGGCATAAGCTTTGAATTCATCTAATATATGTTTTATACAGTTAAATATGAAGCAAAGAAAGAAATGGAATTCCTTTCAAACCATAGTATATTATCATTCAACAATTTAAACACTGTAACTGCTTAAACTTGCCAAAGGCTCAACTCTATCTCCCCGAAAATTGTAAAGTCTATCCAGATTGTAGTAAAAAAGGCTATTTATTTTGAAGTGTAATCTTTAGTGTTTTTAGCCCTACAGCATGATCAAAATAGGATTTCAGACTCTGCATTGAATTTTATTTCATGTATCTCTCAACATTCAAGTTCCCTAAGATTAGTATAAAACATTTCAAAGAAAAGAGTAGTATTATTTATACGGTGATCTGTGACGAATAATAAATATCTTAAATGCTGTGCTGATCATCAGTGTTATACTATTTAACTACCCCCAATGATTTTATTTGTTCAAACAAAAATCTGTAAGCTTCAATTAAGAGCACCTGTTTCATCTGTGTTGACAATTATATTATAATGGGTTAACTAAAGAACCATCCTTCCTTTTCTTCTTTCGTGTTCAAAGATTTACTTCGAACCATTTCCTGTTCAGTGTCTTCTTTTGATTTTCTGTTCTGTTTTCATTTTTAACCAAACTTACAAAGGGAAAAAAAAAGACCTCAGTTGTATTTTCTATTATTATTTCTCCTCTAAATATAAACACCCTTTTCCTACTTGAAATTTCTAAGCCCATTGTCACTCATTTCCTTGGCATAATTTTGACCTCTTATTTTTTCCCTTGATGGATACTGTCATTTTCTTCCTTCAGTGATATGACCTCCTTGTTTCCCCACGAAACATAATTTCTGATTTTCTGCTATAATAGAATCTAAAGCACACTGATCTCATTTATTTTATACTTTGAGAGGACTTTTTGCTTAGCTTATCTAAGTCAGTTTCACTCATTTTGAATTTCTGTAAAGAATTCACTTCTATGTTTTGTAACAATAGTTTATTTTTTAAATTTATTATAAAGGTGATGGACAAGGGGGTTATAGTTGCATGAGTAAGGTAATGAGTACATTTCTTTTTAAACACTGTTACACCTCCCTCATTTTCTTCCCTTTACCACTCCTCACTCCCCTCCCTGCCCAAGCAGTAAAGTTCATCTCCAAAATAGTGTCTAGTGAGTATCATTGTTGCATTTGTTCATGTTATGTCCTGTTGTTTCTGTGATTCCTATTTTCTTCCATGGATCAGATAAGCTCACATACAATACAAAGGGTACAAAAAACTAAACAGAAAGAAAAAAAGAGAAATAACTGCATACAGGACATAGTAAGTACCTCTTGTTTCCAATTCTTGGAGTCCATTTTGGTATGCTATGCATTTAGCAGTTGTGATACTCTGCTAAGTATATCATAGACATATTCTAGTTATTAAAAAATAGGGAAATTATGTAGCCTGTATTTCTTTGGACCTAGCTTGCTTTGCTTATGGTAATTTTTCTAGGCTTTTCCATTTCCTTACAAATGGGGCAATAGCATTGTCTCTGATGGAAGCATAGAACTCCATTGTATGTATATATACATCTTGCTGATTCATTCCTCTCCTGAGGGTATCTGGGTTGGTTCCATACCTTAGCTATGATTAAAAAAAAAAAAAACGCTGCAATGAACATGTAATGCTGGTGGGGATGTGGCCAATCTAATGCTACTACACTGTTTTTGGGAGTGTAAAGTTGTTCAACTACTCTGGAAAGCAGTATAGAGGTTCCTCAAAAAGCTAAACATATACAAGATGAGGGAGTAACAATGCTCAAGAGGAAATGTACTTATTACCTTACACATGTACCTACAATCCCTCTGTACAGTATCTTTACAATTCCCCTATGACCCAGCAATCCCACTCCTGGGCATTTACCCAAAGGACCATAAACAAGACTATACTGAATTTACCATCATTTCTATTTATTAGCCAAATATTTCTTTAGACAGCTGAGAAAGAAAAGCTTCTAATATTATATTTAATCATTTTCCTAAAAAATTTGTAGAACATGTATAAAGTCTAATGGGATCATTATATGCATTTTCTTCACTAATTTCTGTTTATTTTTCTCCTTTGCAAATTATATTTTATACACTACTTAGATTTCCTTCTCAATCTCCAGAAATATACTTTTATACATCATAATTCCTACCCAAATAATTTTCCAAATAACTTCTATTTTCAAAATAATTTTTCATTAAAACCATTTCAATTGAATTAAATATGTCTATTTTGGAATAAGACATAGTATTTAATTTTTAATATTTATTAAATGTTTAGAAATTTTATATTTTACTAGATGTGTGCTTTGTTTTGGTCAAATATGACATTTTTTAAAATATTAGTTGATAACTATTTTCATGAAATATGGGAACTTGGAACATACTGTCACTTTGACTTTACCTGTAAGATTCTCCTAAGTTGTCTTAAGTTTTAGCACCTCTCACATGAACATTTTTATTTAAATGAATCAAGAGAAATATATCTGCTTTCCCAATCTTATTCAATTTTCTTCCCTAAGGGTCAACTTCAAATCAATTTTGGAAGAGAATACACTTTATGAGGACATATTATTTGTATGTGGCTGTAATACATAGTTCTACAATAGGAGAAATAATCCCTCCCCTTTTTATTTTCATGAATGAATTGACATCTGGTGTTTTCCAAATGGACTACATGTTGGCTTTCTTATTTTTATTTATTTTTAATATAACTTTTAAAATGGAAGATGAATTACAAAATCATGATTTTTTTCTAATATCATTGTTTTCTTTGTGTCTATTATTTTGAATGAGGTCACTACAAATTCCTAAGTGTGTGATGTGCCTTCATGTTGGTCTCATTTCTTATATTTACTAATATTCTATCCAGGATACATTTAAGAAGATGCAGTTACTTTGTTTTGATTTGATGGTCATGATATATTTTTTCCTTTGAAGCCTCCATTCCTTCGTCACGAATTTTGAATGTAAAAATGTAAAAAAGAGAAAACATGTTTACTAGTATTAAGAATGCTTGAAAAACAATTTACACTAACAGCAAACTTTTTTCTTTCTTTTTTGAATTAAGTTTTTTATTGTGAAACTGTTCTACAGAGGGGTTACAGTTACATGAGCAAGGTAATGAGTACATTTCCTAACAAGCATTGTTGCCTCCTCCTTTGTTTTTCCCCTACCATCCCTTCCCTCCCATCTCCAGGGCTACACCCCTAAGCTCACCTCTCTACCGCCCCACTCCTCTACCCCTCCACTCCTCCACCCCTGCCTAAATTGTAAAGTTCATTTTTCTGTCTTGTACATATCGTTGTTGCAATGGTTCACTTGTATCCCTATTTAAACAATTTGTTTTTTCCCTTCCCCTCCACAAACTATACCAACATCAAATACAGTGAAAACAGGTGTTATACTGTGGGAGAGGGACATACAAAGCAACAAAGAAATATCTTTTAAATATGTTAGAAACAATAGCAAGGAAGAAAACAAAAAATACTTATGTCCTTATCTTGGGGTTCATTTTGCTTAACATCATCTTATCTGACCTTTTCTGCTTGTCCCAGCATATACTTATGCTTTATTGCAAATAAGGAAAACTATTGGACCTTTGTTTCTTTGGGCCTGGCTTACTTCACTTAATATAATTTTTTCCAAGTCTTTCTATTTCCTAACAAATGGGGTAATGTCATTCTTTCTGATAGAGACATAGACTTCCATTGTGTACATTTTCTTGATCCCCTCAGTAGATGAATGGATCAAGAAAATTGTTATTCTTTCTGACATTGTGTTGCTATATAGCCCGAAATTTAATTCAACCCGTGTGTGTGTGTGTGTGTGTGTGTGTGTGTGTGTGTGTGTGTGTGTGTTTGTGTGTGTGTGTCTGTGTGCCACTGCCTCCTGTTGTTGCTAGGCTTTCTTGCCCATAACTAGTGCTCTAACACCTCAGGCATCCCTCTAAATCAGCTTTTTACTAGTTAATTGGAAATGAGATTTTACAGGCATTTCATCTTAGGCTGGCATCCTACCATGATCCTCTGATCTCGGTCTCTGGAGGAAAGCTAGCACCAAAAATGGAGAATGAAGTATATAAATAAATAAATAAATCAGATAAGAAACACTGATGTGAAGATGGAGATATCATAATTTTTATACAGGGCCATCTGTGGTGGTTCTTGCCTGCTATCCCAGTTACTTATGAAGAGAAGACTGTAAGAAGTTTGAAGCCAGCTGGTGCAATTAGAGAGGACCTGTTACACCGAACATCTGTACAATGTAACATGCACCTGTGATTTCCGTTATGGTAAGAGCTGTAGGCTCAGCAGCCCTAGGCACCCAAAATGGTACTTAATTTGGAAAATAAAGAAAGAGCCAAGTAAGGTCAAGTGTTATATTGCATGCCTTGTAAGCATGAGTCCCTGAGTTCATATGTTAAAATCTACATAACCTACATATATATGTGAATATACATATGTATAAAAGTTCAGATATATGTATATATATATATATATATATATATATATATATATACTATATCTATATATAAAGTGAAGATAAGTAATACAAATTCTTTGTGAATTTTAAAGAAAATAGTGGTGAGGCAAAAATGGCATTCATGATTAAGATTCTAGGAACCATGATTTTCTAGAATCTATTCAAACAATTTTACTTTTATTCTCATTCTAAAAGATGTACAAGGGCTGGGAATGTGGCTTAGTGGTAGAGTACTTGCCTAGCATGCATGAAGACCTGGGTTCAATTCCTCAGTACCACATAAACAGAAAAAGCCAGAAGTGGAGCTGTGGCTCAAGTGTTAGAGTGCTAGACTTGAGCATAAGAAGCTCAAGGACATTGCCCAGCCCTGCATAAAGGAAAATAGTCTAATTTTAAACATTTTAATAAATTTAAGGAACAGTCTCAAGAAACAAACAAGTAATATGATCATGCATTTCAGAATGCCAAAAAAAAAACCTCTATCTTGAAATTTATCCATGTGAGTAGGGACTGAATTATGACTTATAAAAGAAACATAGGAATATACACCATTTTCTCAATTTTTCCAGGTTTGTGAATATTTCCTTTTCCTTATTTTGTCAGTACTGGGTTTTGAACTCAGTAGCTTACAGTCTTACTTAGCATTTTCCACTCAAGGTTGGTGCTCTACAACTTGAACCACACCACGACTTCTATTATTTTACTAGTTAATTGGAGTCTCTCAATTGTCTCCCCAGGCTGGCTTTGAACTGGGATCCTTACATCTCAGTCTTCTAAATGGCTAGGAGACCATCATTAATTATCAGCATCCAACTAAATATTTTAAACACAAATATTTTCAGTGTTAGGAAACGTAGAAATGTAAATGAATTACAATATCCTTGTATATTTATTTACATGCTACAAACATCTATACTCTTCAGCATTAAAAGTTTGAAAAAATTGTAGTGTATTTTCTTACTGTAGTATACGAGGTATAGTTTTAAGAATTAAGCACAATGTTTGAAAAGAATAGTTTTTTTTCTCTTTTTGATGGTCTGATAATATTTATTGGCGATCAATAACATTCAATAGTCTATAAACTTGATTTTCCCTCTTTAAGGCAATATTTTGAAGTAAAAATACAGATACCAGTGACAGATCTCTGCTCTTCTGGTTTCAGTGAGGACTCAGCCTATTTTCTCCATGTTGTAGGCTATCACTATTATGTTCTGGGAACCAAATGAAATAGATTTCTAAGAATATTATTGATAGTATGCTTAATAGTTTGGAACAGCAAATTTAATTAACTTAAAATATTAAATATGACTCTTCAGTGAAAAATACACTGCGTACATAATTTTCTGATTTTTAAATGTTAAGAAATTTAATAGCTGTCCTAAATTGTGAAACTATATAAACTCAGTAATACATTGATTATACATAAAAGCAGAGAACCCTAAAGTCTTCTGCTAGTATTCCATTGTATTCCTAGTGAATACTCAAAATGAGTATGTTACTTAATACAAATTATAGCTTCATTCTTTAATTCTTTTTTAATTTAATTTAATTGTAAAGGTGATGGACAAAAGGATTATAGTTGTATAGGTCAGGTATTGAGTATATTTCTTGTAAAACATTGTTTCCCCTCCCTCAGTTTTTGCCCATCCCCGCCTGCAGTGCTCCGCACCAAGTGGTAAAACATTTGCAACATATTGTCTTATGAATATCAATGCTGCAGTGGTTCACCCTTTGTCCTTTGTCTCACCATTTTGTTGTTCCCCTTCCCTTCCCTAATTCAAATAAACATATACTCATAATGTTGAAATTTCATGCTCATTTTATTTTGCAAAATTAATGCTTAAATTGCATGTTAAGAGACTTTAATGCCACAATTCCTTATTCCTTTCTTTATTAACATATTTATGTATGTATAATATATATCAATATATAACACAAATTAATTTATGTATGTATGTATGTATGTATGTATGTATGTATGTATGTTTGAGGACTGTGACTTAAACTCAGGGCTTTGGGATCTTGATGGTTTTTTTACTTGAGGCTGACACTGTATTAGTATTTGAATCACAGCCCAATTTCAGTAGTTTATTGGTTAATTAGATAAGAGTATCACTGCCCGGACTGACTTTGAAGCATAGTGCTTAGATCTCAGCTTCCCAAATAGCTTTAATTATAGTTGCCAATCACCAGCATCCAGCTTCTGTTTCTTGTCATGGAGATATTATCTTCAAAATCCACCTATGAAGATCTTACAATAAGCATCTTTGCATCTCAAAATAGTAAAATATCCTACAGATTCTGAATAATTTTTATAAGACAATGTAATTTATCTTAGGATGTACTGCTTTCATGACGCTCATAGCATGGATTAATAGTGTAAGCTAATTATCTGTAGTTATATTAATTAATCTTTCATTAAATTTTCTTGTCTTTAACCTGATTATAACAATAATATCTATGATTGCTATGAAGAGAAAAACAAATTAATATTTCTAAAATTATTACGAAGTACCTATGATTAAATGTGTTCTTACTGAATGCTAGTTATTCTCATCCAAACAATGAGCTTTTGATATGTATTAGAGTTTGTTAATAGTACTAACTCTAGGATGATATGGTTGTAGAAGAAATGTAAAAAGTGGAAAGCATTCTTTAGGACTTTGGTTACTGTACTGCTATTTTTCTGTTACATTTAAAATAGGTTTTGGTTATATTAAAATTATGCCACAAACAAATGTCATTAAGTGAATTAAAGCATTAATAGAGAAATCTAGGACACAGGAGACAAGATTATTCTTAAAGAGATGATCTTATTAAGATTATTGTTAAGGAGACAAAATAGAGAAAAAGAGCAGAGCAGAGAAGAGAAGAGAAGAGAGAGAAGAGAAGACAAAGGAAGAGAGGAGAGTAGAGAAGAAGAGACAAGAGAGAAGAAGAGAAGAGGGGAGGAGAAGAGAAGAGGAAAGGAGTGGAGAAGAAAGGAGAGGAGAGGAGAGAAGAGAAGTGAAGAGAAGAGAAGAGAAGAGAAGAGAAGAGAAGAGAAGAGAAGAGAAGAGAAGAAGGGAAGGGACAAAAGAGAAAAAGGGAAGAAGACAAGGACAAAGATGAGCAGAAGAAAAAAGAGGGCAAGAAGAAGAACATGTTGGTTGTCAGATTGTTTTGGGACAGAAAGAACAATGACAGCTGAAGCAAAAGGAAGAGTGAGTAGAAGAGCAAAGAGTAAGAAGAAGGGTGAGAAAGAGAGAAGGAGGAGGTAAAGGACGAAGAAGGGGAAATCAAGAAAAGGAGAAAGAAATAATAAAAATGTTGGAAATTTGGAGAGTAGCCTATGTGGCAAATGGGTAGCCTTTTTATCTTAAGCAAAATGCACATAATTAAATTCTTAGGGAATTAGTAAATACAAGAGAAAATGCAGCTGGATCGCCAGTGAAGATCACTATTTTTCAAAACATATAATGCAGAACTTACTAAATGTTCTTTCCTTACCTAAACTTGGCAGGTTTAAGAAGTTCCTTTTATTCTGGTTTCTTTTTGGCCTGTGTTTTAGGGGAAAAATTCAAGAAACTATATTTAAGGGTAGACTTTATTGCAATTGTCTTCATTGAAGTTTGTGAGACATTTTCATTCCTTCTGCTATCTCTTTTTTAATCATTTTTCCATAAATATTGAAGGTTTTGAACTCTTTCCCTTTGTGTGTCACCGGATATATTCAATTAATACTTCTATTTCAATTATCCTAGTTTCTTTGTTCAATTTCATCCTCTTTTCTATTTTATATAGAAGTTATCCATTATTTCTGTGATGGTTACATTCATCTTTTAATTTAGTATTTCTTTGATTCTAATCATCTCCCTTATAAAAACTGAGCAGCTGTGTGATATAACTTTCTCCTATTTTACTCAGATTTTATTTTTCCACACTTTTAACTACACAGACTAGATTTTAAAACTTTAAATCTGCTAAATTATTATCCTCACTATGTGCATTCATTTGATTTGTCCTTCCTAAGTTTACTAATATTTTCATTGAAATATTTTACAATATTTCTTACATCAAACAAATTGCATAGGTGTTAAAATTTCAATAATGCTTTGACTAATTTTACAAGACTATATTTCATATTGCTTTCATGTTCAGAAATAGGCCCTGGCTATATTTACATTCTTCATCTCATTTCCTAAGTTATTGCTTTTCTCCTATAATCAAATAAGTAGGAAACTATATTGCAGTTGGATTAAAAGTTCAAGTATTATAGGCCAAGATACTTGACTCAGAGATAGCAAAAACATCTATTTCTTTATTTTTCTAGAAACAAACATGAGATTAAGAAAAGGAAATTGTTCCATTGGTAATTACAGGTGGAATTTCAGCGAGTGATGGGAATAATCTTGCTTACTGCACAATGGGACATGATACTATTGAAGCTATTTCGTAAAAAAAGATAAATATTGATTCATTACTTCTAAGTCAGTAATGCTATATAGATGTCTCCTTTTATGCCTTATAGTATGTGTGTGTGTGTGTGTAGTTCTCTGCAGTAAAGGGACTTGTTAGTTACACTGTCTTACAATCTAGTATAGATATTTAGGTATTTTTGAAAGTATTAATAGCTAATGTATTTGGGGCATCTGTGGGTATTGTGAATTTTATAAAACTAATATTATTTAAAATGACAATGGAAAGAAATAGCTCAAGTAAGATTTGTTTTAAATTACCTGATCGAAATTCAAGAGAATTAATTACTCTAGACTATATGAGACTATACTATAGACTATATTACTGTATGAGAAATGTAAAAAAAGGCTCTACTGTGTTCTACCAAGAAAAGAAATCTGAATTGTTCCAGAAATGAGTTTTGGATTTATATTGACTAATTAGAAAATGATATTCACTGTGAGTATTTGAAAATGGAAGACTTAAATATCTTCTATGGAAGTGAATAAGATTTCAGCATCAGTTGATATTATATTTTACAATTGAAGGATTCTGGAAAGATCAGTCTTCATTAGTGAGAAATTTGAATATCAGTCTGGAAGTGCAATTTATCCTGTAGATAATAGGAAACAGCTAAACATTTGAGCAAGAACATGACATGACAGAAGGTTCATTTCAGGTATATTGAGCTATGAGATTATGAAAAATGAATATAAAGATGGAAAACGATTGCTCTTGAAGGATTAAAACCTATCAGAGAAGAGAATTCAGCTTGAAGAGAAGTAACAAAAGACCATCTTATAAAAGGATGAATTAACATTTTAGCATGCAGAGATAAGATATGAAAGTAGAACGCAGAAAATTAGTAATATGCAAATATTAAAAATCTTCTCTAATGAGTAAGTCAGATAAAATAATTAATTTTCCTTGGGAAAAAAGGAATTTTAGCCTTCTGATGCTGTCAATAAATAGAATCTTATGCTTTCATCAATGATTATATAATTTCTCTTTAAAATAGTATTCTATAAATTAATAAAAATCTATAAATTAATAATATATCTATAAATTAATGCCTTGTGAAGAAAGGTACTATTCTCTCACACCTGTAATCTTAGCTACTCAGGAGGCTGCATTCTGAGGATAGCAGTTCAAAGCTAGCTCAGATGGGAAATGTCACAAGACTATCCTTAGTTAACAAGTGCAAGTGTGGCTAAGAGATAGAGTACCAGCCCCTTGAACAAAGAAGCTAAGGGGCCGTGTGAGTGCCAGTACCAGAGAATGAATGTATATACACATTTGTTTGTATGTTTATATATCTACATATAATATATTCACACATATATCCATTTCTCCTTGTGTACAGAAAACTATACTACAGTATAGAAGATAGAATATAGAATAGAATATATTATACATGATTAATAAAAACTCATGTAAAAGTTCATATATATGAATAACTGCTATGTATATAAATATAGACTATATAATATATATAGAATTGAAATTGTAACATATTATAAAATAATTATAGCATAATATATTGTAATATAATTTTATATAATATATAAATATAGAATATAGAATAGCTATATATAAATATAGAATAAAAATGCTAATTCTATAAACTACATTAACATTATATATAGAATGCTTATTCTATATTTATATGTTATATTGTGATATGCATATGATTAACAAAAACTTACATAAAACTATTCTATTATTCAAATCCTATGTCTGAAAAAGTTGTAAAAGTTCCATCTAATTTTTTTATCTTCCAAGAGATCCCTATTTCATCTATGTTTCGATTTCCATACAGTCATTTTTGAATAATATGTGATTTCAAGAGAGTATACATCATGGTCTTCCTACACTTTAATGAGAAAAGGTATATTTTGAAAATATATCATTTCAATTAAATGAAAGCAATTCTTTTTAGGAAGACCTTGAATTTTAAGGTAAAATATTATGGACAAATTTAATTCAAATAAGTGGAATGAAAGACTTTCTATAATTTTGTCTGTCCTATGACCTCTCCCTGGAATTTTCAGAAAATAGAATAAGTTAACTAGCTTTGTTAATCATATGGTCAACAAAATAAATTACAATAAATATGAGCTGCTTCTTACTCTCATGACATTTTATTTCCATGTATTATACTGTTATTCTTTTCATATGACAGGTACATTTTCTATTCTAAAAATTATCATGCACTTGACATCCATAATAAGTATGATTCCTGGAGATTTTATCTAAGATTCTCCAATTGTATCATAATAGGCCTCTGATAATGTTAGAATTCCAGAATGTATGAATGAAGTCACCCAGATATATAGAAAAGGCACTAGCAATAAAATTTAGATATAATTTAGGGATATTCCACTTCTGCTCATGCCTCTTTCATTTATTGAGTCCTGTGATTATTAAGACATGGTCCATTTTTTTATAGTTTTTGTGTTTGATTACTGTTTCAGAGGTATATCACATTGTCTATTTGTATGCAAGCTTTCTTGACTCACCTTATTTTGCTAAAGCCTACCATATTCAGCATACATGCTACACTCATAAATGAACTTTCAGAGTATCTCCAAGGTCATTATTACAAAAGGTTATTATTGTTGTTGAGGATAGTGAATATACGAAATACAGACATTGTTTTACTTCCTTTTCGAAATTTGCTTTGAGATAGTGAGATAATAATTTTGAATGAAGTTACATAGATATTTAATGTGATCTTCAAATAGGGTCTTTGAGGAATTGTTGTTGTGTTGGTGGTGGTTTCTTTTTCCTTCTGTTGCTTTTCATTTTAGGAAAAGTTAAAGCCAAAAATTTTGGATAAGGATCAAAATGGTCAGTGTTTATATTCTGGGAGAAATTAGCTCCAAGTGTATTGACAGGATCTATAATAAAATTAGCATAGGCCAATTTTCTGAGAGCCAGAGACTTCACTACAGATGAGGAAAGCTCTCAAAAAAATCTGTGCAAAAAAATTTCTCCACGGAATCATGCTTCTTTTCATGGAAGAACTCCAAGATTATAAACATGGGTCTGGGCATGAAAAACCTTTCTCCATGCAGTACAGATAATAGGTAAGCAGGTGATCACCACTGTTCTCCAAGAAACGTAATCATCCTAATAAATACTGTTAGCTAGCTTTCCTTCATTATTAATGAAATATCAGATACTTTACAACAGCAGCTTCCAGATGGTCTACACACTCAGTTGTAGCAAATGGATCTACACCTGTTATGTTAGCCACCCCTGATGTCATTTCCTAAAGAAAGTTTCCTTGAAATTCAGACAATATGGCTTTTATTACATTGCTAACTGTTCATCTGTTTTTATTTTAATACTAGTTATTGCAAATAAGGGAAACCATGGTACCTATGTTTCTTTGGCCTGGCTTACATCACTTCATATAATTTTTTTCCAAATCTTTCCACTTCCTAACAAAAGGGCAATGCCATTCTTTCTGATGGAGGCATTTACATTTTCTCGATACATTCATCTGTACTGAGGGGCATCTGGGTTGGTTCCATATCTTAGCTATGGTACATAATGTTGCAATACTTATAGTTGTGCTGGTAGCTTTAGTATGGTCTTATTTGTGATCATTCAGGAAAATGCCCAAAAGTGGGATTGCTTGGTCATTGGGGAGCTCTATGTGGAGTCTTTTGAGGAAACTTCACACAGCTTTCCAAAGTGGTTGAACAGTTTACACTGCCACCAACAATGCAGTAGGGTTCCCTTCTGTCCACATCCCCTCCAGCATCTATTGTTATTAGAGTTCTTGATTATAGCCATTCTAACTGGGGTGAGACCTCAGGACCAATGGAATAGAATTGAAAACCCAAAAATGAGCCCACAGACCTATAGCCATAGGTCCCTTCGATAAGGGACCTAAAAAAATAGAAAGACAGACTCATCAGTAAATGGTGCTGGCAAAATTGGTTTATCACTTGTAGAAACTAAAGCTAGCTCCTTATAAATCACCCTCTAACAGAATGTACTCCAAATGGATCAAAGACCTTGGGGTAAAAGCAAACACTCTGAAAACATAACAGGAGGAAATAGGAGAAACCCTAGGTCTCCTTGGCACAGGCTTAAATTTTCTTAATAGAGACTCAGAAACACAACAAATCAAAGAAAGGTTGGACAAATATAATTGCATAAAATGGTAGAGCTTCTGCATGGCAAAGGTCATAGCTAGCAAGATCAATAGAAAACACATGGATTGGGAGAAGATCTTCACTAGCCATACAATAGACAAGAGTCTCATATAAAATATATCTAGAAATCAAAAAAATTAAATCCCCCAACAACAAATCCACAAAGAAACAACTGCCCAATAAATAAGTGGGATAAAGACTTAAAGAGAAAGTTCTCTGAAGAGGAAATAAGAATGTCCAATAAACACATGAAGAAATGCTAAACCTCTCTACCCATAAAAGAAATGTAAATCAAAACGACAATGAGATACCAATTCATCCAGTTAGAATGGCTAAAGTTCCTTTTCAACATAATGTCTTGTACATCTCATTGTTACAATGAATCAGCCTGTATCCTTATTTCAGCATTTTGTTATTTCCCCTGACCTCCCCAAATTAGAAAAATGTATATACAAGATGCAGGGCACCAGAATCAAATACAGTGACAACAGAGGTTATACTATGGGGGAAGAACATACAAAAGAAACCAAAAAAATCACATAGTACATTAGAAACAACAGGGAAGGGATGGTATGTGACAAAAAAAGGAAGAGGCAACAATGCTTGTTCATGTAACTGTAACCCCTCTACAGTATTTTTACATTAAAAAGTTATTAAATATACTAACATTATATACTAAAATATAAATATTAATATAGTATATATAATATATTTGAATATATTATGTATAACATATAAATAATCAAATATATTATATAATGCATATAAAATATGTATATATAATATATTATATAATATATATAATGCATATACATTGTATATATAATTTATATATAGATATATGTTTCTAACATATTTAAAAGATATTTCTTTGTTGCTTTGTGTGTCCCTCAAACATGGTATAACCCCTGGTTTCATCGTATTTGATGTTGGTATAGTTTGTGGAAGGGAAAGGTAAAAACAAACCGTATAAGTAGGGATACAGGTGGACCCATTGCAACAATGAGATGTACAAGTTGTTATGTCAAAAAATGAACTTTACAACTTTGGAGGGGTGGATGGGAAGGGATGGGAAGAGGAAAGAAAGGAGGAGGCAACAATGCTTGATACGAAATGTACTCATTACCTTGCTCATGTAATTGTGACCCTTCTGTACAGTATTTTCACAATAAAAAAATCTAACTTGCCCTCACTGGTGCAAGTTTTACGGCTTTAAACATCCCCTTTTCAAAAGCCATCTTATTCCACATGGTATTCAATGTAAACAAAAGTACAATTTTGTGACTTTTTAAATATTATTTTTGTGTATGAGTGATGAGTGGTGGTCTTGAGGCTTGAACTCAGGGTCTAAGACTTTTGCTCAATGCTAGAGCTCTACCACTTGAACTACAGCACAACTTCCATGTTTTTGTTCATGAAGTGAAAATTTGAGTCTCACAGACATTCATCCTTGGGGTGTCTCCAAACTGTATCCTCTGATCTCAGCCTCCAGAGTAGCTAGGGATTATGCCACTAGTGACCAGAATAATGTTTGTGATTTCTTTTGCTCTGATGATGCACTTTTCTCCTAGCAGAACTACTGTTTTCTATTTCCAAAGTCAAACACCTGCTCGCCACACCAATGCATTTTCTGTTTTCTATTCCCATAGCACGTGCTTTTCTAGGGTTTTAAGACAGGTAATCCACTGCTGACAGCTCTCCCCATCACAACCTGATGGAGATTGATAAGGGATAAACTGGGGCAAGACCAAACCCAAGCTCATTCATCTTCCTCCTCTCAAGAGAGAGTCGACTTCTCATTCAAGTTTTGATAAATGTGAATTTAATTACTAGATTGTTACACTTTTCCTGCAACCGAGTTAAAAATATGCTATCATTTCTTATTTTGATTTAAAAACGATAAGGGAGACTGGTGCTGGTGGCTCATGCCTTTAATCGTAGCTACTCAGGATTCTGAAATCTGAGGATGTGGTTCAAAACCAGCCCCAGTAGGAAAGCCCATGAAATTCGTTTCTCCAATTAACCACTAGAAATCCGGAAGTGCTGCTGTGGCTTAAAAGTGGTACATTGCTAGCCTCGTCCTGAAGAGCTCAGGGACACTGCCCAGGTCCAGAGTTCAAGCCCCATAGCAGACCAAAACAAAATCAAAAACAAAAAATAAAATTATGAAATAATTAAAAGTACTGTGAATATATAGGATATACAATATGTTTTTAAATATTACAAAATGGGGCTGGGAAGATGTCTCAGTGGTAGAGCGCTTCCCTTGCATCCCTGAGGCCCTGGGTTCGATTCCTCGGCATCACATAAGCAAAAAGAAAAAAGCCAGAAGTGGCGCTGTGGCTCAAGTGGTAGAGCGCTAGCCTTGAGCGGAAGAGCTGAGGGACAGCGCCCAGGCCCAGAGTTCAGGCCCCACGACTGGACCCCCCAAAACATAAAAAAAAATACAAAATGGTTAAAGAAATATCAATCACAGTGCATAAATCTTGTATTTTCATTGTATCCAACATAGAATAAATTGTAGTTACCGATTAGTTGGAAAAAAACAATGAAAGAGGAAGTTTTAGAATGAAAAAAATATTTGAATCTAATTTATTGAAAATGAAAATATTCACTAGCATCAATGTTTCCTTAATGATTTTAGGATACTCATTTTTTTGGGTCTGTTTCTGTTTTTTGTTTTCTTTTTGGTTTTTAACTCTGGGCCTGGGCGCTGTCCCTCAGCTCTTCAGCTCAAGGCTAGCGCTCTACCACTTGAGCCACAGTGCAATTTCCGGCTTTTTTCTGCTTATGTGGTACTGAGGAATCGAATCCAGGGCCTCATGCATGTGAGGCAAGCACTCTACCACTGAGTCAACTTCACAACCCATTATTTTAGATATTACATCTTTGTGACCTTATGTGGTTCAAGGGGTAGAATGCCAGCCATGAGCAAAGAGGGTCAAGAGTTCAAGGGACTAAGTTTAAGACACAATACCATAACAAAAACATGCAAATAACCAATATCCATTCCTGTTCAAACGATTTTCAAGGGAGGAAATTGCCCTAGTGTTTGCTAAAAGGAAAAGATCCAACACATGGTAATGTTCATTAATGTAAAATATAATGTTATCATTATACCTAATGGGTATAAATGGAGTGCTAGTATCCTAAATACAAGAAAGAATATCATTACTTTCATGAATATGTGTAGTGGTATATGTTTATAAATTATGTTTTCTATGTTTTATATTATATAATATATATGATTATAATTTATGCTGTGAATGGTTATAATTGTTTATAATTCATAAACAACATATTCATTATATTCAATATATTCAAATATATTCATTATATACAATATGTAATTTAATTATTTATAATATGTCATGTTGTCTTCTTCATATAAATTATAGAGGGCCTTGGTAGTCTCAGGAATAACAATTGGGATCGAGAATCATCAAAGTGAAAATTGTCTTTGGGGTGGGAAAAAATTGCCTAGAATTTGTGAAGCTTTGAGTTCAACCATTCTCCCACTCAAATTAAATGTTTGAATTTTAAAATGTTAACAGTTCTAAAGACAGCAGTACTTCATGAGACAATATAAGGCTATGGAACTTATACAATACATAAAACACATTTAAAATCTAGTGAGAATTATACAACCTATGAGGGTATTTATTTTTCACAAGTAGTAGTAGCCAGGATCAATTGTTGAACACTTGAAAAATAAGACTTATTCAGGCAGCGAAAGAAGCGCCTATGAGGAAATGCAGGGAAATTTCATGTTATAGGCACAGATAAGGTTTGAACAAGAAGTGGCCCACCGAACATCATGCTCCATGTATACCCAGCAAACACATAATTCCTCTGAACCTGGAGATATCAGAACTGACAGATGGGTACTGACTCTGGAGAACAGTGACATGTGGGATTGTCACACTGTCACAGCCTTATATACCAGGTACACCTGACCCTGAGTTTTTTTTTTTTTTTGCCACAGCTCCCTTTATGCCTATTTTTTCTGTGGTCAATTAGAGATATCTCTGATACATTCCTTCGATCATCATATTTCAGCCTTCTAGGTAGCTAAGGATACAAGTATTAATCATTGGAATTGTAGTACATCTTCAGTATATTTAATATAATATTAATATTAAATGATAATTTTATATTATATGATATTATGATATATAATTTATTACAAATTTTGTATATATACTATGTAGTATTAGTATATAGTATATATACATTATTTATGTATGTATATGTTCATATATATTCATTATATGTGCATTATATATATATATACATTATATATACATCATGTATATTACATATTATACATAATATGTTATATATTATATATACTATATATGTTGTATATACATTTTATAATATATTTTCATTATTTATGATATATTACACATAATATATTCAAATATATTATATATGCTATATTAATACTTATGTTATATAATTTTAGTATATTTTAATATCTTTTTATTGTAAAAATATTGTACAGAGGGGTTACAGTTACATGAACAAGCTTTGTTGCCTTTCTTTGTGTGTCCCATACCATCCCTTCCCTCCCACTTCCATAACTATGTTTTCCCCTTTGCCCCCCTAAATTGTAAAGTTCATTTTCTTTTCTTTAACTTTTTTACTGTGAAAATGCTGTACAGTGGAGTTAGTTACATGAGCAAGATAATGAGTACATTTTTTATCAAGCATTGTTGCCTCCTCCTTTGTTTTTTCCCTACCATACCTTCCCTTCCATCTCTGCAACTACACTCTTCCCCACCCAGCCAACTCCCACCTCTAAATTGTAAAGTTCGTTTTCCTACGTAGTGTCTTGTACATCTCATTGCTACAATGGGTCAACCTGTATCCCTATTTAAACATTTTGTTTTTTCCCTACCCCTCCACAAATTATACCGTCATCAAATTTAGTGAGAATAAGGGTTATATCATAAGGGGAGGAATATACAAAGCAACAAAAAAATCACATGGTACATTATGAATGTGTTAGAAACAATAGCAAGAAAGAGAAAAAAAAACACTTGAGCCCCTAAGTGGGTGTTCATTTTGCTTAACTTCATTTTATCAGGTCATATGTCCATAGCTTTTGACCTTTTCTACTTGTCCCAGATGTATACTAATTATTGCAAATAAGGGAAAATATGGGACATATTTTTCTTTGGGCCTGGCTGAATTTATTAAATATATTTTTCCAAGTCTTTCCATTTCCTAACAAATGGGGGAGGCATAGAATTCCATTGTGTGTATACATACATATACATATATGTGTGTGTGTGTGTATATATATATATATATACATATATATATATACATAAATATATATCACACTTTCTTGATCCATTCATCTACTGAGGGGTGTCTTGGTTGGTTCCATATCTCATGCATGGTAAATAATGCTGAAATAAAGATAGTTGTGCTGGTAGCTTTAGTAAGGTCTGGTCTGTGATCATTCTAGTAAATGCCCAAAAGTGGGATTGCTGGGTCATAGGGGAGCTCTATGTGGAGTCTTTTGAGGAAACTTCATACTACTTTCCAAAGCGGTTGAACAAGTTTACACTCCCACCAACAATGCAGTAGGTTTCCCTTCTGTCCACATACCCTCTGGCATCTGTTGTTATTAGAGTTCTTGATTATAGCCATTCTAACTGGGGTGAGGTGGTATCTCAATGTTGTTTTGATTTGAATTTCTTTTATGGTTAGAAAGGTTGAACATTTCTTCATGTGTCTATTGGCCATTCTTATTTCCTCTTCAGAGAACTTTCTCTGTAAGACTTTATCCCACTTATTTATTGGGTAATTGGTTCTTTGAGGATTTGTTGTTGGGGGATTTAATTTTCTGATTTCCAGGTATATTTTAGGTATGAGATCCTTGTCCATTGTATGGCAAGTGAATATATTCTCCCAATCCATGGGCTTTCTATTGATCTTGCTAACTTTGTCTTTTGCTATGCAGAAGTTCTGCACTTTCATGCAATCCCATTTGCCCAACCTTTCTTTGATTTATTGTGTTTCTGGATCTCTATTAAGAAAATTTCAGCCTGTCCCAAGAAGACCTAGGGTTTCTCCTATTCCGTCCTGTAATATTTTCAGGGTGCCTGCTTTGACTACGAGGTCTTTGATACATTTGGAGTTGATTCTGGTGCAGGGTGATTTAGAGGCATCTAACTTTAGTTTTCTACAGGTGTTAAACCAATTTTGCCCGCACGATTTAATGAAGAGGCTGTCTTTTTCCATTCTATGTTTGTAGGTCCCTTATCGAAGATTAGATTGCTATAGGTCTGTGGGTTCATTTCTGGGTTTCAAATTCTATTCCGTTGGTCCTGAGGTCTGTTCTTGTGCCAGTATCAAGCTGTTTTGATTACTATGGCTTTGTAGTAGATTTTGAAATTTGGTATTGCTATTCCCCCAACACTGTTGTTTCTGTTAAGGATTGTTTTTGCTATTCGGGTCTTTTATAGTTCCATATGAATTTTTGGATTGTCTCTTCTATTTCTTTGAAGAATTAGATTAGAATATTGATAGGTATCACATTGAATTTGTAGATAGCCTTGGGAAGTATTGCCATTTTCACGATGTTGATCCTTCCAATCCAGGAGCATGGGAAGCTTTTCCAATTTCTAAATTCTGCTTTGATTTCCTTTTACAGGTTTTTATTTTTTCTTGTAGAGGTCCTTCACTTCTTTAGTTAATTCCTATGTATTTTATTTTTTTGTGGGACTGTTCCAAAAAGAGTGGCTTTCCTGATTTCAGCCACACTTTCTCATTTTTGGCATACAGAAAAGGCATAGATTTTTGAAGGTTAATTTTATACCCTGCTACTTTGCCAAAGTTTTGAATCATAGCTATTAATTTGGGAGTGGAGTCCATGGGATTTTTTAAATACAAAATCATGTCATGTGCAAAGAGGGAGAGTTTTATTTCATCTTTCCCTCTTTGGATCCTCTTTATGTTTGCATCTTATTTCTGTAGCTAGGCATTCTAATACTAAATTGAAGAGAAGTGGAGAGAGTGGATATCCTTGTATTGTTCTTGAGTTTAGAGGAAATGGCTTTAGGTTTTCACCATTAAGTATAATGCTGGCTGTAGGTTTGACATTCCCAGCCTTTGTTGTATTGAGGATTGTTCCATAGATTCCTAATTTTCCAGAGCCTTCATCATAAAGGAGTGTTGGATCTTGTCAAATGCTTTTTCTGCATCTATTGAGATAACCACGTGATTCTTATCCTTGCTCTTGATGTATTGAATTATGTTAATTGATTTGTGTATATTGCATGCTTGAAATGAATCCTGTTTCATCATAGTATATGATTTTTTTATGAATTTTTGAAGTTGATTGGCCAAAATTTTGTTGCAACCATGTTCATCAAAGAAATGGGTCTATAGTTCTTTCTTTGATGAGTCCATGTCTGGTTTGGGGATGAGGGTTATGATGGCTTCATAGAAAGTGTTTGGTAGTGAACATTCTCTTTCAATTTCATTGAAGATTTGGAGGAGTATTGGAGTGAGTTCTACTTTGAAGGCCTTATAAAATTCAGGTGTAAATCCATCCTTTCCTGGGATTTTCTTAGATGGATGGTCTCTTATTGCTGTTTCTATTTCAGTGCTTGATATGGACCTATTAAGTTGATTTAACTCATCTTGGTTTAATTTTCGCATGTTGATATTTGCTAGGAAATCGTGATTTCTTCCAGATTCTCAAACTTATTAGCATAAAGTTTTGAGAAGTATTTCCTTATAATGATCTGAATATTGGTTGTTTCGGTGATGATGTTTCCATTCTCATCTCTGAGTTTGTTTATTTGGGTGTGTTCCCTTCTTTTTATGATAAAATTTGCTAAAGGTCTGTCAATTTTGTTAATTTTTTCATAGAAAAACTCTTTGTTTTGTTAATTCTTGCTATAGCTTTTTGTATTCTAATTAGTTTAATTCTGATTTAATTTTAATTATTTCTTTCCATATACTGGATTGGGGTTTAGCTTGCTGTTCTTTTCCAAGGAAGTTCAGATGTCACATTAAATTCTTGGTTTCATATTTCCCCAATTTGTTGATGTAGGAACTCAGAGCTATAAACTTGCTCCTGAGTACTGCCTTTGCTGTGTCCCAGAGCAGCCGGTAATTTGTGTGTTCATTTTAGTGGAATATCATGAACACTTGAATTTCCTTCTAATCTCTTTCACAACCCACTGTTGATTCAACAGTGTGTTTTTCACGCTCCGTGTGTTACAGAACTTTCTTTTGTGGCTTATGGTGTTGCGTTCTAATTTTATTTCCTTGTGGTCTGAGAGAATACAAGGCATAACTTCAATGTTTCTGAATTTGGACGTTTGCTTTGTGACCTAAAATGTGGTCTATTTCGGAAAATGTTCTGTGTGCTGCTGAGAAAAACGTGTATTCAGATGCTGCTGGTTGAAATATTCAGTAGGTGTCTGTTGATCTATGCAGTTGTTTAGATCTGCGGTTTCTCTGTTGAGTTTTTGCTGAGTTGATCTATGTAGTGGGGATAGTGGTGTGTGAAAGTTCACAACAACTAATGTCTTTGGATCTATGTGCGATTTGAAGAAAAGTAGTGTTTCTTGGATGAATGTGGGTGCTCCGTTTTTCAGTGAATAGATATTTAAAATTGTAATATCCCCCTGAAGGAGAGATCCCTGAATTAGTATGTAGCAACCTTCTTTATCACTTCTCACGAATTTTAATTTTCAGTCTATTTTATCTGACATTAGAATTGCAACTCCGGCCTGTTTATGGGGGCTGTTTGCTTGGTCGATTTTATTTCAGCCTTTCACTTTCAGAATATGTTTGTTTTTATGGGCAAGGTGTGACTCTTGAAATCAGCAGATAGAAGGATCTTGCTTTTTAATCCAACTAGACAGTTTATGTTGCTTAATTGGAGAGTTAAGTCCAGTTCCAGTCTGCTTTGAAATTTTTTTTCAAAATGCTTCAGCCTGGGTGGAACACTCAGCTAATAGTATGGAAGAGGGCACCGAGAGGCATGACTCACCTCACGACGGATCACTGCCCACTCCCAAGATCCAACTAGGGGCTTTATAACTCCAGCAACTTTAATATACACTATTGGAGCTGGAGTTACCACAGCTGCTGGCACCAGACTTGCCCTCCAATGGATCCTTATGAAAGGATTTAAAGTGGACTCATTCCAATTACAAGGACTCGAAAGAGTCTTGTAATGTTATTTTTGTCACTACTGTCCCGGGTCAGGAGTGTTAGTATATTATATGAATATAATATAACATAATATAATATAATATAATATAATATATCCCTACTTTCTATCTTGTGACTTTTGAGAAATTATGCCCTTCTTATATAAGATTTCTAATATTTGTGGGAGTGCAATGAAGTTATATTTAAAAATCTTTCACTGAGTTTTGTATCATTTTCATCGGTGTCAAGAAATTTCAACATTGCAATTTAAAGAAATGAAATTGAAAGGTAAAACTAAATGAATAGTTGATCAAAGATCATATCTTTATTGCAGTTTACAGTTATAATTTTTTGCAAATTAAATCCATGAAAAATTAGACTTCCCTTATCAAAACATATAAACCTTATTTTTGTTGCCTACAATTTTGATGTAGCTCTATACCAACAGTGTGTACAATCGACAGAATTCCCATGCATAAATACTCGAATGCATGTGTATTTAGTATGATGTTTAGGAACAGGAAATAATCTGAACATTTTCCTTTTTATTTTTCCCAGTAAGTTTCTAAGTACCATTCACGATATGAAGAATGAAAAATTATTCAAGCATATTTTTAAAAGAAGATAGAAACAAATAAAAATATTTGATATATCTCTGTTGCTAAAGATAAATTGGAAACCATGATCTATGCACTTGCAGGTTGGAGAGAACTGGAATACAAACACATATTTCTGTGGTGAATTTAGATAGAAAAAGACATTTCACTTTGGATACACAGAATAGACAAATATGGGGAAGCGGTTAGAATATAATGTTTCTGGAAATGTCCTTACAATTTGACTGGAAATAAAGAAAAACAACAATATTTCCAGTCAATCTATCTACTTAAAGCAATATAGTCTACCCCATTCTGAAATTCTCACTAAGATTATGTGTTTTGATCTTTTAAAAAATGTTCTTTGGCCTGTTGAGGTGGTGAACATTATCAAAGTTCCTTTCTAGCTGGGCTCCCATGGCTCACGCCTTTAATCCTAGCTACTCATGAGGCTGACGTCTGAGGATCATGGTTCCAAGCCAGCCCGGGCAGGAAAGTCCGTGAAACTCATCTCCAATAAAATCACTAGAAAACCAGAAGTGGTGCTGTGGCGCAAGAGGTAGAGCACTCATCTTGAGCTGAAGAGCACAGGGACAGCGCTCAAGCCCAGAGTTCAAGCCCCACCACTGATCAATCAATAAATAAACAAATTTTCTTTCTTTGTATGTATGCAAATGCCATGATGAAATCTCTTATGATATATAATTTAATATTTCTATTTTTATTTTATTTATTTTATTGGCATTAAATAGTTATACAATGGGTTTTCAATTTAATATATCAATTTATGAGTACAATACATTTTGACTGATGTCATCCTGTTCATGATTTTTACAACTAAGAAAATTGTGTTAGTACATTTTTGCTCACAACTCAGTTTAAATTTTATATTCACAAGGGAACTTTATTTTATTTCTTTTCTGTTTTTTCCTCCATCTGGTACCAGGATTTAAAACCAGCTTGTTAACTTACAGCTGTTGCTCTCCCACTTGAGCCATGCCTCTAACCCTGCATGTTGCTTACTATGTTGAAGATGATGTCTTTAGAACTTTTCTGCTTAGGCTAGATTTGAACCTCAGTCCTCAGTTCAGAGACTGCTAGGTAGCGAGCATTACAATTGTGAACCCATTGGTGCCTGGTGATTTCTTCACTTCTTCATCACTCTCCTGTCTCTTTCTTTCACTCTGGATTGACACCCATATTGAAGGAGAAATCTCCAGGACACATTGTGATACTTTGTGCAAGGCCTCAGTCAGTGTGTGCACTTGGTCCATTCCTTCCTAGGAGACTGCTGTCAATGACTTATTTTGTCACCATATTTGTAGACAACCTTCAGTCCTGGGCTGAAAAACCTGCACAGACCTCTAATCATAGTTTGTATTTATCAGCCGCCACTTTAGAATAGGATCTACTGGAGGTTAAGATGTTGTGGCATCCTTTCTTGTATAATAAGGAAGAGTTATACCTTCCATCATTTGACGCTACTATTTCTTTGCCTCAAGTCAAAATGGATTCTCATTTAAATTCTCCAAGACAATTGATACTGTCCTGCATCACCTGCACACTATTGAGGATATAAGAAAATCAGGTAGTTTAGTGAATGCTGCAGTCAGCTTCATGGGAAGCTCACTGTTGCTGCAAGTTAAACTTTCAGGAAGGAAGTTTTATTTTATTTCTAGGTTGGCTTCTTTGTTTTGGAGCCAGAGATGTGGTACATGGTGGGCGCGATCAGAATTGGAATATATTGGCCAAATGGAAAAAGAGAAATGGGAAGAGGTAATGATCCCATCCTCCCTTCAACTGCAATTCTCCAGTGACACTGCTCTCTCCCATTAGGTCCTCATTCCCATCTACTGTTTGGTTCCTTCTTCCCCTTCATAACTGAGAATGTGACTCCCTCTCTCTCTGAATCCACCTAAAAAGAAAGACATTTTGCTCTTCACTTCCCTAAAATATAAAACTGTCTTCTGAGAATGTCTTCCCAATTCCTAGGAGGGAATTTTTTGACAAAAAAAGAAAGCTCCTTTTATGTACAATTCATTTCTGCAATTGTTTTCATCTGGCTAGGTATAGAAAAGAATTACAACCAAGTGGCATATTTCAATTGATATTTAATGAAAGTAATTTATCACTGTTTTATAGTGTTCTACCATTGAGGTGAAATGACAGCAATAATCCTTTGTATACTTTCGAGAATTGTGTATTTGCTAGAATATCATTTTCTCTCCATTGGTATTCTGATTAGGTGCTCTAATTCCCTTCTATTACACAAAATTGTGAGATGATCAGGGGACATCTTGTTCTTTAGAGTGTGAGTGGTTACTCACTCCAGCTTACGAAATTTGAGATTTCAATGATCTATAAGGACCTTGGAGATAGTGCAGACTTGCTAATGCTTAACCATCCATTCATAGATTTATATGGCAAGTGTTTATTTTCACAGTACCTGAGTTTTATTTAGTCCTGACTCATTGAGCCTGAAATGCTTAGAGACACTTCAGGGAACTTAGCTCCCTGCTGTTCAAATGGCAAGGTTCTGTAAATGAATTCCTCAGGTAAATGACAGCACATGCTGCTGGAGTTTGCATGAGTACATTTAAAACCTGACCCTTTTTTATCACAAGATTTAAAATTACAAGTATTAGTAGATACCTGGAAGACCTAATAAATTATGGGGCCTTATGATAAATACAAATAAGATTGTTAACCCATCCAAGTTTTTATACTATGATTTTTTTGTTTATATCCCAATACTTGCATAGCAAAAAAAGCCAATTTCTTTAGAATTCACAGAAATAATTAAATTTTACAAAAAGATTAGCATAATGATAACAAGCCAGACTTCTGTAACAAAATAATCAATATTCATGTTTTATTCCAACAGAGTTTAAATGAAGATGAGCCAGGCACCAGTGGCTCATGCTAGTAATCAGGAGGCTGAGATGTGAGGATCATGGTACAAAGCCAGCCCAGAGAAGGAAAGTCCATGAGACTCTTACCTCCAATAAACCACTAAAAAACCAGAAGTGGTGCTGTGGCTCAAGCAGTAGTGCTTGCCTTGAGCTGAAGAGCACAGGGACAGCACACAAGCCCAGAGTTCAAGCCCCATGACTGACAAAAAAATTGATAAAGGTTACATAATTATAATTAACAATCAACATAAACATTCAAGAAATATTATGGTATATGCATTGAAAAATCCAATTGAAACACTCCCTCAATAAAAAATAGTAAGTTTCAGGCACATGTTTTGTTAATCTACATCATTTATTTTAATTGAAAGAAAAAGTAAGAAGAGGTTTAATAAATCTGAGGTTTTAGAAATTAGAGATTTTAAAAATTACATGAATCACCTGGTGCTCGTGGTTCATGCCTGTAAGCCTGCTACTCAGTAGGCTGAGATCTGAGGATCACTGTTCAAAGCCAGCTCCAGGCAGGAAACTCTGTGAGACTCTTATCTCCAATTAACGACAAGAAAACCAGAAGTGGTGCTCTGGCTCAAGTGGCAGAGTGCCAACCTTGAGCTGAAGAGCTGGGAAACAGCACCCAGGCCCAGAGTTCAAGCCCCATAATGAAAAACAAATTACATGAATCACTGTGATTTTATTTGTTATTTTCTCAATAGATAGTATTATAAAGTATTACTGATACATAGTAATATGTATATGGTTGACTTTTACAACTTGATATTTTTGAATGTATATTTTGGAATATATCTATATATATACAAATATCTGTATGTGTCTTAATAGATAGGTATATATACATAATTAATAGATACATATATAAACATATCTCCATTTTGATAGAGATATATGTATGAACATGTATGTATGCAAAGTATACCACAGAGTATTTTTGTTTTCTATCTTTACTATGTATCCTTTCTCATGTTTTGTCTTATACTATGTATGTATTCATTCTCTCCCTCTGATCCCCAACCTAGAAAACACTCATTATTCTAATTTTTCATTTCTTATAATTCTTCTAAGTGGAATCCTACAGTATGCATTTTTTGTTCTGAATCCCATCATTCAACATAATTACAAATGTCATAGTCAAAATGTTTTTGCATTTATCTATCTCATTTATCTTAAAAATGTAGTTTTTTTGTTTCCATTTGTATTATTTCTCTAATGACTAATGATGTTAGCTACTTTGATGTTGCCTGTGAATTTAATATCTTCTTGGGTGAACCACATGCGCAAACTCTTTAGCAATTTTTAAGTTAAAGCACTTGTTTCCTTATTGATGAGAAGTGATTTATTGATTGATTTTCAATTTTTAGTTTTTGGTGCCAGTACTGGAACTTGAACTCAGGACCTAATTGCAGTCTATTAGTTTTTTCATTTAAGGTTCTTTATCATTAGAGCCACAGCTTCACTGTCAGCTTTTTTTAAATGAATAATTGGAGATAAAGTCTCATGATCTGTTCTCTGAAGACTGGTTTTAAACCATAATCCTCAGATATCAGCAACATGTCTAGCTAGGATTTGCAAGTGTGAGCCACCAGTTAAAAATCATCAGTGATTTTTAATTCTTCTTTGTATATTCTGTATTACTTTACTTCCCACAAAATTGGTATTTGTATTCCAGGGATATTTATTATCTATTATTATAGATATACATTTTGATGAAATTCAACATTTTATGTTATTGGCCTAATGTGATCTAAAGTGTTTCATTCATTGCCTGTTTTTTCTCTTCTTGGGGATATATGGTATTCCATTGTAGTAATTGGCATCCCACATCATTTTTTTTCTGTAGAGAAATATTTAATTACTTCAGAATTAAACCATAGCAGACTTTAGGCTACTTAGCACTATATTAACACTACATAGTGACATTACTAAGTTCTTTTTTTTAATTTAATTTTATTTTATTTGTGAACATACTGTACAGAGGAGTTACAATTACATGGGCAGGATAATGCGAACATTTCTTACCAAGCATTGCAGCCTCCTCCTTTGTTTACCCTTCACATCCCTTCCCAGCCTGCTCCCTCCCCCCCAATCCCAATCCTTCTCCTTCCCCCCTTCCTCCCCCCCCACACTGAAGTTGTAAAACTCATTTTGGACATGACAACTTGTACTTCTCATTGTTGCAACAGGACCACCTGTATCCTTAAACAACTGGTTTTTCCCCATCTCCTCCACAAGTTATGCTGACATCAAATATAGTGAAAGCAGGGGTTATACTGTGGGGGAGGTACATACAAAGCAACAAAGAGATAATCTTATAAATGCGTTAGAAACACATGCATGAAAGAAAAAAAAAACATTAAAATACACAGCTAAGGGTTCATTTTCCTGACATCACATTATCTGACCTTTTCCGCTTGACTCATACATATACTAGATATTACAAATAAAGGAAACCATGGGACCTATGTTTCTTTGGGCCTGGCTTACTTCACTTAATATAATTTTTTCCAAGTTTTTCCATTTCCTAACAAATGGGGCAATGTCATTCTTTCTGATGGAGGCATAGAATTCCATTGTGTATATATACCACACATTACCAAGTTCTTAATGACTGTAAGGTAATGAATAAGGGAGTTGAAACTTCTTCAGCTTTCCAAAATAGAACTCATATGTGAAGTCAATATAAAATATAGCCTAGATTTCTTAACACCATTCAAGAAACATCCATTGCCTTAATTTGTACAGATGTCTATGTTTCAAAAATATTTGTGTGTGTCCAAGGGTAAGTATGCATGAACCAAGATTCCTTAACATGTCCTTTGAAAAATACAGTAGAAAAAACACTTACTACAAGTTACTAAGGGAGCTGAAACAAGCATTTGCTTTACAAAGAGAACAAAAACTATCTGTATTCTGAAAATGCAGGTTCAATTGCGTTAGCTCAATCATTGCTTTGGTTAGAAGTTCAATATGAGGAGCCATAAATAAGAAAGATGAAGGAGATACCTGCTAGCACAAGTGGGGTGAGGGGTCTATGACATGTGTCCAACTGAGATAAGGATGAAAAAATTAAGAATTGAGTAGAATTCCAGCCCAGAGGCATTTAAATCAAACAGTGGTTGAAGGAAAAAGAATGTCAACTCAGATTGAAAGTTGAAATTAGGCACTAGAAAATAGCCAAAAAGTTAGCAGGATTCTAACTGGTCTTATTAGTGTTCATCCTGAAATACTGTAACTTATTCTGGAATATGATATTTGTTTTCCATTTTGAGTTCAATGCTTTCCTGTAGTAAGTAAAGCAGTGATGAATGTATTTCATACTTATTTTGCATAGACATCAAATTTGAAGAAGACATGAGATTTTGGACAAAAATTAAATTTGACAAAATTTTTCTCTAATGTGCCTGCATTTAATTCTCAGGTATTATCTTTTAAAAATGAAGAAATGATGCTTTAAATATGCTATTGTATTGTTACTGTATTGTTTACTGTATATTTTCATGAGTAAGACTTTATACTATATCTTCTATTACTCATATTGAATCAAAAATGCTATAAAGAAAAAAAATAAGACTCTATACTTGATAGTATATATATATATATATATATATATATATATATGTCTTAGATATAACAATAACCTGGTAATTTATTGTCATTTACATCTCTACATGTTTCAATATGTCTTCATTAATAGAATGAGAGGTATTCAGATGAGACCAATCAGTGTGAATTTCACCATATGGTGATATAGTCCTTAGATTTTTCTACAATTTAACTTCTACATAGATATATCTAGGTTTAGTAACAACTATACCCAATTTGCAATGGAATCTGCAAATAATCACTGTAAATCTGTTCAGATAGCTAGCTGTATTTACTGGTTTGGGTATTACAAGTTCACTCCCCCCTAACCCCAATGGATTGCTTGTCTTAAACTATAGATAGCAACAGATTTTAACTCTATCTATTCTCTATCATATGTACCTTAAATATATAAATATATATATATATATTGTTTTAAATACATACATAGTTTTCTCTATGCATGAATACTTATAAAACATAAAATAGCCACAGTTAGTAATTAATAACCATTAAGTATTAAGAAAATAGAATAATTATGATATGCTGTAATAAAAGTTTTATAAATATTGTTACTTTTGTCATATTTTCACAAAGTATGTGTGTGTGTGTGTGTGTGTGTGTGTGTGTGTGTGTGTGTGTGGCTTGAAATGAGACCTAGCTCCTTGTACATGCTAGCCAAATTCATCACCACATAAGGTAGTCCTTCAGACTTCAAAGTAACAGGTCTTCTTATGGGGATGGTGTGATACAGGAAATATGCCATCACACAGCTCTCAAGTGAGAAAAGAAGGTGAAGAGAATGACATAGGACAGAGTAGGCAGTGGTAGGCTAATATAAGGGTTATCATTCACAACAGTGGGACCTCACTACAGTTGATCAGATGCCTGAGACAGACATTCAGTACCTTATGAGTGGGTTGCATATTTACAGAAGACAAACTGGGCCCAGAAGACACAGTGAGCAAACGATGATTTACTTTCCCAGCCAGCGAGAATGGGATGGTAGGAGATTTCATTGTGCTTCTCAGAATGGCATGACATTTACAATCTATGAAGTGTTCTTTTGTTCAATATTCTATTGGATATTTGTAGACAGTAGTTTAGTGTAGGTAAATAAAGCTTGGAACATGAAATTGTAGATAAAAGGAGACTTTGTTAGGTGAATGTATTCTTTTTCATGAGATATGATAATTTAACTATTTCATTTATTTTACTCATGAGAAATAATAATTTAACTTTCCAAACCCCTTTACAATTTCTCATTTATAACCGCTATAGTTTTTCTTTGTATTGTTACACAAACATGAAAAAGATGTACAATTTCCTTAAAATTATTGTAATTAATTTGTATGTGATGTTTAATATATTGTTTCTATAAACATTTTTGTTTAGGAGCTATGAATGTGAAACTTCATTGAAATTATTAAATAATGTCACTATTGTCATTTTCTGATCCTACTGGTTTTGATCAAGATTAAATATTTTTTTTCATGCCCCTCTTTGTATATAAGTGATGGTTTTGGTGTTATTGAAATTAATTACCTAATTTAGACAGTCTCTCTTTTTGTAGCGCAGACTGGCCTCAAGCTCATAATGATCCTGCCTCAGCCTCCTAATACTTTGATTTATAAAGTATTTTCCTATTCTCTACTGAGCAATAGCTTGAAATCTGTGCTTTGAACCCCATCACTTTTAATAATCCAGGCTAGTCAAGAAAGGATCACACTTTTGATGGTAAAATCTTTGGCTCTGTTATTTCTTTATAACTTTGTTTCATATGTATAGGGATATAATCTCAAAGTAGGTGGTATATTCTTTTAGGGAAAGTCTAATCTCAGCCTTCAGGAAGAAGGTTGTTTTAAGCACAGGCATATTTACTTTTCATCCCTTTGCTAAACGTTACAACAGGAAAGACATAGACTGACATGTTTATTCTCCAGAACTTTACATTCAGTTTGCCCTGCTATGTAGTGATGTTATCATCTCATAACTTTCTAGATTGAGACTAATCAAGAAAACAGTTAACTATTTTTTCCTATTCAGCTACTTTCCCCATAGAATGTGTATGGAAACTATCTACACGTTTAAATTGAATGTAATGCCACCTGAGAAAATTAGTTGCTAAATATAGACAGAGTTTGCCTGCCACTGGTGGCTCACACCTCTAATCCTAGCTACTCCGGAGGCTGAGATCTGAGGATTGCAGTTCCAAGCCAGCCCAGGCAGGAAACTCCATGAGACTCATATCTCCAATAGACTACTTCAAAAATCTGGTTCTGTGGCTCAATTGTTAGAGTGCTCTTGAGGGAAAGGAAGCTACGGACAGTGGCCAGGCCCAGAGTTCAAGCCCCAGGACCAACAAAAGAAAACAAGAATGGGTAACAATGTCCAATAAGAAATGTACTCACTACCTTATGGTATATAACTGTATATAACCTTGACAAAAAATTAAATTTAAAAAATAAAATGTACTTGCGTAACTAAAAAAAAAATGGAATCTTGCCACCACAATATTATAGTGATAAAAAAAAAAAATCTACAGAATTGCCTAGTCATCAATTTGTGGATACATATTCAAAACCTTGTTTCCATCTTTATATTCATAACCCTTCTTGATGCTTACTTCCGGTAACCTCATTCTCTCGTTGTATATAAAGTTTAGCAGCACTTATTTAAACTTCTTAGCTTTTATATAATAAAATTTCATTAACTTCATATAAATGCATCTGGTTTCTGCCATTCTTACTGTCTCGATTGCCATTAGGTCTCACTCATTTCCTACATACAGAATTACCAAATTTTTACTTTCCTATAGGCTAACCCATTTTCAGACTATTATCAAGACACTAAAATTGGACTTGTAAAGATGGAAATTAAAGACTCATTCAGTGCTGGGAAGGTGGCTCCGTCATAGAGTGCTTGCCTTGTATGCATGAGGCCCTGGGTTCGATTCCTCAGCACCACATAAGCAAAAAAGAAAAAAGCGGAAGTGGTACTGTGGCTCAAGTGGTAGAGCGCTAGCCTTGACCTGAAGAGCTAAGGGACAGTGCCAAGGCCCAGAGTTCAGGCCTCATGACCGGACCGCCAAAAACAACAAAGACTCATTCACTTCTTTTCAGTTGAAACAGTGCTCAGCCGATAAATATTGTAAACAAGTCCCTATAAAATGTATTTTTCCAGAGTAGTTGAACTGGAAACTCTATGGAGGTTCCTTAAAAGATTAAACATAGCTGGGTGCCGGTGGCTCACGCCTGTAATCCTAGCTACTGAAAGACTGAGATCTGAGAATCATGGTTCAAAGCCAGCCCAGAAGAAAAGTCCGTGAGACCCTTATCTCGAATTAACCACCAGAAAACAGGAAGTGGTGCTGTGACTCAAGTGGTAGAGAGCTCGCCTTGAGCTGAAGAGCTGAGGGATAGCGCCCAAGCCCAGAGTTCAAGCCCCATGACTGACAAAAAAAAAAAGTTTAAACATAGAGTTTCCCTATGACCCAGCAATCCCACTCCTGGTCTTTTACCCAATAGACTACAAACCAGGCCACACTAGAGCTACCATCAAAACCATGTTCATTTCAGCATTGCTTACCATGGCCAAGATATGGAATCAACACAGATGCCCCTTAGTAAATGAATGGATCAAGAAAATGTGGTAAATATACACCATGGAATTCTATGCATCCATCAGAAATAATGATATTGCCCCATTTGTAAGAAATGGAAAGACTTGGAAAGTAAGCCAGTCGATATGCTTGAAAGAAAATAGTATCATGAATAAAATAATAATTTTCTGAATATTAGCTGGAGAATTTCTCTACATTTGTTTTGACTCTGCTAGACTTAATATGACTTAGGAACTTAGGAACTTCGAATGTATAAAGAATTTTATGGTAGAAAATCATTTATAACATATTTCTATTTTAATAATGATCAGTATTCATACAGAACTATATGACATTTAACATTGTTGTGCAGATCTACACACTAAAGTTACTGGGAATAAATTATTTTTCTTTGGTTCTTTCATGTTTCACATACAGAGAGCTAGATAGGAACAATCTTGCTCAGAATGGTCACAAATAAATTAAAGTGGCTATTAAAGAAGTGCTTGTTAAACTAGCTCAGCTTCTAAGTTTAAGGTATCAAGAAATCCCTTAGAATATTTCCTGCATTAATCTCAATATCTAAACTTAAAAGTAATCACAAATTTAATGCAAAGTTTAATTTTCTCCTTTCCTCCATAAAAAAGATGGAACAGTAGATATTGAGTTGACTGGACAGAAGTGGGAAATGACACTGCAAGCTTGAATAATATTCAGATGGCTTCAATCAGTCCCACCCACACCAATTGGGATGGAAGTGAGAAAGAGGAGGCAGGAATAGAGTTCCACTGCAGGGTGACCTCCTGAGCACAGTAGGAAATTGGGCTAAGCCATGCCTACACCCAGGTGATGAACCCCTACAGTGACAGCTCTGCATAGCATTTATTTCCCATCCTCTCTCTGGGTCTTAAATTTTTCCCAGTTCATTTTCTTTTTACAGCATTCACAGGTGCTAAAATTATTGCAAATGGTAGTGTTTCCCATTATTAGGGAATAAATCTTAGCCATACTTGGAGAATATTAGCCAATCATACATATTAGCATATGAATGCAATCAGAGTGTTTTTAAAGAAATTCTACAGGGGGTTCCGGGGAGATGGCAGAGGAGAAGCTGGAATCTGAACAAGCTCTCACATAGAAAGCAGTTTTAGAGTTCCAGTGAACAGTCCTAAGCCAGAGAATCACACCAAGTGTGCCATCACAGGACAGAGAGTTAGATAAGAGAGGGAAAGCCAAGGAAAGAAAACACATCTGAGTGCTTGTCAGCAGCTGCCGCGGCAGCGGCGGCAGGGTCCCTGGGGAGACTGCAGCCAGGAACATACCTGAGTGCTCACACAGAGAGTCCAGGACGAAGGAGCCAGACGCAGCAGGCGAGCAGATTCTACTCAACACCAGCAAGAACCGACAAGGAGCGGACATCTTCATCCTGCAGTTTGCAGACCAGAGACGACCCAGGATCCAAGACTAGGCGTGAGTACAAGCCCGACGTCCTCACTCCTTCTCAGGGAGCAGAGGAGGTAAGGCCACGCCTCCCCCCCTCCCCCAGCACCAGTGATCTCCATCTTGGATAGCGACAAAGCTCAGAGGAGCATCCAGCTCTGACTCAGGCCTTGGAATAAAACGAGTCATTTAGCAGATCACAAGAACTTAACGGCGAAGTGACCTGCCAGACTCAGCTCCATCCAGGGAAAGGTCACCCAGCTCAGGCGCCAGCCATTGGAGTGGCTTTCCTCACTGGGTAACCAGAGCCAGAGGCTGCCCCTCCCTCTAGCAGCCACCAAAATCAATTGAAAAACAGAAACCCTGAGAATGGCTCCAGGCTGGGCTCTATGAGATTTTTCACAAAATAGCCCCAGGAAAAAGCTACTGATTGTTGAAAGGCCTCAACTCTACCCAGAACCTAGCCTCACCACTGCATCCCCCTCTTTTGTGATTCTCAAAGCAGATCACCCTCCCATTAAACTAATCTGGGAGGGGGATCTCAAAATCTTGGGTAAATCAAAGCATTTTTCTGCCTGTTCAAACAAACTGACTGAACAAACCAATCAAGCCACAGGACCTCAAGCTGACCAGAGACTCCAACAAGAGGCTGGTTACAGACAAAAGGGAGATACAATATTCTTCCCACCCCTCCCAAAAAAATTCAAAAAAAAATCAAAGAACTTTTTTTTTCTTCTTCTTCTTTTCTTTTCTTTTTTTTTTCTTTTTTTTTGGTACTTTATATATATAAAAAGAATTTTTTCCTTTACTAAAAATTTTATTAATCTTTAATTTTTGCCTTTTTTGAAAAAATAATTGTTTTCTAGTAACTTTTTTTTCCTCTTATAATTTTTATTTTAGGAATACGTGAATGTGGGTTTTCCTTTCTTGTCTTCTTTCTCTTTTTTTTTCTTAACTATCTTTTTGTTTTTCGTCTAGATATACTGAACTTCTGATCTTTTTTCTCCCTTTCTCATCCTTCTCAACTTTTCCTCTCCTTTGATTTTCTTTATGTGAGTTAACTCTTGTCCTGCACATCCTCAGATAAACCCTTAGTTAACTAGTAGACCCTATCCCCCATTGTGTACACAATTAATCCACAAATTTATTACTCAATTAAAAACCTCTGAGAATTAAATTCCTTAATAGCAGTACTACCTCTTTATACCTATATAATATTTTAAGCATTTTTTTAAAGTTTTTCAATTCTCCTCTATGTCCCTTAGCTTCTCTTTATATACTCACATTCCTCTCTAAATAGATGGTCTTTTAATCATCATAATAATATTAATTTTTACGTTTCTATTTTTTTCTGGTCTCATTTCATTTCCCTTTCCCTTTCTTCTATCTCTCTCTCTCTCTAATTGCATCCTACACAACCTATTTCCTGCATTGTGATTAGGACATAGTTAACTCTCCCTGTGCCTCCCCACACCAATCTATTCCTATTTTTTACCCACATCTCTCCCTCACCCTAATAATTTCTGGTTTTCCAAATTCTTCTCTGAGTTTCGAAGCCCATTAACATATAGCTGTTAGATATTGAATAGATGTATCTGTTGAACTAGATTGTATCTGTAGACTATTGACTGTACGAATGCAAACTTTGATTGATGGTTGCCTTAAGATAGTGTTCTAGCACAAAACTGGTGCTATTTTCATCTCAAATGGGCAGAGTAAGCCGGAAAAACACAAGAAAAATGGCAAATCCGGATATCTCAATTCCCAATCTTGATAATCAGGGGTCAGAACAGATAATGAATAATCCATAGAAGATTTCCCAAATAGCTCTGCAAACACTGCTGGCAAACATGATAAATGAGAAGTTTGACAACTTACAAAGGACGCTGTATGAGCATGAAAAAGAGAGAGAGGAGGCATCTGAAAAGCTTATACAGGAATATCATAAGCGTGAGGAAGCCACTCAAAAACTGATACAGGATTTGTGTGAACAACTTGAGAATACTCAAAGAGAAAGGGAGGAATGGTGTGAGCAGGCTGAAAACACTCAAAGAGAACTGCAGGAATCCCATGAACGGGAGGAAAGAGAACTACAGGAATCCCACAAACGGGAGGAAGCTAATCAAAGAGTAATACAGGAAAAGAGAGACCAGGTAGAGAATACACAAAGATCACTAAAGGCATTCATGGAATCCATTAACATAGAGCTGAAGGCAGTCAGGGAGACCACAAAGGGAATGCTGAATGGAACCCAACAGAAGGAATGGGACTCCAAAGAAACCATAACCAATCAACTAAGTGATTTGAAAACAAACACTGAACACCAAATTAAGGAAGTAAAGAAATTCATACAAGACCTAAAACAAAGTTTCAACAAAGAAATTGAAGCCATCAAAGCTGACCAAGGAGAAGGAAAAGAGATAAAAAACAAAGTAGAGAGTCTTGACAGCAGGTTAGACCATGCAGAAGATCAAATCTCAGGGATTGAAGACAGCCTAGATATTATAGAGAAAGAACATACAAACATCCAAGACAAGTCCAAGAAATATGATAGGTCTATCCAACACCTGGAAGACACCATCAGAAGGCCTAATCTAAGGATAATGGGTGTAGAGGAGCACCTAGAAACAGAAGTTAATGTTTAACAGGATCCTAGCAGAGAACTTCCCAAAAATACAAAAAGATAGGCCTATTCAGATACAAGAAGCTTTTAGAACCCCAAATAAACCAGAACAGAATAGGACATCCCACCGTCACATTATAATCCACACAGGATCAACTCAGACCAAGGAAAAGATCCTTAAAGCTGACAAGGAGCAAAGATTAAGGACCTATAAAGGAAAACCAATTAGAATCACCTGAGATTTCTCAGCAGAGACAATCAAAGCAAGAAGAGCCTGGAATGATGTATGCCATACCCTAATAACAAACAACTATCAACCAAGAATACTGTACCCAGCTGAACTCTCCTTCATAACTGAAGGTCAAATAAAAACCTTCCATAGCAAAGAAAAATTGAAACAATACATCTCCACCAAACCAGCCATACAAAAGATTCTTAAAGATGTCCTACACATAGAAAACCAACAAACCGCAATAAAGGCCAAGAAACTGCACCCAAACTGAGAATCCAAGAACCATAGGAAGAACCCAGTTTTTGCAGCCCCCAAGAAGGTGGATAACATGGCAGGAACTCCCAAATACCTCTCAGTCTTATCTCTTAACGTTAACGGACTGAACTCTCCAATTAAGCCACATAGACTGTCTAGTTGGATTAAAAAACAAGACCCTTCTATCTGCTGCCTGCAGGAGTCACATCTTGCCCATAAAAACAAACACATTTTCAAGGTTAAAGGCTGGAACAAAACCTACCAAGCAAACGGCCCTCATAAACAGGCGGGAGTTGCAATCCTAATATCAGATATAATAGACTTCAAATTAAAATTCGTTGGAAGAGATAAAGAAGGTCGCTGCATACTAATTAAAGGATCTCTCCTTCAGGAGGATATTACAATTCTAAATATCTATTCGCCAAACAATGGAACACCCAAATTTATCAAAGAAACACTACTTTCCCTCAAATCCCATATAGATCCAAAGACATTAATTTTTGGGGATTTTAACACACACTCTCCCCACTAGATAGATCAAATCGGCAAAAGCTCAACAGAGAAAACGCAGATCTAAACAGCAGCATAGATCAACTAGTCTTAACAGAAATCTACCGAATATTTTACCCAGCAGCATCAGAATACACGTTTTTCTCAGCAGCACATGCAACAATTTCTAAAATAGACCACATTTTAGGCCACAAAGCAAACTTGTCTAAGTTCAGAAACATTGAAGTTATACCTTGCATTCTCTCTGAGGACAAGGGAATAAAATTAGAACTCAACACCAAAAGCCACCAAAGAAAGTCTGGTATCACATGGAGGCTGAACAACACACTGCTGAATCATGAGTGGGTCATGGAAGAGATTAGAAAGGAAATTCAAATGTTCATGCTATTCAACAAAAATGAACATACAAATTACCAGCTCCTCTGGGACACAGCAAAGGCAGTACTCAGAGGCAAGTTTATAGCTCTGAGCTCCTACATCAAGAAATTGGAGAGATCGGAAACCAACAATATAATGACACTTCTAAACCTCTTTGGAAAAGAGCAGCAAGATGAACCCCAATCCAGCAGACAGAAAGAAATAATCAAAAATAAATCAGAATTAAATGAATTAGAACCCAAAAAAACTATAAAAAGGATCAACAAAACAAAGAGTTGGTTCTTCGAAAAACTTAACAAAATGGACAGACCCTTAGCAAATCTTATCAGAAAAAGAAAAGAACACACCCAAATTAATGAACTCAGAGATTAGAATGGAAAAATCAACACGGAAACGACCAAGATTCAGAACATTACAAGGGAATACTTCTCAAAACTTTATGCTAATAAGTTTGAGAACTTGACAGAAATCTACCTTTTCCTAGCAAATATTGACAGGCCAAAACTAAAACAAGATGAGTTATACTATCTTAACAGGCCCATATCTAGCACTGAAATAGAAAAAGCAATAAGAGACTTCCCAGCTAAGAAATGTTCAGGACCAGATGTTTTTACAGCGGAATTTTACAAGGTCTTCAAAGCAGAGCTCACACCAATACTCCTCCAACTTTTCAATGAAATTGAAAGAGAAAGCTCACTACTGAACACATTCTATGAAGCCATCATAACCCTCATCCCAAAACCAGGCAGGGACTCATCAAAGAAAGAGAACTATAGACCCATTTCTTTGATGAATATTGATGCAAAACTTCTCAACAAAATTTTGGCCAATTGACTTGAACAATTCATCCAAAAAATCATTCACCACGATCAAAGAGGATTCATTTCAGGGATGCAAAGCTGGTCCAATATACACAAATCAATTAATACTATTCATCACATAAACAGGAGCAAGGATAAGAACCACATGGTTATCTCAATAGATGCAGAAAAAGCATTCGACAAGATCGAACACCCCTTCATGATGAAGGTTTTGGAAAAATTAGGAATCCATGGAACAGTCCTCAATACAATAAAGGCTGTATATGACAAACCTACAGCCAGCATTATACTCAATGGTGAAAAACTAAAGCCATTTCCTCTTAATTCAGGAACAAGACAAGGATGCCCACTCTCTCCACTTCACTTCAATCTAGTATTAGAATGCCTAGCTACAGCAATAAGACAAGATGCAGACATAAAGGGGATCCAAATAGGGAAAGAAGAAATAAAACTCTCCCTCTTTGCAGATGACATGATCTTGTATTTAAAGAATCCCATAGACTACACTCCCAAATTAGTCAAGCTGATTCAAAACTTTGGCAAAGTAGCAGGTTACAAAATTAACCCCCCCAAATCAATGGCTTTTCTGTATGCCAACAATGAGAAAAATGTGGCTGAAATTAGGAAAGCAACTCCATTTGTAATAGCCCCACAAAAAATAAAATACCTAGGAATTAACTTAACTAAAGAAGTGAAGGACTTTTATGATGAAAACTCTAAAATCTTGAAAAAGGAAATCAACTCAGAACCAAGAAAATGGCAAAACCTCCCATGCTCCTGGATTGGCAAGATTAACATCGTGAAAATGGCAATATTTCCCAAGGCTATCTACAATTTCAACGCAATACCTATCAAAATTCCAAACTCATTTTTCAAGGAAATAGAAGAGGCAATCCAAAAATTCATACGGAACAATAAAAGACCCGAATAGCAAAAACGCTCCTCAATGGAAAGAACACTGCTGGAGGAATATCAATACCAAATTTCGAACTCTACTTTAAAGCCATAGTAATCAAAACAGCTTGGTATTGGCATAAGAACAGACCTCAGGACCAATGGAATAGAATTGAAAATCCAGAAATGAACTTACAGACCTATAGCCATCTAGTCTTCAATAAGGGAGCTAAAACAATAGAATGGAACAAAGACATCCTCTTCAGTAAATCTGGTTAACTACTTGTAGAAAACTAAAGCTAGATCCTTATATATCACCCTGCACCAGAATCAACTCCAGATGGATCAAAGACCTTGAACTCAAAGCAGACACTCTGAAAACATTACAGGATGGAATAGGAGAAACCCTAGGTCTCCTTGGCTCAGGCCGAAATTTTTTGAATAGAGACCGGGAAACACAACAAATCAAAGAAAGGTTGGACAAATGGGATTGCATAAAGTTGCAGAGCTTCTGCATGGCAAATGACATAGCTGGCAAGATCAATAGAAAGCCCACCGATTGGGAGAAGATCTTTACTAGCCATACAACGGACAAGGGTCTCATATCTAAAATATACTTGGACCTCAAAAAATTAAACCACCCAACAACAAATCCTCAAAGAAACAACTGCCCAATAAATAATTGGGTGAAAGACTTAAAGAGAAACTTCTTTGAAGAAGAAAGAAGGATGGCCAATAGACACATGAAGAAATGTTCAACATCCCTAGCCATAAAAGAAATGCAAATCCAAACAACATTGAGATATCACCTCACCCCCAGTTAGAACGACAAGAATCAAGAACTCTAACAACAGATGCTGGAGGGGATGTGGACAGAAAGGAACCTTACTTCATTGTTGGTGGGAATGTAAACTTGTTCAACCACTTTGGAAAGCTGCATGGAGGTTCCTCAAAAGACTTCACATAGAACTCCCCTATGACCCAGCAATCCCGCTTTTGGGCATTTACCCAAATGTTTACAAACAAGACCACAGTAAAGCTACCAGCACAACAATGATTATTGTAGCATTATTTACCATAGCTAAGATATGGAACCAATCCAGATTCCCCTCAGTAGATGAATGGATGAAGAAAATGTGGTATATATACACAATGGAATTCTATGCCTCCATCAGAAAGAACGACATTGCCCCATTTGTTAGGAAATGGAAAAAATTATATTAAGTGAAGTATGCCAGGCCCAAAGAAACATAGGTCCCATGGTTTCCCTTATCTGCAATATCTAGTATATGTATGAGTCAAGTGGAAAAGGTCAGATAATGTGATGTCAGGGAAATGAACCCATATATATGTATTTTAATGTTTTTCTCTTTCAAGCATGTGTTTCTAACGCATTTATAAGATTATCTCTTTGTTGCTTTGTATGTCCCTCCCCCACAGTATAACCCGTGCTTTCACTATATTTGATGTCAGTATAACTTGGGGAGGAGATGGAGAAAAACCAGTTGTTTAAGGATACAGGTGGACCTGTTGCAACAATGAGAAGAACCAGTTGTCATGTCCAAAACGAGCTTTACAACGTCGGTGCGGGGGGGGGGGGAGGATGGGGAAGGTGAAGGATTGGGATTGGGGTGGAGGGGGGAGGCTGGGAAGGGATGTGAAGGGTAAACAAAGGAGGAGGCTGCAATGCTTGGTAAGAAATGTACGCATTATCCTGCCCATGTAATTGTAGCCCCTCTGTACAGTATGTTCACAAATAAAATTAAATTAAATTAAAAAAAAATAAGTTCTAGAAAGCCAAATTGCATTTGATATGATAAGGTTGTGAGACAACCATATTTTGAAAATATTTTTGAGACTGGTGACGTGTCATTTCTACTACCAGAAAAGTTCAAAGAAAAATTGTATTTTTTACTTTGCTATGAATGATTCCAACTTGGAAAAGTTTTGTGTAGACCAAAATTCATTTATGTATTTGTTTATATTCACAGGTGCAGTACTGAGATTGAGGTAAATTTAACCTGAAATTTGAGTGAAGCATTCTTAACCTATGTAGATGTTCTTTTAAATTACTTATTACTGGAATTAATTTACCCTTTTACATGTGTAAATTTATATATATGAAAAATTATGTAGAAATAGGTAAATATGTATTGTATATTATCTATTTTTCTTTCTATTCAGTTATCATCTACACACTTGCATATGAACACACACACACACACAAACACACAAATAGCATTGTGGAATATAAGCCCCAGACCTAGATTTTATCAATATTTTCACATGTAAATTTTCTAGTTTCTATTTAATTTATATGTTACCACTTTTCAAAATTTTAAAGGTGTTCTAAAATTCATTATGAACTTTCTTTTGTCAGGCGCAGTGGTTCATACCTATAATCCTAGCTATACTGGAGGCTGAGATTTGGTGATCTTGGTTAGAAGTCAGTCTGGGTGGGAAAATCTGTGAGAATCCTCACTGGCCCAAAAAAGATAGAAGTGTCATTTTGGTTCATGTGTTTATATTTTAGGATAATATACTGGTTAAATATTGAAGTATGCATCCAGATTTACATATTTTGACAGATTTATGTTTTGTCATTTTATACCCATGCATAATTCAGATTCAAACAAATAAGAAAAAAGTAGTATTTAATATTAGATTTTTTTGTATGTGAAAATCTCATAAATTATTATGTAGAATGCCAAAGAGTGCCTGAAGGTTGGTAACTTCTCACTATTTGGAAACAGAAGCTAGATATCAATGAAGGTTTAATTTCTAAATGTGTAGACAACCCTATTCTGCCTCAAGTAAATTCTCCTTTTTGTTTTCTAAATGAAGTTTATTAAGCTTAGTGGCTAGTGGGTCACACCTGCAGTCCTGACAACTCAGATGGCTAAGATCTGTTCAAAATAAGCTGGAGCAGAAACAGCTATGAGAGTATTATATTCCAAGTAACTACCACTGGAAAGAAAGGAAGAAAGGAAGAAAGGAAGAAAGGAAGAAAGGAAGAAAGGAAGAAAGAAAGAAAGAAAGAAAGAAAGAAAGAAAGAAAGAAAGAAAGAAAGAAAGAAAGAAAGAAAGAAAGAAAGAAAGAAAGAGAAAGAAGAAAGAAAGAAAGAAAGAAAGAAAGAAAGAAAGAAAGAGAAGAAAGAAAGAAAGAAAGAAAGAAAGAAAGAAAGAAAGAATGAAAGAAAGAAAGAAAGAAAGAAAGAAAGAAAGAAAGAAAGAAAGAAAGACAGAAAGAAAGAAAGAAAGAAAGGAAGGAAGAAAGAAAGAAAGAAAGAAAGAAAGAAAGAAAGGAAGGAAGGAAGGAAGGAAGGAAGGAAGGAAGGAAGGAAGGAAGGAAGAAGGAAGAAGGAAATAAGGAAGGAAAATGAAGGAGGGGAGAGAAAAAGAAAGGAAGATATAGAAGAAACAAAGGAAAGAAGGAAGGATAGAATGAAACAAAGAGAAATAGTGAGAGAAAGAACAGAAGAGAAGAGAAAAGAAAAGGAAAATGAAAAGAAAAGAAAAGAAGCCACAAATGTCTGGAAGATAGGCCCTGAATTCAAGCCTCAGTACTGGAATGAGACAGAGGAGAGAGAGAGAGAGAGAGACAGCGACAGAGAGAGAGACAGAGACAGAGAGAGACAGAGACAGAGACAGAGAGACAGAGACAGAGAAAGAGAGAGAGAGGAAAGAGAGGAGAGATAAAGAGGAGAATAGAAAGGAGACAAGAGATAGAGGGGAAGAGAGGAACTTAAAAAATTAAATCCACCAAAAACAAATCTTCAAAGAAACAACTGCCCAATAAATAAGTAGGCTAAAGAATAAAAGAGAAAATTCTCTGAAGAGGAAAGAAGGATGGCCAATAGACACATGAAGATATGTTCAACCTCTGTAGCCATAAAAGAAATGCAAATCAAAACAACATTGAGATGCCACCTCACCCCAGTTAGAATGGTTATAAACAAGAACTCTAATAACAACAGATGCTGGAGGGGATGTGGACAGAAGGAAACCTTATGGCATTGTTGCTGGGAGTGTAAACTTGTTCAACAACTTTGGAAAGTAGTATGGAGGTTCCTCAAAAGACACAACATAGAGCTCCCCTATGACCCGGCAATCCCACTTTTGGGCATTTACCCAAATGTTCACAAACAAGACCACACCAAAGCTACCAGAACGACTATGTTTATTGCAGCATTATTTACCATATCTAAGATATGGAACCAATCCAGATTCCCCTCAGTAGATGAATGGATCAAGAAAATGTGGTATATATACACAAGGGAATTCTATGCCTCCATCAGGAAGAATGACATTGCCCCATTTGTTAGGAAATGGAAAGACTTGGAAAAATTTATAAGAAGTGAAGTAAGCCAGGGTCCAAGAAACATAGGTCCCATGATTTCCTTTATTTGCAATAACTAGTATATGTCTGAGTCAAGCAGAAAAGGTGAGATAAGTTGTTGTGAAGCCATGATTCTGGAGTACCAGAGAAAAGTAATGAACACATTTTAAGTTTTAGCACATTTTTTATATTGTTAAAATACCATACAGAGGGATTACAATTACATGGGCAAGGTAATGAGTACATTTCTTTTTGGGGAGGGGGCTTTATATATATTTTTTTACATTTAAACTGATATATATATTTCCCCTTCCCATCCTCCCCTCTCTGCCTCCTCACCCAATCCTCCCTGCCCCGCCACCAAAATTGTAAAGTTCGCTTTTGACATAACGATTTATACATCTCATTGTTGCAATGGGTCCACCTGTGTCCCTATTTAAACAATTTGTTTTTCCCCTTCCCCTCCACCAATTATACCGACATCAAATACAGTGAAAGCAGGGCTAATACTGTGGGGGAGGGACATATAAAGCAACAAAGAAATAATCCTATAAATGTGTTAGAAACAATCTCATGAAAGAGAAAAAATACATTTGAATACATATCTTAGGATTCATTTCCCTAACATCACCTTATCTGACCTTTTGTGTACATTACATTTCTTCTTAAGCATTATTGCCTCCTCCTTTGTTTCTCCTTCCCATCCCTTCTCATCTCCCCTCCTCTGCCAAATTTGTGAAGTTTAATTTTCTTCATCACATCTTGTACATTTCATTGTTGCAATGGGCCACCTGTAACCCTATTTAAACAATTGTTTTTTTTTTCCTTCCCCTCCACAAATTATACCAACATCAACTATAGTGAAAACAGGGGTTATAACGGGGGGGAGGGACATACAAAGCAACAAAACATCATCTTATAACTATGTTAGAAACTATAGAAAGAAAGAAAAAACATTTGCTTCCTTATCCTGGTGTTCATTTTGCCTAACATCAACATGTCTGACTGTTTCTGTTTGTCTCAGACATATACTAGTAATTGCAAATAAGGGAAACCATGGGACCTATGTTTCTTTGGGGCTGGTTTACTTTACTTAATATATTTTTTTCCAAGTCTTTCCATTTCCTAATAAATGGGGCAATGTCATTCTTTCTGATAGAGGCATAGAATTCCATTGTTTATATATACCACATTTTCTTGACACATTTTAACCCATTTTAAATCCTTTCTCTTATGAGCTGAATTGTGTCTTCAAAGATGAGTTGATTCTCCAATTGTCCATATCTCAGATATTGACTACATTTTTACATTATATTTTATACACTATACACATTGTATATTAAATACATTTATGGGATTGTGTATGTGAGATGAAAGTAGTTAAGATGAGGTGAGATTGGAATATTGTGTGCTTTAAAATTAATGGAATGCACTTTCTTTGTCTCTCTCTTTACCCCTCTCCCTCTCTTCCTTTAGGACTGACATCTTTATCAAAAGAGAAACACAAGGATAAAGGCAGACATAGGTGTACTGCAATTTCAAGCCAAGATATAAACATTGCTAACAGCCACCACAAGCTTTGAGTGAGGAATAATAGGATTCTTTCTTACCGGACTGAATGGGGCACGACATTGACAGCATCTTGACCTTTTACTTCTAACCTGCAGAACTGATTGACAAGTACCTCGGTTATTTTAACCACCTACTTGGTGGTGCCTTGTTACAGCAAGACTAGAAAAGTCAAACAAGCTTTGTGTGATAGGTTGCCATTTACATTTTTATAACTGAATATTCAAGGTTTCAGAAAGGTTAAGTAAATTATTCAACTTTAGTATATTGATAAATAATAGTGCTGTATCATGCCAAATCCAATATTCTTTTCATTGTAAGTATGCCTCATTTAAAAAATAGGTGGCGTAACTTTTATATAACTCATGCAATCTATTGTGATATAATATTCCACACAGTTTCTGAGTGCAATGTTATATACATATTCTTCTCTCAAAAATAAATAGCTTTAAAGTGTTTTTTCCTAAGAACAAGAGAAAAAATACTGATATTGTCCAGTGTCTTTAATTGGGTAGCATCTTCTGAACTTTGTCAACTTGTCCTTTTTCTGCACTTTGTGACAAACCTTGAAATCAAAGTGAATGTGAAAATTATATCAGACTCTATATGTTGGGAAAATAATAAAAACTACATAATCCAGATACTCAGTTTAAAGGTTGAATACACAAAAGGTACAGAAGACCTCTATAAAAATCAATCATGTATACAGGTAGATGTTAATATGTTGTCTGTTAACTTTAACATCAGGTTCTAGGACATGTTTTATGCATCAGTTTTAGAAACACTCATTAGCTCAGGTTTAGAGTAGATATTGAAACAGTGGTGGGATTGTTCTACTGTGAATAAAGGAAGTCGTAGCATATTTGGAAAGGAAAATAACGAGCGTATCATTTAACAAAACAGTTTTAGGGAACATTTTATTTTACTAATTTCATAGAATTGTACAACCTTTATAGTGAGATTACTTTAGGTTTTCAATGAATGTTATCATGTTTATACAATTTTCAAAGGCATTTGCCTTTGTATGAAAAGTGGCCAATACAGTTATCTATGGCACTATTATAGTCTATGTGATTCCATTTTAATCATTCAATCTTCAGTATACTTGATTGAATCTGTCAGATATATAATTTAGCAAAGTCAGTAACATGTATTCTGGACGGTTTAGTGAATATTGAAAGTTATCTAAAATTGAAGGGATATATTTATAGTTTTAAAACCTATCATCTGAAAGAAAACTAAATCCCATTGCTAATATAATAATCAAAAGAAAATTTGAGATACCATTGCATCATTTAAATTTCAATTCTTGTTATATCTCTAAGTCTTTTTAGCAAAAGCTTTACATCTTCTGTTTTTGTTTGTTTGTTTGTTTGTTTTTTGTCGGTTGTAGACCTGAACTCTGGGCCTGGGCACTGTCCCTCAGTTCTTCAGCTCAAGGTTAGCCCTCTACAACTTGAGCCACAGCGCCACTTCCGGCTTTCTCTGCTTATTTGGTGCTGAAGGATGGAACCCAGGGCCTAATGCATCCAAGGCAAGCACTCTACCAATAGAGCCACCTTCCCAGCCCAAAAGCTTTACATCTTCTAAAGATGAATCCTATCAATTTTTATTCAGCCAATTCCAGAATGAAAAAATGAAAAGTGGTTAGACAAACTAAAATTAAAGCCTGAAATGGCTAAGTTGATGAAGTTTTTTAAAAGCCAATTGGCATAACCTCATGCAGTCGGTGAATATTAGTCAAGGTAAATTTTCATCCTCATTTTGCTATTGGTTAGGAGAATGCTATCATCTAAGGCTATCATACTATTGGCTATGAGAATGCTGTCATCTTTGAATTAAAGCTAACCCGAATAAAGCTAGAGCACAAACGAAAGCTAAAGAACAATTTATACTCTTTTTCTTGAAAGAGAGAAGAGAGTGGAAAATGAAAGAGGGTGAATAACGTAAGATATACCAAGTGTAACTAAGAAATGTTCAGTGAACATCAGCAGACTGATGATCAATAAGAACATGGAGTGGTAGGAGATTAAGAATCTTTAATACTGTTACAATGAGATGTACAAGTCGTTATGTCAAAAACGAACTTTACACCTTTGGTGGGGGGGCAGGGAGGATTGGGTGGGGAGGGCGGGGGAGGGGAGTCTGGGAAGGGATGGGAAGGGGAAACAAAGGAGGAAGCTAAAATGCTTGATAAGAAATGTACTCATTATCTTGCCCATGTAATTATAATCCCTTTGTACAGTATTTTCACAATAAAAAATAAATAAAAATTTTAAAAAAGAATCTTTAATACTGTTAGAATAGGTTATTTGCAAGTATGTAAACAGGAAAAATAAACTTAACATTTCTTAGGGGAAAGGGGGAAGAGAGTATGATACAGTAGGAAAAATAGATTGCCATACAATGTTAACATGTATGGTCATGTAATAGTAACTTCTTTTTGGACTTCTCCATGTGGGTTTACTTTGCAAACTCAATTTATAGATAATACCAGAAGAGTGACTGATGATCAGTTTTATCAAGTACATTAATTTGATTAGGACAGGAGTAAAAGTTTTAAGTTTTTTATATATGTCAAATAAGAAAAATGACCTTTCTCTAAATATTTTCTGCATTTTTTCAGTGTTTCATTCTGCAATTTACTTACAATGTCTTGGCTTTGATTCCATTTCAGTTATTTCTTTTATTTCTCTGAGTGGCCATCCATGTGCACAAATGTATCTGGATTTATCTTTGGTTTCTCAGCTGTATTTCTAATCAGATCCTTGTTACAAGCCCGAAGTCCTCACTCCTTCTCAGGGAGCAGAGGAGGGAAGGCCACCCCTCCCCCCCCAGCACCGGTGATCTCCATCTTGGATACCGACAAAGCTCGGAGGAGCTGCTAGCTCCAGCTCAGGCCTTGGAATAAAACGAGTCAGTTAGCAGGTCACAAGAACTTAAAGGCAAAGTGACCTGCCAGACTCAGCTCCATCCAGGGAAAAGTCACCCAGCTCAGGCGCCAGCCATTGGAGTGCATTGCCTCACTGGGTAACCAGAGCCAGAGGCTGCCCCTCCCTGTAGCAGCCACCACAATCAATTGAACAACAGAAACCCTGAGAATGGCTCCAGGCTGGGCGCTGTGAGCTTTATCACAAAATAGCCCCAGGGTAAAGCTACTGTTTGTTGAAAGGCCTCAACTCTACCCAGAACCTAGCCTCATCACCACATCCCCCTCTTTTGTGATTCTCAAAGCAGATCACCCTCCCAGAAAACTAACCTGGGAGGGGGATCTCAAAATCTTGGGTAAAGCAGAGCATTTTTCTGCCTCTTCCAACCAACCGACTTAAGAAACCAATCAAGCCACAGGACCTCAAGCTGACCAGAGACTCCAACAAGAGACTGGTTACAGACAAAAGGGAGATACAGGATTCTTCCAACTCCTCCCACCCCCCCAAAAAATTCAAAAGACTTTTTTTTCTTTTTCTTTTTTTTTTTTTCTTCTTCTTCTTTTCTTTTTTTGCTTGTTTTTTGTTTTTGGTTACCATATATATATATATATATATATATATATATATATATATATATATATATATATATATATATATATATAAATTTTTTTCCCTTCTAAAACTTTTATTAATCTTTAATTTTTGCCTCTTCTGAAAAAATAATTGTTTTCCAGTAACTTTTTTTTTTCTCATCTTATAATTTTTATTTTAGGAATATGTGAATGAGCGTTTTCCTTTCTTTTCTTGTTTTCTTTCTCTTTTTCTTTTTTTCTTAATTATCTTTTTGTTTTTTGACTAGCTCTACTGAACTTCTGATCTTTTCTTCTCCCTTTCCCATCCTTAAAGTTTTTCACATCTCCTCTATGTCCCTCCCCTTCTCGGAACATATTCAAATTCCTCTCTAAATAGACGGTCTTTTAACCTCTATAATAACATTAATTTTTACGTTTCTATTTTTGTTCTGGTCTCTCTTCATTCCCCTTTCTGTCTCTTCTTTTTCTTTCTCTCTCTACTTGCATCCTACCCAACCCATTTCCTGCATTGTGATTAGGACATAGTAAACTCTCCCTGTGCCTCCCCACACCAATCTATTCCTATTTTTTACCCACATCTCTCCCTAATCCTAATAATTTCTGGTTTTCCAAATTCTTTTCTGCAGTTCGAAGTCCTTTAACATATAGTTGTTTGATGTTGAATAGATGTATCTGTTGAACTAGATTGTATCTGTAGACTATTGACTGTACAAACGCAAACTTGGGTTGATGGTTGCCTTAAGATAGTGTTCTAGCACAAAACTGTTGCAATCTTCATCTCAAATAGCGGAGTAAGCCGGAAAAACACAAGAAAATTGGCAAATTCGGGTATCTCAATTCCCAATCTTGATAATCAGGGATTAGAACCGATAAAGAATAATCCAGAGGAGAGTTCCCAAATAGCTCTACAAACACTAATAGCAAACATGATAAATGAGAAGTTTGACAATGTACAAAGGACTCTGTATGAGATTGATAGGGAGAGAGAGGAGGCATCCCAGAAGTTTATACAGGAATATCATAAGCGTGAGGAAGCTACTCAAAAACTGATACATGAACAACTTGAGAATACTCAAAGACAAAAGGAGGAATGACGTGAGGAGGCAGAGAACACTCAAAGAGAACTACAGGAATCCCACGAACGGGAAGAAAGAGAACTGCAGGAATCCCACAGACGGGAGGAAGCTAATCAAAGATTAATTCAGGAATTGAGAGACCAGGTAGAGAATACACAAAGATCACTAAAGGCATTCATGGAATCCATTAACAAAGAGCTGAAGGAAGTCAGGGAGACCACAAAGGGAATGCTGAATGGAACCCAACAGAAGGAATGGGAGTCCAAAGAAACCATAACCAATCAACTAAGTGATTTGAGAACAAACAGAGAACACCAAATTAAGGAAGTAAAGAAATTCATACAAGACCTAAAACAGAGCTTCAACAAAGAACTTGAAGCCATCAAAGCTGACCAATTAGAAGGAAAAGAGATAAAAAACAAAGTAGAGAGTCTTGACAGCAGGTTAGACCATGCAGAAGATCGAATCTCAGGGATTGAAGACAGCCTAGATATTATAGAGAAAAAACATACAACCATCCAAGACAAGTCCAAGAAATATGATAGGTCTATCCAACACCTGGAAGACACCATCAGGAGGCCCATTCTAAGGATAATGGGTGTAGAGGAGCACATAGAAACAGAAGTTAATGGTCTAGGAAATTTGTTTAACAGGATCCTAGCAGAGAACTTCCCAAACATACAGAAAGATAGGCCTATTCAGATACAAGAAGCTTTTAGAACCCCAAATAGACCAAACCACAATAGGACATCCCACTGTCACATTATAATCCACACAGGATCAACCCAGACCAAGGAAAAGATCCTTAAAGCTGTCAAGGAGAAAAGGGTAATCACCTATAAAGGGAAACCAATTAGAATTACCTCAGATTTCTCAGCAGAGACAATCAAAGCAAGAAGAGCCTGGAATGACGTATGCCATGCCCTAAAAACAAACAACTATCAACCAAGAATACTGTACCCAGCTAAACTCTCCTTCATAACTGAAGGCCAAATAAAAACCTTCCATAGCAAAGAAAAATTGAAACGATACATCTCCACCAAACCAGCCATACAAAAGATTCTTAAAGATGTCCTACACATAGAAAACCAACATGACCGCAACAAAGGCCAAGAAACCGCACTCAAACTGAGAATCCAAGAACCTTAGGAAGAACCCAGTTTTCGCAGCCCCCAAGAAGATGGATAACATGGCAGGAACTCCCAAATACCTCTCAGTCCTATCTCTTAACGATATCGGACTGAACTCTCCAATTAAGCGACATAGACTGTCTAGTTGGATTAAAAAACAAGACCCTTCTCTCTGCTGCCTGCAGGAGTCACACCTTGCCCGTAAAAACAAACACATTTTCAAGGTTAAAGGCTGGAACAAAATCTACCTCATAAACAGGCGGGAGTTGCAATCCTAATATCAGATAAAATAGACTTCAAATTAAAATTCGTTGGAAGAGATAAAGAAGGTCGCTGCATACTAATTAAAGGATCTCTCCTTCAGGAGGATATTAGAATTCTAAATATCTATTCGCCAAACAATGGAGCACCCAAATTTATCAAAGAAACACTACTTTCCCTCAAATCCCATATAGATCCAAAGACATTAATTTTTGGGGATTTTAACACACCACTCTTCCCACTAGATAGATCAACTCGGCAAAAACTCAATAGAGAAACCGCAGATCTAAACAGCAGCATAGATCAACTAGACTTAACAGACATTTACCGAACATTTCACCCAGCAGCATCGGAATACACGTTCTTCTCAGCAGCACATGGAACGTTTTCTAAAATAGACCACATTTTAGGCCACAAAGCAAACTTGTCTAAATTCAGAAACATTGAAGTTATACCTTGCATTCTCTCTGACCACAAGGGAATAAAATTAGAACTCAACACCAAAAGCCACCAAAGAAAGTCCGGTATCACATGGAGGCTGAACAACACACTGCTGAATCATGAGTGGGTCATGGAAGAGATTAGAAAGGAAATTCAAATGTTCATGCTATTCAACAAAAATGAACACACAAATTACCAGCTCCTCTGGGACACAGCAAAGGCAGTACTCAGAGGCAAGTTTATAGCTCTGAGCTCCTACATCAACAAATTGGAGAGATCGGAAACTAACAATTTAATGACACATCTAAACCTCCTTGAAAAAGAGCAGCAAGATAAACCCCAATCCATTAGACGGAAAGAAATAATCAAAATTAAATCAGAATTAAATGAATTAGAATTAAAAAAAGCTATAGAAAGAATCACCAAAACAAAGAGTTGGTTCTTCGAAAAACTTAACAAAATTCACAAACCCTTAGCAAATCTTATCAAAAAAAGAAGAGAACACACCCAAATTAATCAACTCAGAGATGAGAATGGAAAAATCAACACGGAAACGACCAAGATTCAGAACATTACAAGGGAATACTTCTCAAAATCTACTTTTCCTAGCAAATATTGACATGCCAAAACTAAACCAAGATGAGTTAAACCAGCTTAACAGGCCCATATCAAGCATTGAAATAGAAAAAGCAATAAGAGACCTCCCAGCTAAGAAAAGTCCAGGACCAGATGGTTTTACAGCAGAATTTTACAAGGCCTTCAAAGCAGAGCTCACACCAATACTCCTCCAACTCTTCAATGAAATTGAAAGAGAAAGCTCACTACCAAACACATTCTATGAAGCCATCATAACACTCATCCCAAAACCAGGCAGGGACTCATCAAAGAAAGAGAACTATAGACCCATTTCTTTGATGAACATTGATGCAAAACTTCTCAACAAAATTTTGGCCAATCAACTTCAACAATTCATCCAAAAAATCATACAACACGATCAAACAGGATTCATTTCAGGGAGGCAAAGCTGGTTCAATATACGCAAATCAATTAATATTATTCATCACATCAACAGGAGCAAGAATAAGAACCACATGGTTATCTCAATAGATGCAGAAAAAGCATTTGACAAGATCCAACACCCCTTTATGATGAAGGTTCTGGAAATATTAGGAATCCATGAAACATTCCTCAATACAATAAAGGCTATATATGACAAACCTACAGCCAGCATTATATTCAATGGTGAAAAACTAAAGCCATTTCCTCTTTTTTTTTTTTTTTTTTTTTTTTTTGTTGGTCGTGGGGCTTGAACTCTGGGCCTGGGCGCTGTCCCTCAGCTCTTCAGCTCAAGGCGAGCGCTCTACCACTTGAGCTACAGCGCCACTTCCGGTTTTCTGGTGGTTTATTGGAGATAGGAGTCTCATGGTCTTTCTTGCCCGGGCTGGCTTTGAACCGCGATCCTCAGATCTCAGCCTCCTGAGTAGCTAGGATTACAGGCGTGAGCCACCAGCGCCGGGCTGCCATTTCCTCTTAATTCAGGAACAAGACAAGGATGCCCACTCTCTCCACTTCTCTTCAATCTAGGATTAGAATGCCTAGCTACAGCAATAAGAAAAGATGCAACATAAAGGGGATCCAAATAGGGCAAGAAGAAATAAAACTCTCCCTCTTTGCAGACGACATGATCTCGTATTTAAAGAATCCCATAGACTCCACTTCCAAATTACTCAAGCTGATTCAAAACTTTGGCAAAGTAGCAGGTTATAAAATTAACCCCCAAAATCAATGGCTTTTCTATATGCCAACAATGAGAAAAGTGTGGCTCAAATTAGGAAAGCAACTCCATTTGTAATAGCCCCACAAAAAATAAAATACCTAGGAATTAACTTAACCAAAGAAGTGAAGGACCTCTATGATGAAAACTTTAAAATCTTGAAAAAGGAAATCAACACAGAACTTAAAAAATGGCAAAACCTCCCATGCTCCTGGATTGGCAAGATTAACATCATGAAAATGGCAGAACTTCCCAAAGCTATCTACAAATTCAGCGCGATACCTATCAAAATTCCACCCTCATTCTTCAAGGAAATAGAAGAGGCAATCCAAAAATTCATATGGAACAATAAAAGACCCTGAATAGCAAAAACGCTCCTCAACGGAAAGAACACTGCTGGAGGAATATCAATACCAAATTTCAAACTCTACTATAAAGCCATAGTAATCAAAACAGCTTGGTATTGGCATAAGAACAGACCTCAGGACCAATGGAATAGAATTGAAAACCCAGAAATGAACCTACAGACCTATAGCCATCTAATCTTCGATAAGGAAGCTAAAACAATAGAATGGAAGAAAGACAGCCTCTTCAGTAAATGGTGCTGGCAAAATTGGTTAACTACATGTAGAAAACTAAAGCTAGATCCTTATATATAACCCTGCACCAGAATCAACTCCAGATGGATCAAAAACCTTGAACTCAGAGCAGACACTCTGAAAACATTACAGGATGGAATAGGAGAAACCCTAGGTCTCCTTGGCTCAGGCTGAAATTTTCTGAATAGAGACCCGGAAGCACAACAAATCAAAGAAAGATTGGACAAATGGGATTGCATAAGGTTGCAGAGCTTCTGCAGGGCAAATGACATAGCTAGCAAGATCAATAGAAAGCCCACCGATTAGGAGAAAATCTTTACTAGCCATACAACGGACAAGGGTCTCATATCTAAAATATACTTGGACCTCAAAAAATTAAACCACCCAACAACAAATCCTCAAAGAAACAACTGCTCAATAAATAAGTGGGCGAAAGACTTAAAGAGAAGCTTCTCTGAAGAAGAAAGAAGGATGGCCAATAGACACATGAAGAAATGTTCAACATCCCTAGCCATTTAAGAAATGCAAATCAAAACAATGTTGAGATATCACCTCACTCCAGTTAGAACAGCAAAAATCAAGAACTCTAACAACAACAGATGCTGGAGGGGATGTGGACAGAAAGTAACCTTACTTCATTGTTGGTGGGAATGTAAACTTGTTCAACCACTTTGGAAAGCAGTATGGAGGTTCCTTAAAAGACTTCACATAGATCTCCCCTATGATCCAGCAATCCCACTTTTGGGCATTTACCCAAATGTTTACAAACAAGTCCACACTAAACCTACCAGCACAACTATGTTTATTGCAGCATTATTTACCATAGCTAAGATATGGAACCAACCCAGATGCCCCTCAGTAGATGAATGGATCAAGAAAATGTGGTATATATACACAATGGAATTCTATGCCTCCATCAGAAAGAATGACATTTCCCCATTTGTTAGGAAATGGAAAGGTTTGGAAAAAATTATATTAAGTGAAGTAAGCCAGGCCCAAAGAAACATAGGTCCCATGGTTTCCCTTATTTGCAATATCTAGTATAGGTATGAGTCAAGCGGAAAAGGTCAGATAATGTGATGTTAGTAAAATGAACCCTTAAATATGTATTTTAATGTTTTCGTTTCTTTCATGCATGTGTTTCTAACGCATTTATAAGATTATTTCTTTGTTGCTTTGTATGTCCCTCCCCCACAGGGTAACCCTCGCTTTCACTATATTTGATGTCAGTATAACATGTGGAGGAGATGGGGACAAACAAGTCGTTTAAGGATTCAGGTGGACCTGTTGCAACAATGAGAAGTACAAAATGTCAGGTCAAAACCAGCTTTACAATGTCGGTGTGGGGGGGGAGGGGGGTATAATTGGGTGGGGGGAGGGGGGAGGCTGGGAAGGGATGTGAAGGGTAAACAAAGGAGGAGGCTGCAATGCTTGGTAAGAAATGTATGCATTATCCTGCCCATGTAATTGTAGCCCCTCTGTACAGTATGTTCTCAAATAAAATAAAATAAAATTAAAAAAAAGAACCTGTACAATTTTTATTTTGATGAATATGTTGTCATAACAAATATGTAACTGTTATAATGATGTTCTAAATATTTTTGCTTATTGATTTTTTTGGACAGATTAATTTATGTGAGGTTTTATAATCATAACAATCATATTTTTTAATTGAAAGCATATTATATATTCTTTTTCATATATATATTTACCTGAGATATTATTGACATTTTAACATAAGAATTGAGGCCATGGATCATAATTATTTTAATTTTTTGAATAACCGTGTTTAAACATATTTTAATAATTATAGTGATAAGTTGAACATATTGTATTTAGACATTCACAATGTTTTTAAATTGCTATCCTTATTACTATTTTCCACACTCATACGTAGTACATTTTTCAAATAATATTTTGTTACTCTTTTAAGTATCTCACAAACTACCATCAATTTTTAAATTTTTGATGATTTTCTTATCTTACCTCTATATTTCTTCTATTGCTTCCCCCCATAAAAGTTTCTGTAATTCTTTATTTACAGCAGATATCACTTTCATGCGTTCTTTTCTATTTATGTCTGGTTTGGCTGATTTTTGAAAGTTATGTTATGACTTAAATAAGACTCTTAATAAGCTATAATGGCTCATACATAGAATAACACATATATCAATCAAAGAAATCAATACTAGTGTAAACTCATAACAAATAATTGCAATAGAAACTTCTCAGTGTATTTGTAAGTATAATTAAATAAAACTGAAATAGTTCTTTCAAGCTCTGTGTTATTGAGTAGATATGAGTTATTATTGACCCATAATGACACAATCACTAAACAAATGTCCATTTCATATATATGGTGTTCCCTATGTTATTTTTTGTTTTGTTTCTTAATTTTATTATTGTAAAGGTCATATACAGAGAGCTTAAAATTACAAAAATCAGATAACAATTACATTTCCGTTCAAACAGTATTATCCTCTCCCTTGTTTTCTCCCAGGTTTTCCCTCCCGACTATCTGATCTGACCCTCCGAGTTGTATAGTTCAATTCCAAAATAGTGTCTAGTGAGTATCGTTGCTAAATTAGTTCACTCCTTGTCCCACTATTTCTGTGTTTCTTCTTATCCTCCCCAAATCAGATTAATTTAGCTATTTTTAGTTTCTTTCATCAGTGTTATTCTTATAATACAGCTAAATGAAAACTTATGTATTCAAAGGGTATCTATTAGAACTTAAACTGAACAGTTCTATAAAATACAAATCCATTTTCTTTTTTTGAGGGGGGTCCAGTTGTGGAGCCTGAATTTTGAGCCTGGATGCTGTCCCTCAGCTCTTCAGCTCAAGGTTAGCGCTCTACCACTTGAGCCATAGCGCAACTTCCGGCTTTTTTTCTTTTTGCTTATGTGGTGCTGAGGAATCAAACCCAGGGTCTCATGCATGCAAGGCAAACGCTCTATCACTGCGCCACCTTCCGAGCCCCTACAAATCCATTTTCTACATATATAAATAATATTAACATAGGTACCATAGTCCATTTTGTGCTGCTGTAACAGAATTCCTGAGACTGGGCCCATTATACTGAACAAAATTATACTGGTCCATATCTCTGGAAAATTTGTGATCGGTATAAAATGATTCTTTACATGTTCTTTCATCCTATGGCAGACAAGTAAAGAGAAGTAAACAAAGGACAAGAAGTCAAACTCACAACCTCAAGCAGATTTTAATTGCCATTAATCCATTCATATAGGGGAACCCTTCTCATCTAAACACCTCACATTGAGTCTAATACTCAAACATAATTTTACTCGTGATTATTTCAGTATTAAAGTAGATATAGTCAGCCCAGGTATATATGCTGTTTCATATAAGAAGTTTGCAAATGAACTGTAGAGATACAATGCTTTGTAAACAGGAAAGTGTGTGTGTGTGTCATTTCCTTGATCCAAGAAATGTTATCTCAAAATAATTTTTCCAAGTATCCATTTCCTTACGAATGATCAATATCATTCCTTCTGATGGATGATTAGAATTCTATTGTGTATATATACCATTTTTTTTTTTACCTATTAGGCCACTGAAGGGCATCTGGGCTGATTGGATGTTTTGGCTATGGTAAATAATGCTGTTTTGAACATGGTTGTGCTGGTGACTTTAGTGTGGCCTTAAAGAGGGGAATGTGGGGAGAAAGCAGCCAAGAATTCATTGTATATACGATAGAATTGAGAAAAAAATAGGGAAATGGTGGGTCAAAGGGTGTTGAAGAGGTTGAAGGGATGACATGGATCAACATGCATCATACACATCAATTGCTTTATGGCAAAAAATCAATACATAAAAAGAAAAATGAATGAAGGGTTAGATTAAGATGGGTGGTTAAGAACATTGAAAGGGGCAACATTGAACAAGATTCACTGTATTCATAAACTGCTTTGAGAATAGCAAATCCTTTGTAATGTTATTAAAGATAATAAAAAAAACAATTAAAAAGAACTGTAGGTCAAAAGCCAAAAAAAAAAAAAAGAAAAGAAAAGAAAGAAAAAGAAAAATTGCCTCATTTTAAGCGTAGACATACTTTTTTTTCTTTTATCAAGCACAAAGTTTAGACTTTACATGTTATTTTCATCTATCAGAGGTGAGATGATCCGGCAATTTAGCCCTTTAAGGGCCCTCAAATAATTTGGAATATGACTGTAAAAACACATATGTTTCTTGTGTGCTTCTTGTCCACTACTCTTGGCCATCTGGCTGTATTGGTCATTTTTAATTGCCATTGAATAACTTATTTAAAAAAAGCCAGATGGCTTTGGTAGAATTAAAGGTGCCATCTCATGTTAAATATATTATATTTGGTTCATAAACATTTTGTTAACTAGTATTTTTCTGGTATTTGGATTACAAACTATATAGTGCATTGCTCCTATGCTTAAGCTGATGATATACTGAAGAAAATAACCAAACAATGCTAATATATTTATATGTATATGTATATAAAATACACTTACACATAAAGAATGGAATTCGTCTGTTTGCAATCATTTCAATGCTATGGGAAATTTGTACTCAATGACAGAAAAATTATCAGTGCTTTCTCTTTTTTTAAATGATATGCTATCTTCAGTTTCAATAATGTGGAAAAACACTTGCTGTAATATTCATAAAAATGAGTACTGTTCTAAAGATGTGAACTCGATAGTATAGCAAGTAAATTTTTTATAAAGATTAAAGAATTCTATAAAATTGGTATTGACCCACAAGTTAACCTGCTGACATTTAACTTAAAAATTAGCTTTATAAGCTGAAGAACAGAGGACAAGCCCTGAGTTCAAGCTCCAGAACCAACACACTCTATCACATACACAAAAGATAATCAAATCAAGCCAAAAATTGTCTTGTATATAACTTTATCTGATGTGGGGTGGGGAAGGGTTAAGCACAGAAATGGTGGGACAAAGGGTCAACCAATTTAGCAGAAATTGCTAGATACTACGTTGGAACTATACAATTTTGGGGGAGGGAAGTAGGGAGAGGAAAAACTGGGAAAGAATGAGGGAGGTAATGACACGTTTCAAAAGGAAATACACTCATTACTTGACTCATATAACTGACACCTCTCTGCATATCACTTTTACAAAAATATTTAAAATAAGTAAATAAAACAAAAAGAAAAAATTAGCTTTATAGTAATTTTTATCAGAGCTTTAATTAATAATGATAATTTTCTAGATCTGAAAACTATGAATATATTTCAGAAAAAAAATCAAGTAGCTTTCATACTTTCATGTAATGCGTTATATTTGCTAACTTGATAAAAAACAGCATACTATATCACCACTTTTTAGTAGAAAATCATATTGGCATTTAAATAAATACCAGTATTATCAATTGGCTAGTTCAATGATGACATTGACATATATTTAAGAAATTTCAGTTTATATATTTAGTAACAATAAACAAAAAAATCTGAACATATGTTCTCACAAGTTTAATTTTTGTCCTAATTTTAAAAATGTATAGTTAGGGTCAAACTTTAGTAGCAATGTATTTATAGCAACTTCAAAATTTGCAAGATAACATCTTTCTTAATCTAGTCAGAATACTGACAAATCTCCCTTATCTCTTTGTATTATGACATTTTTGTTGACACTGTTGTATTGAAGAACTTATTATTAGCTAAAGCCTTTCCCAAAATAATCCTACTGAAAGATGGAACATCCTGATAAACTATATAATAACATTCCTAAGAAGCTATTAAAAATTGATACATCAGTCCAACAAAATCATTTTAATTATGTACTTTTGTGTACAATAAAACTTTTGAGTAAAAAATGCTGTTACATTTTGTGTAAAACAAAAGTAAAATATGAAAAATAATTTTCAGCTGTGGACATTGGCAAAATATGCATTGTAATATGTTTGGCTAAACTATTATTTCTGACTAATATTTTGTTGTTTGTGCCCATAATTGAAATCAAGAATAACCTGCAGAATTTGTTAGTAACTAAATGTTAATAATTCATAATATTACTCATTTTTGGTGATGTATTTCAGAGAAAATTTAAAGAACAACTTAGCCATATTATGACGCTGTTAATAATCTGAAACAGACTTGAAGGGAGTCTGAGAGCTTGTCAATGGTCAATTTTGTTTCTTTTTTGTTATTTTTTATTAGTTATCTTTAAGGAGTTGTACCAAGTTTGTTGCAATTTAACAAAGAAATTTAAGAATACAACGCATCTTGATCTACGTCACCCTTTTCAACATTCTGATCCATCCCTTTTCTTCCTGTCCCTTCCTATACTCTTCTTAATTTTGTAGGATACACAATGGATTCTTGACTGCATTCTTCCCATCTTTCCTTTTCACTTATCCACTGCTTTGCCCTGACACTTCCCATTTGAATACCTGCCTCTGGGTGGTGAACTATAATTTCACCTTTCTGAGGAATTACACTATAGTTTTCCACACAGAAATATAGTTTTATTTATTTAAATTCTTTCCTGGTTGCACACAAACACATAAACTCATTACCCTGGACATAATTACAAGTGAATAGATTATTTGGTACCTGGCTTTAAAAATTTAGAAACATTATTAGATTTCATCGTTACTTAGTGACCAAAGGAAAACATTAAAAAATGAATGAATTCATTAGTAACTTCCTTATAGTTTTCCTACTCCTTCACTCATCTCACTTTTCTAAGCTTCTTACCTACCAATAATGGTGCACACCCATAATATTCAGGCAGCAGGAGGCTGAAGCAGCAGGATCAGCAATGCTTCCACAGACTCTAGGGCTGTGAACTGGGTTTCTTCTTTCTACACTTTTTCCTTCTGTGTATATTCTGATGCCCAGTAAGATGTGAGCTCTGGGTGACACATAGGGGTTCTCCCAGTATGAGTTCTCTGATGTTCAATGAGATGAGAGCTCTTGTGGAATGCTTTTAGACAGTTCTGATATGGGTAGGCTTTGGCTTCAGTGTGAGTACTCAGGTGCTGCAAGAGGGCTGAGCAGACATTGAAAGTCTTCTCACACTCCCACACTCAAATGTTCTGTCCACCATGAAATCTGGTGTTATTTAAGGGAGGAGATCTGTACAAACACCTTCCTACAGTTCTGATATACATTGGCGCTTTCTCCAGTGTGGATCTAACTTTGAGATGATTTCAAAAGATGAGTTAATATTTTGCTTGCACAATGTCCACAAGTTCACGAAGTCCATTCTGGTAGGACCAGGTTATGAATCTTTAGTGTGGGTCATTTTATGGACTGAAAACTACCTTGGGTTCCGGAACATTTGACTCTCTTCGTTGCATCGTCAAAGTTGGCTCACATAGTGAACCCTTCTAAAGAAGAATCTGCTGCTCTCAATGGTGAAATGCTTTTCTTAAAACCACTGTTTCCCTTGCTTCCTTCAGAGCCCTTTTGGAGTCTGCTGCTCTCAATGGTGAAATGCTTTTCTTAAAACCACTGTTTCCCTTGCTTCCTTCAGAGCCCTTTTGGTGAATGTTCACAGGGGACCTGCTTGCCACAGAACCGCTGCTCTCCTTGACTCTGCCCACTTCACAGTCCTTCTGGTAGAAGATTTACATGTGAACCACGAATTATGTTTTAACTCTCAAGCTACGTTTGCTCACGAACGTTCTAGAAGGAATGTCTGGGCTCCAGCCTCCGTCTTCAGCACAGAGGGCATGAACCTGAGCATTCCCGGGACTAAGCCACTTCTTGGTTCAGGGTAAGAACTTCCACCACGTTATTTTTCATCAATGGATTCATGGCAGGAAGAAAATCCAGTTGAAGTACTCCTATAGCCCCAGTTCATTCTAGAAAGGAGTCTTGAAGAATTTCTCTCTCCACTGGTCAGCAGTCTTTTGCTTTCTGTAATGGAGATATCAGATCTGCTTTGGAAAGATAGAGTTCCACTGAGACCAGCTTTCTGTAGTTTCCCAGTGTCACTTTCCTGTACAAGGAATTCTCTGGAGGCTCAGCAGGCCCTGCTCCTCCAGAGTGAAAGTCAGTGCTGTTTCTTCAAAGTTCACTGGTTCATGTGACCAGGATACATTAGTCTATAAGACCATATTTATGTTCTCTTCTACATCACTTTCATGAGTGAGCAGAGTTCAGGCTCAGGCTGTTGGCACCAGTGGACCCATGATTGGGAATTACACTCTTGGAGTTCTCCCCTGAATCAACTCTATTTCAGTTAATACTTTTGTATGTAATTCTATACCACCCAACAAATTTACTTACAAATTTATACATAAAATCTAGCTTTCAAATGTATGTGAAAGCATGCAACATTTGTCACTATGGCCTAGCTTCACATAATGTAATATTTTCCCCAGGTCTTTCCATTTCTTGACAAATGGTACTTAATAGCAGTATAAATAGTTATAAATTCAAATCCCATGTTATTCATTTTGCCATTTAAATGTCTTCCATTACCTTATTTCCTTTGAATTCTACACACAACTTCAAGCATTTGTTTTACTGTTAACTTGATCCTGTATTTATTTTTCCTTTCTTTTTTCCTTCTTTCCTTGTTTCCTTGTTTCTTTCTTTCTTTCTTTCTTTCTTTCTTTCTTTCTTTCTTTCTTTCTTTCTTTCTTTCTTTCTTTCTTCTTTTATTGTGAAAATACTGTACGGAGGGGTTACACTTACATGTGCAAGGGAATGAGTACATTTCTTATCAAGCATTGTTGCCTCCTCCTTTGTTGCCCCTTCCCAACCCTTCCCATCCCCACCATTCCTTTCTTTTTATAAATTGATTTTCCACTTATTTTGGTGGTTCACTTCAAATAGCAGCCTCTGTGTAGTTGCAATTGACTTTCAATCAATTACATTATTTTTCATTTGATTCAAATTTTTCAGAAATAAAAACACATCTCTACTCACAGGATATGTGCTAAATTTCATTCAATCACATATGTCCTTGTCATAGGTAAGCTTGAACCAAAAAGTTGGCAATAATGCACAATAAATACTGGATGTATATTGTGATTAAATCAAACCAGTACTTGTATTTTACAGAAGAGCTCAATTCTAAAGCACTCAATTGGTTGGAAACTTAACTAAAAATAATGATAGTACTTAAGAATATTAGCCTATTTCTATTCTGCTTTGAAAGAGAAATGTGTTTGTATTACTATTCATTCACCATGCGTCTAAATCTGAAATTTTATATGAAATGATATATTTCAAAATATATTAAAATTTTATTTTTAAAGTAGAGAAACTATATATTATCAGGTCTAAAAGCATAAAGTGGATTAATATTAAAAAATAAATGGCCAATGAAGAAAGAATTTGTGACTTAAACTCGGTTTAGATTCATTTGCCTCTTGTGGGTAATAGTGTCGTACACATTGAAAATTCAGATTTTTAGAAAAGGCCTGTTTTGCCTTCAGACTTGCCTTATTGAACCACCATTTACATCTCTGATGATAGTTGTTTAGAACAAGTATGAAGTCAGATCAAATGGTGGAACCAATAATTAATTAATCAATGTTGATTTAAAAATATTAGTTGGCTTTGATTTTCCTTATATTTTGTCTTTTGGTCTGCACTATCTTTGTTAATATATCTTTTCTCCTGGCCAGTTTGAAAGGGTAATTTTTTCATCATACTAGTACAGATTAATACAGAATTACTCTTTTCATTCAGCTTTTTTTGGTATGGTGTTATATTGGTCATTAGTTTGGGATAATTAACAATTTAAACCTTTGGATAATTATTTGTGTGGAAAAACATAATCATACTTTTCACCATTCGTAATAATTCAGCTTTATTTTTGTCTCTTTTATATTTATTTCTTTAGTTTGCCTGTTCAGTTCATTATTCCAAAGTTTGTTGTATCATTCTCTTATATTTAATGTCTCATTTTTTTTCTTGGTAGCTTGAATATCTCACAAGTATCCATGCTCTAATTTTTCTCCATTTCCTCATGTGCCTGTACTTTTTGATCGAGTTTTAGACAAAGTTTATTTTATAGTCAACAAACCCATACCCACACATACACAAACTAAACTTCTTAAGTATTACTACACCTTAACCAAGGTTGTCTTACTTCCATACTAACAATTAACATTCTCAAAATTTACTAATAAACAAAACTAAAGGATTTGGTTTAGTCCCTAAGTAGTTCACTCTTCAGAGAGATGTTGCTTCAATATTTAACCTCTCATTTTCTCACCTTCTAGAAACTCACGTCACCTTGACTTTTCATATTTTGTGTCTTCTCTAACCCTCATTTCTTTACTCCCTTGGATTTTCATTTGATGGTCTTTCACTGCACCACAAGCCTTTCCTAGTCAGCACTTGTTCTCCTTTCCATAATACTCTTATTCACATTTCTGGACACAACCACTGTACAAACTCTCCTACCCCAATTTTCAGACTTGAATTCCAACAGTGTAACATCTATGTATCTTTGCATGTACGTATCTATCTATCATCTGTATATTATTTCAGAATACTTACAGTTACACAAAAGATACTCTATAGAAACTCTTCTTTCTTACACTCAAATTTTCAAATAATTAATTAACTTCATTTTTATAATGAATCCTCAGTGAAGTATTTATGAATTCTTTTCCTTAAATTTCCTAATTAGCCTTGTCCAAAATGAGCCTACCAAAATCTTGCCTGGTATTCAACAACTACATTTTATATTTTAGAATCTGGGACTAGATGTTCAGACGTAAGCTAACATACATGTTGAAATAATTTCTAGCTAAAGAAAGTCTACAGGATAATTTTCTTTTTTTCTAATCTTCCTTTGGACTACTACTGGTTGCTACTATTTTATGGGGTTTTTTGAATAAATATTACATTATTTCAATTAAGTAATTGTGAATAGTATTTCTTTTCATTGCACAGAAATGAGACAAGCAAATAAAATGTCTTAAATAATAAAGATATTTTGTTGAGAATTTATCTCTGCTCTCAAAACCAATATATGTATTATTATAAACATTGTTACATAATTTTGCAGCTACTGACTCTAGACTAATATACTTAAATTACAAGCTTATCCTTTAGTAATATTGAAGCAATGTATAATATGTACATTTGCTGGTGTGACAGAAGCTAGAACACTTTTAAACAAATTTAGGGTGAAACAAGTTGAAGGTGACCAGAGTAGGAGTAATGTAGTAATATACAAGATGCTCAGACTAAGTAAAATTTCTGCTTGTATTGATGGGGACAGCTAGATTATCTTTTCCAATACTATTTCAGCATTCTGTGCTCAAATATTAAGCAATAACTTCTAGCTGTTGGTTGAAATATAAATTAGTTTCTCCTAAGAGAAATAATCTTTTAGTCTCTTTCTTTTAAATTTGGACTAGACATGCCAAAGACATATGAGCCCACACAATAACTTTAGAGTGAAAGATAGCTTCAGTACTTCAAAGTCATAGCCACATCCCTGCAGAGAATATTGAAGGAAAGCTTCTCATACAATTCAACTCACAACCATGGTGCACAAATACTAAACTGTGAGCTTGAGAATGTGGGAAGACTAGGATTTATTATCAATGTCCCTCAGGTAGGTAGCAGACCTTCCAATACAGAATAAATCTAGGAATAAGTGGAACCAAAGAAGAGAGGCAATGAATTTCCTTCCTTGTTTTTATTTTTAATGTGTTAATCATCTCCTTATTTCTCAAGGATAATATTTCTAACAGCAATAGACTCTATGTTCTAAAATGTGTTAGCAACTTTGGCGGGGGTTTGGGTGGGTAGTTGTGGAGGTGGGAGGGAAGGGATGGCAGGGGTAAAACAAATGAGGAGGCAACAATGCTCTGTAGGAAATATACTCACTACCTTGCTCATGTAATTGTAACCCCTCTGTACAGTATGTAAATAAAAAATATACAAAACTGAATAAAAAAGAAACAAAAATAAAATGTGTTAGCGTAATTTAATTAAGGTTTATAGACAGTGTATATTTTATAGACAGTGTATATCCTTTAATTTCCTTAAGTCTCAACTTTAAAAATCTCAGTTTGTATATTGTCATGTCCCTGAGCCGAGGAGATAGCTTATTGTTGATAGTACCTTGATAAAGTAAAATCAGTTAAAAATACTTCCAATTCTGATTTCAACAGGAATCTTTATAAGTGTAGTAACTAGTGTTCTGAAAGTAGGAAGAAATGGTGCACTATTGAAATGGATTTTGGGAGAAAAGACTAAATGGCTTTTCTCTCATGGTATACATATCATATTACATGATATATAACAATATAGTAAAAGTACTGCACATTTTAAATATACATGCAAAAATGTGAACAACGCTATAGAGATGACAATTTGGGCAAAAAACCAAAGGTAATTCACAAGATCTGAAGGAAATAGCATCCCCAGCATTCCTAGAATGGCATGATGAAGATATCTCAATGGGGGTATGGGTTGTGAACAGTTTTATTAGCCTTCTTTGGAGCGTTAATTAGCTGGAGATCTAAATCAAAATTGACAGCTAGCAGAATCTTTTTCTCTTGAGTTAAAGTCAAACTAATTAAATTCCAGAAGGAAAACATTTTCCTTCTAGCATCCTTGATCTGTCATCCTTGTATAGTGTAAAAAAAGAGTACTATGGCCTGACAATAATGTAATCAGCTGCTAGACTTTCACTACTTATGTGTTCAGATAAATATAAAATAGACCATTAATACTGTTAAAGATTATGCTTAAAATAATGCATGCACAAATCACAAATCTTTTTTAAAATATCAGTATGAAAGATGAGTCCTATTACTGTCAGTCAATATCTAAGAAATATAGCAAATATTTGATAAAATATTTTCAATTTTATGTATTTCATAAATTGACACAATTCATTAAGTGAAAACCATATATTCTCAACTACATACCTTGCTGTGTCTTTATTATTAAAAAAAAAAAAGAACTGTGTTATTTAACGTTTGGAGCCACAGAAGTTCAACTGTAAGGTTACAAGCCACTATTTTGCTGTGAGATTCAGTTGGTAATCATTTCCTTCCTACATTCACATTTTCTTTTGGTCAGATTGCCTATGTCTTTATGGGATTGTAGTTTATGTAGTATTCCACAGGAACAGGGTACTGTTTGTCATACGTGGCAAAATACTATATCAATAACAAAAATGTAGTTTTCTATAGTTTATCTTATTCTGTACATACATTTTCTTTGTTGTAAATGTTAATGATATTTATTTTTAGATTTTTTTATTATTTCATCAAGATATACCTATAATTATTTACTTTGTTTTTCTTGTTTGGTGGACTAGTGAATTCCTTTAATCACTGGATATTTACTTTTTAATCAAATTTCTAATAAGATATTGACTTCTCTTTTTTTATATTGTCCATACTATTGTTTATGTTACTCTATTACACAAGCATTGGTCATCTTATGATGTCTCATTACTCACTGATACATGAGTCATTTTATTTCATTTTCTCTTTACATAGTTCATGTTGGATGGTACTATGGCAATGTCAGTGAGGTCAACATTTGTTATTTCCTTAATTGACAATATGGCCAATAATTTTTTCAGTGAAATGATTACCTTTTCGTTGAATTTTATAACTACAAGTTTGATTCAGGTCTTTTTACTAAATTAACTTAACCAACGAAGTGAAGGACTACTATGATGAAAACTTTAAAAACCTGAAAAAGGAAATCAAAAGAGTACTTAGAACATGGAAAAACCTCCCTGCTCCTGGATTGGAAGGATCAACATCATGAAAATGGCAATACTTCCCAAGGCTATCTTCAAATTCAATGCCATACTTATCAATATTCCAACCTCATTCTTCAAGGAAATAGAAGAGGCAATCCAAAAATTCATAGGGTACAATGAAGGACCCCGAAAGCAAGAATGATCCTTAACAGAAAGAACAGTGCTGGAGGAATATCAATACCAAATTTTAAACTCTACTACAAAGCCATAGTAATAAAAACAGCTTGGTACTGGCACAAGAACAGACCTTAAGACCAATGGAATAGAACTGAAAACCCAGAAATGAACCCACATCCCTATAGCCATCTAATTTTCCACAAGGGAGCAAGAAAAGAAAATAGAATGGAAGAAAGCAGCCTCTTCAGTAAATGATGCTGGCAAAATTGGTTAACCCCCTTTAGAAAACTAAAGCTAGATCCTTATATACCACCCTGTACCAGACTCAACTCCAAATGGATCAAAGAACTCAGAGTCAAAGCAGGCACTCGGAAAACATTACAGGACAGAATAGGAGAAATCCTACCTCTCTTTGGCATAGGCCTATTATTTTTTTATTGTGAGAATACCATACAGAGGAGTTACAATTATAAGGGCAAGATAACGAGTACATTTCTTATCAAGCATTGTTCCCTCCTTTTTGTTTCCCCTTCCTATTCCTTCCCATATTCCACCCATCTCCCCCATCTGATCCTCCCCCCTCCCCCGACCAAAGTTGTTAAGTTTGTTTTTCCAAATAATGACTTGTACATCTCATTGTTGCAATGTGTCCACCTGTATCCCTACTTAAATGATTTGTTTTTGCCCTTCCCCTCCACAAATTATACCAACATCAAATTCAGTGAAAGCATGGGTTATAACATAGAGACCCAGAAACACAACAAATCAAGGAAAGGTTGGACAAATGGGATTGCATGAAATTGCAGAGCTTCTGCATGACCAAGGACATAGCTAGCAAGATCAATAGAAAGCCCACGGATTGGGAGAAGATCTTCACTAGCCATACAACAGACATGGAACTCATACCTAAAATATACCTGGAACTCAAAATATTAAATCCCCCAACAACAAATCCTCAAAGAAACAACTGCCCAATAAATAAATGGGCTAAAGACTTAAAGATAAACTTCTCTGAAGAGGAAAGAAGGATGGCCAATAGACACATGAAGAAATGCTCAACCTCCCTAGCCATAAAAGAAATGCAAATCGAAGCAACACTGAGATACCACCTCACCCCAGTTAGAATAGCTATACTTAAGAACTCTCATAACAACAGATGCTGAAGGGGACGTGGCCAGAATGGAACCCTACTGCACTATTGATAGGAATGTAAACTTGTTCAGCTACTTTCAAAGTACTATGGAGGTTCCTCGAAAGACTCCACATAGAGCTCCCCTATGACCCAGCAATCCCACTTATCGGTATTTCCCCAAATGATCACAAACAAGACCACACTAAAGCTACCAGCACAACTATGTTTATTGCAGCATTATTTACCATAGCTAAAATATGGAACCAAACCAGATACCCCTCAGTAGATGAATGGATCAAGAAAATGTGGTACATATACACAATGTATTCTATGCTTCTATCAGAAAGAATGACATTGCCCCATTTGTTAGGAAATGGAAATACTTAGAAAAACTTATATTAAGTGATATAAGCCAGGTCCAAAGAAACCTAGGTCCCACGGTTTCCCTTATTTGAAATGTCTGAAACAAGCAGAAAAGATCAGATAGCTTAATGTTAGACAAAAGAAACCCCAAGATAAGGACTCAAGTGGTTTTTCTTTCTTCCTATTGTTTCTAACATATTTATAGGGTATTTTTTTTGTTGATTTGTTTGTCCTTCCCCCATGGTATATTCCCTATTTTCACTCTATTTGATGTTGGTATAATTTATGGAGAGGAAGGAAAAAAACAAACTCTTTTTTGTGGAGGGGGGAATGGTAATGAGCAGGGGGTAGAGAGTAGGGGGAAATGTAGTTGTGGAGATGTGAGGGAAAGGATGATAGAGGAAACACCAACAAAGGAGGAGGCAATAGTGCTTGATAAGAAATGTACTCATTACCTTGCTCATGTGATTGTAACCCCTTAGTACAGTATTTTCACGATAAAAATTTATTTTAAAACTTACATATGTAAACACACACACACAAACACACACACAAACACACACTCGGTAATATATGTTTAACTTCTTACTGGTTTGATTGTGTGCACCTTATATTCTTGATCACACAATATTGCATTTGTGCAACAGAGTTGCCTTCTTTGTGGTGACTTTATTATAGGTTATTTTTAATTATATGACCACAAAACTCATTTGAATAAAATGTAGTGAATTATACCATATTTGTAACAAACTAAAAAAACATACAACATACAGAGAATAATTATTTGAATATGTAGAAAGCTTTGCTGATAATCTAAATCCATGATTAGATAGTAATCTATAACATTAAAGGATAGAAACATGATTTGAATAATCTGATTCAACATGCAACAAATTACTTAAAATGTGAAGTATTTCATCTTAAGAAATGTGATTATATAAAGAAATTTTCAAAATAAATTTAAGATTTTTACTGCAATACTTTACCACTCTACCATTTAATATTTTTACTAATTGAAATTGAATGCCAGGTGCTGCTTGCACATGCCTGTAATTCTAGCTATCTCAGGAGGCTGAGATTTGAGAATAGAGTTTCAAAACCAGCCTTCGCAAGAAAGTCTATTATGATACTCTTATCTCGAAGGAACCATCAAAAAAGCCGGAAATGGAGCTGTGTCTCAAGTAGTAGAGCTCAGAGACAGAGCCCAGGCCCAGACTTCCAGCCCTAAGACATGTCAATAAATAAACATACAATAAACAAACAATAAATAAGAAAAAGAAAGAAAATAAATTGAAATGGAGCCATTCCTACATAGTCCAGTATTGTGTAGGTTTATAAAATTCTAACCTCAAAATTTCAACTCATTAATTAAAATACCAACTAGCCGTAACAAATGATTGCTTACAGAATTTAGAGAAGTAATATCAATTGTCAGCCTTTCTCATAAAAAATGCAAATTTATCCGTAAATATTTTGTCTAAATAAATTTTTACTTAAGTGTTACATGGGGGGAGCAGCCCCAGGGTTTGAACTCAGGACCTCATACTCTCTCTTGGCTTTTCCACTTGATACTGGTGGTCAAAGACTTAGGCCAAAACTCCACTTCCAGCTTTATACTGGTTAATTGGAGATAATCATCTTAAGGACTTTCCTACAAGGACTGGCTTCGAAATATCAGCTTCCTGATTAGCTAGATTTACAGTTATGAGCCACAGGTAACTGGCTAAAAGTTGTAATTTATTGTGATTTTTTTAGTCTTATCATTAAGTCATTGGACAAAGGCATTGGCAGATAAAAAAGCAGCTTACAAACACAATATGCCTTGATCAGTGTTACCTCTTTCAACATTGTCACCAGTCTTTCTTCTACCATCCCCTTCTGTTTGGTAGGCTATACACTAGACTCTTGCCTGCATTTTCTTCCCCTTTTCCTCTTCATTTGTCTAGTCTTTCCCTTGACCCCACCACGCCACTTTTGATATCTGAATTTGTGTTTTTTTCACTATATTCCTCATGTTTTTTTTGTTGGTTGGATTTTTTTGTCACTCATGAGGCTTGTGAATGCATATATATATATATATATATATATATATATATGTACATATACACACATATAGATGTTAATATAGAATATATAGTACATAAATATAAAAAAAAGATTTTGATAAAGATGAAAATAAAAATTTTTTTTTCCTTAAGTGTTCTTCATATCAATTTATCATCTCTTCCTATTTATACTAACTTAGTCCTAATTATCTCATACTTGTATGAATAGTAAAGCTCTTAATTGGTTCCTCTTGATCTGAGATCCTATTTACATGAATTTCTTTTAAAAAAGCTTTTGATATAGCTTTAATAGATAACACACTTTTTCTAATTAAAATAGCTTTGTGTTTGTTTTTTCAAAGTTCAAAAAGTGGACTTAAATTATATTCTCAAAATTATTCCTACTTTTTCTGATTAAAAAATTGCAATGATTTTATTCCCAGAAGATTCCTCTGAGTAATGTATTATACATTTCTATGCTCAGAAAGTTTTGATGCACAACTGTGGCAGTCATTCTTCTCTAAAAATGCATGTCAATTTTCATCACTGTAACTAAGTCAATTCTAATCACTTAATTCAAATTGTTTATTAATCAATTTTTAAATTCAGCAATGTGTTAGACTCTCATCACTGAGAAATAACCTATGCAAAACCAGTTAAAGAAGGGAAGGCTATGTTGCTTTATGGTTCCGTTTTAGTTGATCTTGGCTGAGAGAAAATGGCCAAGACAAGGAAATAAGTAACACATTATGGTGATTTGTAAGCAGAGAGAGAACTCCTGAATAAGTGTGTTTCTCATTTTCCCTCCCTTGATTCTAAGTTCTTAGACTTGAGGATAGTACACAATCAGTATGTGTTTTTCCACTTTGCTAAACTTCTCTGGGAACTCAGTCCCCCATACACCTAGTTGTGTATGTTATTGCTCTCCTGCATATTTTTCAATCCAATCAAAGTGACAATATGACTTAACCATTTCATTTGAACACAGCAACCAAACACATCTCCTTATCCAAAAACGTTCCACTTTTGTCTCCAAAAGGTGTACATTCATCTTCTGACACTAGCATAAAAGGAGAGGTAACAGAATGCATTGCCTCTCTCCAAAATTCTTTGTAGCCTTGACTTCCAACATCATTCAAAATTCCAGGTTCAAAATGTCCACAGAGACTCAAAGAAAATTTTTAGCTGAGAGTTGCCATGAAAATAAAGCAAAATAGGGCTGGAAAGGTGGCTCAGTGGTAGAGTGTTTGCCTTGTATGCATGAGGCCCTGGGTTCAATTCCTCAGCACCACATAAGCAGAAAAAGCTGGAATGGACACTGTGGCTCAAGTGGTAAAGTGATAGCTTGAAGTGAAATGCTGAGGGACTGTGCCCAAGTTCAGGCCCCATGACCAAAACAAAAAAAGGAAATAATTTTTTTAAAAAAAAGCAAAACCAATTATATGCCAAGTATATAGACACATGCCTTTAATTAAAGCTACTCATAGTGAAGACAGGAGGATCACAATTCTAGGGAAGCCTGAGTAAAAGCACTAGACCCTATGTGAAAAACAAACTAGGATTGTCCAGTTTTAAGTGGTAGAGTGCTTACTAGGACAGTATGAAGCTTTGGTCCAAGAAAGAAGAAGAGGGGCAGAGAAGAAGAAGAAGAGGAACCAGAGAGGTAGAGTAAGAGGAAGGAAGAAGAGGAAGAGGAGGAAAAAGAAGTAGAGAAAGAGGAACAAGGAGGAGAAAGAAGAGAAAAGAAGAAGAAGAGGAAGAGGATGACAGAGAGGATGAGGAGCACCATACTTTCAATATATAATAACATGGTGTAAACATTCCTATTCCAAAAGAAAAGAATTGGAGAGCAAGGAAAAAATGGACCAGTAACTAAATTAATGGACAAAGAATTTGACTTGAAATTTCTTAATCGAACAATGTGTAAACAGAGGAAAGGAGGTTAATAGCATTAGCACATGTAAAATCACTTATAAAATAGAAATGATATGTCATTTGATACTCACCAGAATGGGTAAAAGAAGATGTGCATTAGTAGGTTTGGCAAGGATGTAAAGAAATTGAAGCTCTCATACACTGTAAAATAGCACATTCATCTTGGAAATTAGTGTGTAAAAGTTCCTCACGAAGTTAGTTACAGAAACACCAAACAGCCTAGAAACTTTGTACAGCCTAGAAAGTTTGCCTATAGTTTTTATACACTTAAGTTCAAAACTTGTGCATCATCACAGCAATATTATCTATGACAGCCAAAGAATTGAAAAAAAATTTCAGGCTGTCCAATAGGAAAACAGATCACAAAACATATTATACTCATGAAATAGCCCATTATCAAGTAAAAAAGAGAAATGGAGAATTGATATTAGTGGAAACACTGACAACAGGCTAGATAGAAAGAACTAGACACAAAATAACACATAAAATGATTTGATTTTCATGAAATTTTTGAATTATCAAAATGAGGCATAACATTAGTTTCTTTGGCGTTGGAAGTCTAAGGAGAATTCAGAATAGCTGCAGACAGGTATAAGATGTCCTTCTGAATGACGAATATTTGAGAATATTCCAAGGTGATAATGATCAAATATACTTTCAAAATACAAAGAATCCCTAAATTTTATAGAATTAATTTAACAAATATAACATTTTTCAATTACACATAAAATGATTTTTAAATGGAATAATAGATAATCTTTAACAAAAGTAAAAATAAATAAATGTTCTGGAATTTGGGAGTTGCACAGTCTCTCCTGCTAGGCATAAAATTAAAGTGTTCTACTATGAAAGTAGACATAGAATATAGCAAATTGGTGGAAAACAGGAGCAAGTAAAAAAAAATCAATGCATATTCCACAAAATTAAGAAAAAATCAGAGAATAAGCAGTTGGGAGAGATGAGTGGAAATGTTAAAAAGGGATTAAAGTGATCAAGATGTATTGTATTCAAAAACTACTTTATTGAATTGCAACTCCTTTCTCCAACTATTCAAATAAAATATTTTAAAAACTAGCAAATAAAATAAATTAATTAAACAAAAATAAATAATGAATAGATAAATAAAATACAATAAAAAATAAACTATAGATCCATAACAATATATGCCACAAATTTATAACCCAAACAAGAATAAAGTAGTTTTGTTCTTGCTTCTAGATATATAAGGTAGAAAATTTTGACTACATCTAATTTATTGAGTTCTTTTGTCAATGGCATTAATTATGCCGGTAGTAAAAATAATCATCAAGTTCTGAAATGAACAATACAGTATCCAGGATATTACTAATTACTAATGCAAAGATATTATTGCAGAAAGATGGAATAGTATATGTTTGTATGATTAGATAAAATATCAAAATGATGTCAGAATGTATCATAGATTTCACAGAAATAAACAATAGAAATTTAAATGTATAAGCCAGGGAAATACAGCATGATTACAGCAAGTAATTTATCTTTTTTCTCGGAAATGAGAGAAAAATAAAAACAACAGTGCACAGGACAACAGTCAAATGTGGTCAAAGTCACAAACACTACTTTTAATCCTATAATAGGAAGGTGAGGTCACCCTAAAAAATCACGTGTGGGAAGGTAAAGACTGCACTGAATTCTTTATACTCACATTTATACAGTGAAACATGACCACACAAACATTCTTCTAATAAACTCAGCACCACCTTATGTTTATTAACACCTGCCTATGGTTTTCTAAATTGAAAAACTGGACCAACATCATTGCATTGTTATTAACATTTAGAGTTAAGTAAATTGGTTAGCAGAGTTTAAGCAAATGGTATGAATTCAACAGTACAGTACCAGAACTGTATACAACATACCATTTTTTAGTTTATTTTTGTAATATGATCTTGTGTTAATGCTTAGGCTTTCCTGGACTGAGATCTTCCTATTGAGACTTTGTATATAGCTGAGATGGCAGACATATGCTAACTTGACTAGCTATTGGATGGGATGTGATCATTGTTAGGTCTGCAGGAAGCCTACCCCCTACACCCATCTCCTTCACCAGCCTGAACCCAGTAATCACCTGATTGTCCATCACCTAACTGTGAGTCAGAAAAGGATCCTTGAATCTGAGGTTACTTTCTCCATGTCTATTTTCTATTGTGACTTATCCATTTTATTTTTTTTCCCCGAAACAGACCAGGAGCTTAAACTAAGGATCTATGCACTGTCCTTGAGTTTTATGTTGGAGCAAAAGGCTAATAAACACCATATATGACTAAGCTTATATTAAAATGAAATGGTAAATTAATATATATGATAAACTGATAAGAGAACCTACTAATGCTCATGTGTGTATGTGTGTGTGTTTGTGTGTGTGTGTGTGTGTTTTATAAGAGCACATTATTAATACTCTATTTGCTATAAACTTTAGAAAATTATCTAGGATATTATTTTTAGGGTAGTAAGTTCTATAGTATCGATGACATAAGCTTTCACCTTCCAGGATTTATTACTATGAATCAATCTTGAACCTTATCTGTTCTTGTTTGTTGAACCATGAGCTTTAAAAGCAAATTCTCCTATATCTGAATTTCCAACAGGGAAGTAGAAGTCTAACCCTACATTCATATCATTGAATCTCAAGTTAGTAGCTTTTGCCCATCAATAAGATAATTACAGAAGGGATGAACACACAACAATTAAATATATAGGGTGAAAGGGAAACAAAAAAGTAAGCATTTTTAACTCCATATGATAATGCCACAGGGGATCAAAGAACTACAATTAATTATCCAAAAAAGAGCCATCACACCTGCAAAGCATCCTGTTATATTGTTACAAGTGGTGGCTCTCAGTATGCCTAATATATAAATTAAGGTTTGCCATAGTTATGGTTTGGGTTTATTTATTTATTTATTTATTTTTTTTGGGTCCGGTAATGGGGCCTGAACTGTGGGCCTGGACGCTGTCCCTTGGCTCTTCAGCTCAAGGCTAGTGCTCTATCACTTGAGCCACAGCGCCACTTCTGGCTGTTTCTTTTTTCTTATGTGTTGCTGAGGAATCAAACCCAGGGTCTCAGGCATGCAAGGCAAGCGCTCTACCACTGAGCCACCTTCGCAGCCCTGCTATAGTTATTATTATGAATCTCTCTGCTCATTTTTACCCCCCAAAAGGATGACTTAATTCTTCTATTTAAAGACAGGCCTTCATCTTTAGTGTTCAACCATTTAGTCTCTTCTCCATTATTACCAGCTCTTTGTCTGAGTATACATTTTTCCCCCTTGTTTAGGAATTGGTACCGAAAGTTAAAGAATCCAATCTAATAGAAAGTGTAAAGACCCCTATGCTCTAGGAGAGAGGTGTTTGTTTTTTTTCCTCCCAGGATGGATAACAGGACCTATTAATAGAAAGGCTGCTCTAGAACTTTGTGTCACTTAAACTAGTACTGTATTTTTGTACTAGCTTTTCCTGGGGCTTTAACTTAGGGCATGAGCCTTGTTCTCGTGGGAATTTTTTTCTTGTACCATGTGAACACAACTCCACTTTGGTGGTTATTTGGAGATAAGAGTCACTTGGATTTATCTGTTTTTCCTGGCTATGTATTGCCACTCAGAACTCAGCCTGCTGATTAGCAAGGTTTACTGGTAAAACAACAGTGCCCACTGCATTCAATGTTGTTTTTTGTTGTTATTCTGGACTCCAACTGCTTTCAGGGTGAAAAGCCATCACTGGGGACTCAGTTTTGCATGGGTTTATTTTTATAACAATTTTAAAATATTTATTTGCTCTCTTGTTGCATTGTTGCTACTTTATCTTATCTTCATTTAATACTGGTTTTTACATTTTATAGTTACCACCATATTTCATGAAAAAATTTAAATTAGTACAGTATTAGTGGTTTGCTTCATTTGAGAAAGGTTCTCTGCCATAGAGTTCCCAACACATAGAGAGTCTCTTCACTTAAGACACCGGGATACCACTGGAATAAAGGGGCCTGACAGGAAATCAGAGAGAATCATTGGGGTATCTCCAGATAAGGGAACACTTAGCCACATTCCAAAAACTCAGACTGCCATGCTCAAGATCAAGAAACAAACCAACCCGGCCCAGAGGCTTCTCTACATATTGAGACAGCAATGGGAAGGTGGTAAAAAGGGTGTAAAGTGTGTTCTCTTTCACAAACAAAAGGAGGAAAACGTCCTCAGATTCACTGAGGTTGCTCCCTATGACAGAATCAGTAACAACTCCCAAGGCCCAGGTCGAAGACTCATCCACACTAACTTCCCAGTAATGTTTCCCAGAGCTGAAGACTTGGCATCCAAAAGCAGTGAAGTGGAGGGAGTCTTCAGAATTCAAAACCGCATATTGATGGTCATGTCTAACACTGCTCCCAGGACCTTGATTCCCCATAGTTTCATTGAAGGCAATCTCCACCCGGTACTGATTGAGCTTCTCTTTCATTCCAGGCATGGGAGGGGCACTGAGCTGTGGCCTCAGAGGAAGTGGCATGAAGACCAACACTGACACACAGCTTTCTAGGGTCAACTCTACACCCTGAAGCAGTTCCACATCTGGCTTCTGGTATGTTTCGATCAGCTCCTGAAACATATTCCTGAGCTGATGCTTCTTCTGAAGCATTTAGGTTTCCCTTTCTCTGAGTTGCTGTAACATGGCTCTTCCTTCATTGATCAGTAGCTGGGAATGATATCTTTCCTCCTCCTGGACAAAAAGCTGCAGCATTCTAAAAACATCCTTAGTCATGTCTCGGTAGAGGTTCACATAATAAATCCATTGGTTGGTGAGTCTCATCTTCTCCTGTAAATTGTGCTGGTTTTCTTGAGTCTTTTCCCATACAGCATGCATCTGCTTTGAAATCATCTTCCTCTGCACATCAGCAGCCCTTTCTATAGAATGGTGTTTGTGAGCCCTGTGCTCCTGAGACATGGAGCAGCTCCTACAGAGCAGGGCCCTGTCTACCTCACAGAACATCTGCTTGGTCTCCCTGTGTGTCCCACACATGTATTCCTCAGAGCTCAGGAACTGCCTGAGTCTGGCTCTTCTGGCAATGGCCACCAGGCTCCTCAGAACCACGTTGGTTTTCAGGTTTGTCTGCTGGCAGGGTCCCTTGCATCCTGGGCACCTGGCTGGAGTCTCTTCCCAGCAAAGGAAGAGACAAGGTCGACAAAAACTGTGCCCGCACTCTAGGGTGACTGGCTCTATGAAAGTATTCATACAGATGCCACAGCTCAGTTCCTTCTGGAAGGCCTGGACAATGTCAGGATCCATCATTCCTAGAATCTAATGAGGTGCTGGTGACTCACCCCTAAAAGCCTAGCTACCCAAGAGATTGGGATATGAGGATCAAGCTTTGAAGCAGGCCTGGGCACCAAAGTCCCCCTGACACAGACTCTTATCTCCTATTTACCACTCCAAAATCACAAGTGGGCTGTGATTCAAGTGGTAAAGCACTAAACTTGTCCACAAAGTGACCTAGGGATAATGCCCAGTCTTGAGCACAAAGAGGCCCAGCAACACTGCCCTACCACTGGGTTCAATCCCCACAACCGACAAAACACCACCACCAACAACAACACCAAACCAAGGAAAGAAGAATTAAAAGAGGAGTAGATTCTCCCACTCTGATCCTCACCTGGAGTATCCAAGCTCCAAACAGCCTCCTCCTGCTGAGGGATCTTCAGCAATGCCTGAGTCTCAGACTTCCACTCTATTTATACTGAAAGAGGGTGGGCCCAGGAAAGGAAGTGTCTCTGATTGGTTGTTTAGGGAAGCTGATTTACATATCAATAGAAGTTGGAATTTACATCCTGACAACCCCACCTTTTACTTCCTCTTTCAATGACTTGCAATTTGGTTAGGTGATTTGGGTTAGGTGAAACTTAGGTTTGTCCAGGGTTGGAAAAGTTTATTGTGTTTGTTTTGTTTTGTTTTGTTTTGTTTTTTACTTCTGTGTATGCTTTATATTTGGACTATGAGTTTATTACTTTTCCACCGGACTGTAGGACACATTCGTGGCATCATCCATTGTATCTTGTGGGTCTTCATTAATTTGTAATTTGTCAGGCCTGATGCTGGGTTGGTACTTTACCACTTAAGCCATGTCCTCTTCTGTTTGCTTTTGCTTTTGGAATAGAAAATTGAGTTTATGCTTAGGTTCCCTGGACTGAGATCTTCTGATTCACACTTTGCACAAAGCTGAGAGGACAAGAATTATCTCTTGCTTGAGTTGTGATCAGGGTTAAGTCTGCCCACAGAGCAGCCCCTCCCAGCTTTCCCATCACCTGCTTTAATCAGACCAGTAATCACCTGACTGTCGATGATCACCTGACTGTGAGTCAACAAACATCCTAGGCTCCTAGGTCACTTCCTCCCAAGTCCATTTTCCATACAAATTCATCCTTCCGATGTTGTTGTTCTTGTTGTTTGTCTGTCAGTGCTGGACTTGAACTCAGGGTAGAAGATCTGTCCCTGAGCTCTTCTTCCACTCTATTTCTCTTATCTTTATTTTAAATATCATTTATGCCTTTTTATTATAAAATGATGTGGTATTCTGATATATAATTTAATAACTCCATTTCGTTTTTGAGAATGATCTAAAAATTATCATAGACATAAACATATATATATATTATATACATTGGATTTCAAGAACACATTATTAATATTCAATTTGCAATAAGTTTTATCCTATCAGAATATTCTCTTTAGGGTTATAGGTTCTGTAGTATCCTTGGCATAACCTTTCCCATTTGTGGTTTTGTTACTATAATCAATCTTGTACCTTTCTTGGTGTTGATCCATTAGCTTTGAAAGCATAATCCCCTATCTGAATTGCCAGCAGCTAAATAGTAGCCTAACACTATGTTTGCATCATTGACTTTCAGGCATTGATTATCAAACAATCTTGTTAATTTTTCTTTTTAAAAAATTTTTGTCATTAGTGCTGCGGAACTCTGGGTCTGGTGCTTTCACTCATCTCTTCAGCTCAAGGTGAGCCCTCTACCACTTGAGCCATAGCACCACTTCCAGTTTTCTAGTGGTTTATTGGAGATGAGTGTCTACGACTTTCCTGCCTGGGCCGGGTTTGAACCGAGATCCTCAGATCTGTTTCCTGAGTAGCTAGGATTACAGGGAGTGCACCACTGGAGCTGGCTAAGCATTATTTTTTATCTTCATATGATAATGACAGCAGGGATGATGGCACGATAATTGGGTACATAGAGTGAAAGACAGACACCAACAAAGAGCCATCCCAACTGGACAGCAAACTGTTGTATTGATACAATTGTTGGCTATTGTTAATCTCTCAGTATGCCTAATGTATAAATTGAGCTTTGCCATTGTTATTATTAATCTCTTAGCCTGAGTTAATGTTCTCTTCATTTTTACCCTAAAACATTATGACTTATTTTTTCTAAATCCATTCCTTCATCTTTAGTGTTCAACCATTCACTTTCTTTCTTCTCCATTATTACCAGCAATTTCTCTAAGTATTCCAGTTCATTTTATTTTATTTTATTTTATTTTTAGGAATTAGTAATACAACTTAAAGAATCCAATCTAATAGAAAGTTTAAACACCCCAATGGTCTAGTATAGAGGTGTTTCTTTTTTTTTTCTTCCCAGGATGGATAACAGGATCTAGTCATCAAAAGCCTGCTTTAGAACGTTGAGTCACCGAAACTAATACTGCTTTTTTGTTCTAGGATGTACCTGGGGCTTGAACTTAGGGCATGAGCAGTATTCGTGAGGGTTTTTTTTTGGTTGTTGTTTGCTTTGCTTTTTTTTTCTCCTACTACTTGGACCACAGCTCCACTTTGGTGGTTAATTGAAGATGAGTCTTTTGGACTTTCCTATATGAACTGGCTATGAACTGCCATCCTGCTCAGCCTGCTGAGTAGCAAGGATTACTGGGAAAACAAAAATGCCCACTGAATTAAATGGTTTTTGTTTTGTTTTGTTTGTTTTTTTGCTGTTATTCTGAGATCCACCTTTTTTCATGGTGAAAAGCAGTCACTGGGGACTCATTTTTGCATGGGTTTATTTTTATAGCAATTTTTAAATAGTTTTTTGCTCTCTTGTTGCATTGTTGCTACTTTATCTTATCTTCATTATTTTTTACATTTTATATTTTATTATATGTTACCTCCATATTTCATAACAAAATGGGATTACTGTGCAAAGAAATTCAAATTAGTACAGTATTAATGGTTTGCTTCATTTGAGGAAGGTTCTCTGCTACAGAGTTCCCAACATATAGAATCTTCACTAATAATGGTTTATCATTGGAGAAAAAGGGTCTGAGAGCAAATTGGAAATAGCCAATGGGATATCTCCAGAGAAGGGAACTCTTAAACACATTCCAAAAACTCACACTGCCATGGTCAAGATAAAGAAACACCACACCCTGGCCCAGTGACTCCTCTATATAATGTGTCAGCAATCGGCAGGTGGTAAAAAAAAAAGTGTAAAGAAAGTTCCCTTTCACAAAAGGAGGAGTAAAAGGTCCTTTGATTCAGGGCAGTGGGCCTAGAAAAGGGTGTGTACCTGAGTTCTCATTTAGGGAGGTTGATTTACATATCATTTGGAGTTGGAATTTCCATCCTGGCAACCACACCTTTAACTTCCTCTTTCAAGGAAATGCCTCTTACAATTTTCTTAGACAGTGACAAGTGCTGTGTATTTTGGTTAGGTGCAGGTTAAATTTATACAGGATTGGAAAACCTTTTTTTTCCTTACCTTTTTGTATCTTTTATTTTCGTACTATGCATTAAATACTTTTCCACCAGAATGTAGGTGACTTTGTATCTTGAGGTTTTGAAAATTAGCTGAGCTTACATTGTGGAGTTATTAGATTATCACCCAAGTTTTTTATTTGGAAATTGTCATGCCTCCTGCTTGTCAGGTGCTTCACCACTTGAGCCATTTCAATCTTTCTATTCTCATTGGCCTTCTAATCTCATAAAAAATACTGTATTCATTTTCTATTGGTAATGTAGTTCTCCAATTTTAATTTATGCAAGAATTCTGAACTGATTTCAAAAATGAAGGACATTTTAAAGTAATTCATTAAAATTTCATAAAAGCTATGAATATGGAGCTATATATAATTCATTACTTTTGTTTAATTTTTCACACCAGAGTTGTAGAGTATGCTCAAAGGTGATTTTTACACTAACCTTTTTCTTGTGGGAATTTTTTTAATTAAGAAAATACTTTAGAGACATTAATATTAGTTCAGCTATTTATTCTGCTTCATAAGGAATGTGATTTTAAGTTAATACACAGATCTAAGACAGATGATACATTTGGCATTTAAATCAATTTGTGTAATTACTTTTTTATTTAAATACTGAATACATGTTTCTGAATTTTCAATTTATTACCTGAGTCAAAGGTATATCATTACACCTGCAGAATCTAATCCACTTTACAAAGACTAAGTAACATACTAGTTTGAATTTTATTTTTTAGTTCAAAAATAATATTCAACATATATCATTTCAATAGGTTCCACTGAAAATTTATTAAGATATGCAATATCCATAGATATTTCATAATTCTATATTCTTATTTTTGGATTACATTTCTGTAATCCATGTGTCTTGTGTTAGACTTCCAATTGTTCATCTCACATCTCTGTTTGTTCCAGGATTTCAGCATTAATGTTTTCTTTTTTCCGTGGTTTTTATTATTTTTTCATCTCACTATCACCATTGTAACTTTTTAACATACAAAAAAGAAAATTCACTATTGCCCAACTCAGCATTCTTTACATTTTCAAAAATCCAAGTAATGCTAGTGACATACAACATACATCATGAAATGATTGATATAATGTATACAATAAAGTAATATCAAAATATTGCATAAAAATTAAGAATATGTAATGTCATAAAATTAAAATACACTATTATTAAACTGTGACATCAAACATTTTCCATTATTACTATAATATAGTAATATAAAACCATGCCATCACTCTCCAACTTGCTTTGTAAAGAATTTACACTTTGTCGAAACCTACACCTGAGCCCCTTTCCTGGTAATGAACGGACTGTTAAATGTCTCCAGAATTTGGGCCACCTCCCAGAAGCCACTGGTATGTTTGGCTCCTCCCCTCTCTCATCCCTTATAATTAGGCATGAGAGAATTCCAACTAGTCCTCATGCAACAAAGTAAGTTAGAGGACAAGAGCCCTGTTCCCCAGCTGGACGCCTCCAGGTATTCATGCAGAAATCATCTCAAAGTTGTCATTTGCCTCAGTCCTGCAGCCTTCATTGCCCTAGCCTGCAAGCTCATGTAGGTGCTTGAATAGCAAGCTGTTGTAGCACAATCTACTCTGTAGTAGAGGTCCTTGAGATGCGAAGGTACCCCAGCCTCTCCTTGGGCAGGCTCCACATAGTCTTCAAGCTTTAACTCTTCAAAATCATGTTGCTCCTTGATAACTTCCCTCTTCTTGGAGCCTGATAGGTCTGAGGGGCCCTCATCAGCAGGGGTTTGGATGGCTGCCAGGAACTTGTCCTGAATCTCAGGTGCCTTCATTTGCAAGAAGCAGTAGTAGCTCCTGCAGCTCCTTCTTCTTCTCCCTCTCCTCCTGGGAGAGCTGGTTGACACACTCATCTTTCTTCTGATATAGCTCATCCAGTACTTCTGTCTGTTCTTTATAGAATTCTAGGGACTATTCAATGGTGCTTTTTGACAGCTGGCTGCATCGATGTTGGAGTTTATCCACTTGCTTCTGGAAGCCCACCTTTTTTAGGCAGCTTGTGGATGAAGCAGAATTTCAGGGTCTTCTTGGGCATTTGTGTGTCCTGCTTTCTATCCCATGGTTTCAACTCCTGAAGAAGAAACCCTACTGCTTCAGCTTTCTGTGGCTCTTGACTACCAGATTGGTCAGGCACCCACAGTAGGTATGTTGCTCCTGCAGCTGCTGGCTGAGCTTCGCCTTCTTTAATTCACCAATGGATAAAGATAAAAATCCCACCTGGTCTTTGGGTTGTCTGTCTTCTAGGACAGTCACAACAAGTAGAGTCTCCCCTTTTCTTTTTGCTCACTCTTCCTTCTCTAGTGAAAGCCAAAAAGCTCAGCTGGGGCCCACAGCTGGTCCTGTTTCTGTCTGGTGTTTTAAGGCATATCAAAATTGTTGTGTAATTTTTGATGGACCTTCTTGGTCCTCCAACTTAGTCCAGCAGTTGTGTGTACTTCTGCAGGTACTGTGGCAAGGCCTCATTCTTTAAGGTCAGCTGCAGTTTGTAGGCCCTGTGCTGTTCACAGGTAGCTCTGAGCTCCTGCAGCTGTTCATGTTGAGCCACTTGGCTCCTTAATTCAGCCATCTTTTTCCATTCTTCTAACTTCTCCTCTTGCTGGTCCAGCTTCTTCTTTCACCTGCAGCTGTGAGTGCAGCAAAGTAGAGACCTTCTCCTCTTTCTTAGCCTATGTAAGGCATCCTATACCTGGCCCAGCTGCTCTTTGATCTCTAGGTTATGCAAAATTGTGCATCTCATGGCCTCATGTTTGTGTAATCTTCCCATTGTCTTGAAGAACTCATGCAGATCCCAGGTCTTTCCCTGCTGCTCCAGTTACCACAGCCACTCCTGCTGCTAAAGATTCTGGAGACTGAGGCTCTAGTTTTCCCACCTTTGAATGTAACACTTCTTCTCCCATTTCTGTTGTTACTTCTGCGACTAATAGGTCTTGGCTGGCAGCTGTAGCTTGGTCTGAGTTGGTCCTCCATGCTGCTGCTTGGAGGGAAGCTCTGCCAACTGCCTTTGAAATTCCACCATGTTGGTCTCTAGGTCAAACACTTATCGCACCATTGCTCTTTCTCATCTCTCAGTTGGTTCATCTGTTGAGCTTTTTGTCTTTCCTCATGGACTTCTCCAACTTCAAGTCCCCTGCAACATGTCTCTCTCTAGCCTTAATTTGGTCATTAATTCTTTCATGGTCTCTAGCTTTGTCTCCACCCATGCCTTCTCTCCTATTACCTTTGTTTATATTTTGGTTACTCTCTTGGGGTGAATTAGGCTTTCTGACATATTGTTAGTGATTCCAGTGTTAGTGGAAAGTACACTAGCAGGAAAGGAACCAGAGGAAAATTCCAGGTATGCATGGTCTTTGGTCTCACCCTTAGCTGATTTACAGTCCCCAGTAATGTTTGTTTTGAGGTTACCTCTGTTTTTAGTTTTCTTTTTTTTGGTTTCAGTTGGTCCACCAGGAAAATTTCTCTCCAGATACTCTTTCTGTAGTTTCTTGCCTAAAGAAAATTTTATTGTGCATGTGTGTCTGGTTTGGATAGATATCCCAGCACTGGGATAGGGATGGTGGAAGGACCATATTCCCAGGCTTTCTGAAATCACCTCTATTCTTGCAATCACCCACTTCCTACAGGATCTCTGAAATTCACTCAGTCACCACCTTCCTTCACCTGCCGGTAGTGGTATGAGCCAATAGAGGGAAATGCCAGTGGTACTAGGAAGCACATAATGTGGGTGTGGCCTTGATTCTTGTATCTTATTGGTCAGCTAGAAACAGATTTGCATTGTGGGATCATTGTAATCCAGACACAGTGGATAGAGTCACCTTGAGACCTGCTCCTACAGTCCTCCCCCATCCACATACCTATTTGGGGAGCAGGGCAGCACCAGCTCCTGTTTGCCCTCCCCATCTAACCTGCCCACTTGGGCTGATTAACTAGGATTAACTCTAGTTGTACTGGAGACTGCTCAAGACAATGTCTTTCATCCCATAATTACAATCACCAAGTTATCCTGAGTGGTTGCTCTCAGACCACTGTCATAGTCCCTCTTATGCTGGGACTATGGAGGGATTAGACCCCAGAGCTTAGGGGATGAGTGAGTGACAGACAGTAGGGATGCTGGATACTGCATCATTTTATGATCTGTTTCCTCATATAACAACTTGGTCCACATATTTTACATCGCAGAAATACCGTTCAAATAATTTCCATCCAGTCCTCCAGACTGCCAGATTGTGCAAGTGCCACAATTCACTCACTCCTTGCTGCAAGTTTCTAATCTGGTTCTGAATGTGTTCCCCCTACCTCCCAGGTCTCTATCCCACACGTAGTGTACCATGTTCCCCATTTGACTTATTTTTAAAATTTTTTATTGTGAAAATACCGTACAGAGGGGTTACAATTACATGTACAAGGTAATGAGTACATTTCTTATCAAGCATTGTGGCCTCCTCCTTTATTTCCCCTTCCAATCCCTTCCCATCTTCCCACACCCCCATCCTGCCCGGCCAAAGTTGTAAAGTTCGTTTTTCAACATAACGACTTATACATCTCATTGTTGCAATGGGTCCACCTGTATTCCTATTTAAACGGTTTGTTTTTGCCCTTCCCCTCCACAAATTATACCAACATCAATTACAATCAAAGCAGGGGTTATACCGTGGGGGAGGGACATATAAACCAATAAAGAAATCATCTTATAAATATGTTACAATCAATCACAAGAAAGAAAAAAACATTTCAATAATTATCTTGGGGTTCATTTCACCTAACATCAACTTATCTGATCTTTTCTGCTTGTCTTAGAAATATACTAGTTATTGCAAATAAAGCAAAACATGGGACCTATGTTTCTTTGGGCCTGGCTTACTTCACTTCATATAATTGTTTCCAAGTCTTTCCATTTCCTAACAAATGAGGAAATGTCATTCTTTCTGATGGAGACATAGAATTCCATTGTGTATATATACCACATTTTCTTGATCCATTCATCTACTGAGGGGCATCTGGGTTCGTTCGATATCTTAGCTATGGTAAATAATGCTGCAATAAACATAGTTGTGCTGGGAACGTTAATATGGTCTTGTTTGTGATCATTTGGGTAAATGCCCTATATTTGGATTGCTGGGTCATAGGAGAGCTCTAACTGGAGTCTTTTGAAGAACCTTAATACTACTTTCCAAAGTTGTTGAACAAGTTTACACTCCCACCAAAAATTTTGTAGGGTACCCTTCTGTCCACATCCCCTCCACAGCTTGGTACTGGCACAAGAACAGACCTCAGGACCAATGGAATAGAATTGAAAACACAGAAATGAACCTACAGACCATAGCCATCTAATCTCTGATAAGTGAGCTAAAAAAGTAGAATGGAAGAAAGACAGTCTCTTCAGTAAGTGGCAAAACTGGTTAATCACTTGTAGAAAAATTAAGTTAGATCTTTATATATTACCCTGCAACAGAATCAACTCCAAATGGATTAAAGACCTTGGAGTCAAAGCAGACACTCTGAAAACATTATAGGATGGAATAGGAGAAACTCTAGGTCTCCTTGGAGTAGGCAAAAATTTTCTTAATAGAGACCCAGAAACACAAGAAATCAAAGAAATGTTGGACAAATGGGATTGCATGAAATTGCAGAGCATCTGCATGGCAAAGGACATAGCTAGCAAGATCAATAGAAAGCCCATGGATTGGGAGAAGATCTTCACTACCCATACAACGGCCAAGGGTTCTCATATCTAAAATATAATTGGAACTCAAAAAATTAAATCCCCCAACAACAAATCCTCAAAGAAACAACTGCCCAATAAATAAGTGGGCTAAAGACTTGAAGAGAAACTTCTCTGAAGTGGAAAGAAGGATGGCTAATAGAAACATGAAGAAATGCTCAAATTCCCTAGCCATAATCGAAATACAAATCAAAACAACATTGAGATTCCACCTCACCCTAGTTAGAATGGCTATAATCAAGAACTCTAATAACAGCCTTTGTCTTGACAACAGAACAGGAAAGTTGCCAGGGACCTTCTCTAATACACAGTATACTTGTGCTCCTCTGTCTCACCTGGCCCCAACTGCAGCCAACTGTCTCAGCTTTCTTCAAGATTTTCTTCTAGTAGTCCTGTGTACTAACCACATTTTTACATGTCTAATAACTATGTATGATTCACTAGTGGCTATCATATAGAGCAGGCTTAGACATTTCATTAATTTCCTACTCCATATTAAAGGATGATTAAGCACAATTAGCTGATACTAAAATGCGTCTTCTTGTTGCAGGTTTGAGTGTAAGTTAGAAAATACAAAAATAAGATGGGTACTGATGGCTCATGCCTAATAATCCTAGCTACTCAGGAGGCTGAATTCTGAGGATCTCCGTTCGAAGCCAGCACAGACAGGAAAGTCCAAGACACTCTTCTCTCCAATAACCCACCAGAAAATCACTACTTTGGTTTTAGAGCACCATCCTTGAGCAAAATGAACCCAGGGAGAGTGCCCAGGCTCTAAATTCAAGCCTCACAAGCAAGAACACAACAAAATACAAAAAATAATCTGTGAGTAGTTTGCATAGAATAATATCTCATTTAATCCTGGTCTTTTTTGTTTATGTGTGTTTGATTACCAGAAATAGACTCTCCTAAAATTTTGTGAAATAAAGTTACCCAGTTCTTGAGTTATAGAGCATTTGTAATCTGCTTTTTCTTGATGCTATTTTGACAAAAAGCGATCTATTCTGTCAAACCAAAGTTTCTCCAACTTGCAGCAAGTTACCATCTGTTAACACACACTTACTGGAATAATTCATATCTTAACTTCAAACTGTAACCATCAGCTATATTGTTCATAACCAGCCAGCGGTGTCAAGGCTATGAAGTCCTTACCAATGGAGTTAAAAGAACAGAATGTGCTTCGCACATTCCTTAAATCAGCCCCTGAAAGTCAAGCAAAAAATGTGAGCCCAACAACTACTGTGTCTCAGAGACATCACCACTCCTTGTGTTAAGATAAAAAGCTCAAGGGCCACCCTGCCTGGCATGCCTGCTTGACTCTGGGTAGAATGTCTAGGCTCCCTTCCTCACAGAACTAAACTGCCTTGGTGAGATCTCCTTTACTTCTGTGTGTCTATTCTATCTGGGTTAATATTTTGACTATTTTGTTTTGACACTGGAGCATTCTGGGGGATAGTCTGCAATCTTCATTCTCTCTGGGATGGTGAGGAACTCTATTAGGGGATATGATTGTCCTGCTACTCAGCTGCAACAAGGTGGGGGCTGGGCAGCACTGGTGACATCTCATATCTGTGAATGAACTCCAACTCTTGGACATTACATGTGGATTTAAAAAAATTCCTAAATCTGGGCTCCTATGGCCCTGAACTCTGAAGATTATGGTTTGGATAATGGTTTGAAGCTAAACATTGATCCTCAGATCTCAGCCTCCTGAATAGCTAGGATATGAGGTGTAAGCCACCAGCACCCAGATTTGCTCTTGCTTTCTTTAGTGTAATTGCCTTACAAAGTCTTATCTCATTTAAATGTGATTTCTTTCTGAGTTCTACCCTGGGCAGTACATTACAGATGGAAATTGCTCATCCTGTGCTGTCTTGGTCTTATTAAAACAAAGATTACTCTTCAGTAGATTTTTGCTGCTGCTTACCAAGTACACCATTCCCTAGTCCACTTCATGTATGCACTAAGTATTTAAAACCTTCCATAAACTACAGGAACCATTCTAATTTCCTGGGTTAAAGTGTTGAAATATTGTATGTCTCCTTCCTTTGTCTTCTTTTCTTTTCCTTTTTCCTTTTTTCCTTTTTTTGGTCCATCGTGAGTCTTGAACTCTGGGCCTGGGCACTGTCCCTCAGCTCTTCAGCTCAAGGCTAGTGCTCTACCATTTGAGCCACAGTGCCACTTCCTCCCTTATCTGCTTGTTTTCTCTGTCTACATTCAAGGCATTTCAACATCTGTTTTCCAAACAATGGAAAATATATTTACACAGTATAGACTAAAGGGGTAGATAATCAAATATACTTGTAAAATCAAACTAAGCATGAATCTAACAAATGTTCTTGACTGATTCACTTAAAACTCTTGTCTTGGATGAGTAGTTCTAGTTTGCAATTGTGGCATAAATTTCTTTTTTTTTTCTGAAATCAAATGATGGAAGAAACATTTCAACAAAGGGAAGTGAGGAATGAGCTCACACCTAAAGAAGAAACAGGGACCTTTCTAAGTTTATGGAGTACAGTAAGAAAAATATTGAAAAAGAAACAGCTAAATTTGAAATTTATGACAGGCATGATATCTAGAACCCATTACACGTTAAAGTAAGCCTGAATTTACAGCATCTATAATTTTTAGCTAGTTTTCAGGGTTTCACACCTGAAATATCTAACCACACTTGAGGCTAAGATCTAGAGAACTGAGGATTGAGGCTAACTTTGGCAGAAATGTCCTGCCTCTCTGCAAAACTATCAGCAAAAATATAAGTAGGTGTGTGGCTCAAGTGGTAAAGCTCCATCCAGTTAAAGTGGAGCAAGGAAGCATGGCTCTGAGTTCAAACCCTAATACGAAAAAATTAAAGAATCACAATTCTGGATTCTTGAAATTCACTTGAATGTAAAATCATTTGGCAGAAAAGACTGTAAAGAAAAAAATTAAAGCAGAAAACGTGTATTGTTCTATACACACAAAAAAGGTTTTATAGATATATAAATATATCTATATATAAATATATATATATATATATATATATATATACATGGATAGATAAAAATATACATACATAGTTGTGCAATATATAGAGAATAATGTCTGTAATTACATATATACATATATATATATAACAACTAAGTGTATACGTTTGTCCATAATCCCTAAATTAAACTAAAAGTCCATATTTTAAACTATGACTCTTAGAAAGCATTGTCTTCACCTTTAAATATTTTCTGGATATTAATTTGTGTATGAAAGAGGAAAAGAATTTAAGTACATGTAACAATATTTATATTAACATGACCAAATGTAATGGCTTTACATAATTCTGTTTCATAATTCAAGTCATTATGCATTAGTTATATTGAGATTTTAAATATGAGAATTGTACACATATTAACAATCTATTTCTGAATAAGTTTGCTCTCTCCAACATCTTCCTATGTTCCCTTTCTTCTTTCTAGCTTTTTAAACTGTGCTTAGTGGATATATTTATATTGTTTACACATATATATGTAGATATGTGTATATGTATGTACCCTCATATATACCTAGAAATGTCCATATGCAAATATATACCTATATGTGAATACAATACAAATATATATTATATTAAAATACAATATTGTAATTATATATTTATATATTACCCCCTTTTATATCCATGTCCCATGATAATTATTAATTTTTACTATATTTGTTATTATGATTTTTCTGGTTTCTCATCTGAGAACAAGACTAGTCATTGAGATTTTTTTCACATGAGTAGAAATATCACTGTCATATCATAACTAGAAGTTCTATGAGAAGAACCAGGAAATTTAAGAATATATCTAGAAAAAAGAGTCTACCCTTCTCATTCTCAGTCTTGGCCTTCCTTCACTTGTACCTTTATTCCCCACGATGACCTTTCAACAATAATACTGTTCTGTCATGGCTTACAATGACTAAGATTCTGACAACATCACAAAGAAAATTTTTCTCGATTGAGGATAGATTGCTAGATAAGGGCTTTTAACAAAATAAAAATTAGATCTTTTTTCTTTTCATATTATCTTTTCTTCTTAAAGTGTTTTTGATTGACACATCACAATTCTATATACGTTAGATGAATAATGAGCTGTTTTATTCTAGCTTTGCTTTGCTTTCTGCATTTCTGGTATTGAACTCTGAGCCTCACACTCGCACTGTTGAGGCTCACCAGGATATAATATGTTTTGACTTGTTCCATCATTAGACAATCAAATCTGAGCAATCAGCGTATTGATCTTTAAAGTTAAACATTTCGAAGTCAATGGGGATGTTACAAGTTCTTTTTCTAAATTTGAAATTTCTTAGCAACATAGAAAATAAATAAACAGATAACAATTCAACAGGTTGAAATACAGAGAAATATAGTATGTAAAGTTTTTCACAAATGCCCACGTGAATAGATGAAATTCTAAAGAGAACAGCTTGAATTTACCCTTAAAACGTATTCTATTAGAGGCAACAATGCTTGATAAGAAACGTACTCATTACTTTGCTCATGTAATTGTTACCCCTCTGTATTATATTTTCACAATAAAATAAATAAAATAAAAATATTCTTAAAAAAGAGAGTGAGGGAAGGAGTGATATTGTCAAAAAAGCAATGAACTCTTTACCTGACTTACGTAACTGTAACCCCCGTGTACATCCCCTTATGACAATAAAAACTTAAACCATTCTAGCCATTGTATTCAGTATAAAGCAAACATAAAAACATCTATTCACTAGCTCTTCTTAACCTTCCTGAAATTTAATGTGTCCCTTTTCCATGATATAGCAGTAAATATAAATGAACTATAAACGTATTGATCGCCAGGTGCCAGTGGCTCACAATGTAATCCTAACAATGCTGAGATCAGATTGTGATTTAAAGCCAACAGGCAAAAAATCATCTATGAGACTCTTACCTCCAAATTAACCATCAAAAAGCCTAAAGTGGAGAAATGGCTCAAGTGACAGAACATTAGACTTGAGAAAGAATAAATAAGTACATACATAACTCAAGGACAACATCCCAGGCTGTTAGTTCAAGCCCCATGATCAACACACACAAACACACACACAAACACACACAGACACAGACACACACACACACACACACACACACACACACACACACACATTACTTTCTGCTCTTCCATTTATGTTGAAAATATTATCTCATGTGAGAAGCATTTAACATACCTTTTAAATTTTTAACATACTTTAAATTAAAAAAGTATCCATTTTATAAAAAAAACAGGTATTCTAGGCACTTGCTATCTGCTAGGAGACATTAATCATACCTTGATATAGTTAATGCCTTAATTAATTTACCTGTGACTGGTAGACATATATTATTATTATTATTTCTCCTCAACAAATGTGGAAAATTTTGGAAGAAAATGTGATAATAGTGGAATTTCATAAAATTTATGCTTCATAAGAGGTAATAATCATTGTAACTCCTAAACACAGCTTGAAACCAATAATGCAGTGATATTGAATTTCTCTGTAGTTTATATAGTGTGCAAAAAATTGATACTATATAGTATCTCCTTTACATTTCCTTGGAAGAAGCTAAATAAGAATATATACATCTTAAAATCATAAAATAACACTTTGGTTATATTAATGAAATGCCCACATTCAAAATCATTAATAAGTTTATGTAAATAGTACAGCTCTTAGATATTCAAATTTTGAAAGTTTTGAAACAAGTCATTCAAAAGTTTAAAACAATAATAAAAATAATCATTTTAATCAAACTAAACATATCCTTGATTGGACCATCAACTTTCATAGGAATATATAAATCTAGATAAATAGTATTCTTGAGCATGTGTGAGTTGTGTTTGCACAGGTATGCGAGTACTTGTGTCTCTTTGATATTTATATTGCATTCTTCTCTTTGTTGTGTATTGATTCACGTTAATACCAGTTTTGCATAATTCATCATGCATTTAAAAACGTGAAAGACAGTGGTAACCAAAGGTAGCCCTCTGTAGAAAAATGGTGGCATGTGAAGAGCTCATCAGTTTGAAATCAAGCAGTGTATCATCATTTATCATTCATTAAATCACACACAGCTTCAAACATCTCCTTAGTGTTTATATTGGAGAAGGGCAAAATGCATAGATGCATGCATAGACACATGTTGTTACCTAATAAATCTCTTCATGCTTTTGACTGGCAGTATAAGTATCTGACCTTGGAAGCGACCTCTCATCTGGAGTCTTTACATAGAGATGTAGGAGCAGCATTGACAAGCAAAATGAACCCTTGATAATCGCTGACACTGTTAGCATGGTTAAGCTTCTTAAAATATTACCACGGAGCCTTTCCTTCATTTTTACAAACATATTTCAATTGTACTACATACTTTTTAAAACTCTTAAATAGAGCCATGATGTAGAGGAATAAAATGCTAGGCAAACAAGAAGAACTAATCCGTCCAATAATAAGTGAATAATAATAATAAGCCACAGGAAAGACAATATTAAATCCACCCAAAATTGCAAGAGGGAAAGATTAGAGTGGCAATATCAAACCCATGAAATTATAAAGAATGAGGCAATAAAAGTAAAGTACTGAGATGAAAAGTAATGTTATTAATTGTCTAGTAGCTTTTCTTCCCAGTGGATCTCATTTATCTTTGGAAGAAGTTTAAAGAAAAATCACAGCCCCTGCGTAAACTTTGTTTTTCCACTGTCAGGTGTATCAGCAACATCTTGTATTTACAGCTGTCTTCACAAATCACAGGCAATTATGTATGTGTCTTTTCATTTACAACAAATATCATCTTTGCAAAACTTTAAACTTTATTCCTTTGTGATTTTTAAATAAAAGCCTGTGATTTTATTTGCCTATGGTTTAAGAAACAACTTAGAAGACATTGAAGAGTTCATTGTTGCCACACCATGACAGGTTCTATTACTTATAAAGCAGAGTAGATTCCATGCTAATATTCATATGGCCAAATTGTATATATTAAAGAAAATAATCTCAGTACATCTTAAAACTTTTGATGGTACTTGGCTCTTTACTTATTACATTTCTTTATGATTTGTTAAACTACAGTTAAGAGAGCTATTATTTCTTTCCCAAATGCAAAGAAGAAATAAATATTTTTACTTAATGAGATATCAGACATTAACTCATATTCTAAGTTGATTTGAGCAGAAAATGGATATTTCATTTCTCATTATGACAAAAAATAAACAATTCATTCTTAGATGTACTTTGTTTTAAATATATATATATCACTAAAGATTAAATTTACCTGAAAATAATGGCGATCCAAAATAAAACTGGCAAGAATAAGTAAAAAACGTAACATTTTTTCTGATGTTTTGAAAGAAAGCAGTCTGATTTTATTAACGCTTTAAAATCTGCAAATGAGTATCATGGTTCATCCTCTCTGAATTTCAATAGTCCAATCTAGAAACAGTGGAACCGTTCCTCTTTTCTAATCCATAAAAAATCCTCTTGGCAGTTTTTTCAAACTGTACACTAAGTCTAATTACTTCTGTCACCTTTAGTGCTACATGTATGTTGAAGCCAGAACCTCTCTTACTTGAATTATTGCAATAGAGTTCAATAAGTTCTTTGTATTGTTTCTCATACTTTTATAAATTCAACAAAACAAACAGAAACTTCTATATTGTAATTCTGCCAATTTTCCCTTCTACTCAAAACCATTCTGTAGCTTCTCATGCATGTAGAATTATAGGTAAGTTGGTCTTACATAAGTTTCATAACCATCCCTATTTCTTTGACATGTTTTCTCTTATTCTTATATTTTATGACTTCAAAAACTTTAACTTCCATATTGTTTACTGAACAAGACTGACTCCTTTACTGTCTCCCAGCCCATCTTTTTAGAATATTCTTATCCTAGCTATCAATTTGGTAGTACTGGGGCTTGCATGCATGGCCTTACCATTGGTAGGATAGACTTCTACCACTTAGCAGCAACTCCCAGGCTAGCTACCAATTTTGATTCTTCAATTCCTTGCTTAGATCTCACTTTCTTAATGAGGACTGCCTTGAGTATGGCATCTCTCACTGAAACTTCATCCTCACTGGACCTCAAAATTTAAACACCACATTTATTCCATACCATAATTTATTTCTAGTATGATATATGTTTTACTGATTTCATAGATATTTATTTATGAACAGTCTTTTTGTCTAGAGTCGTTTCTATTTTTGCCTATTATTTAGTGATTTTTTGTGTGCCCTAGATCAATTCAGAGCACGTGTTTTATGTGCCATATTCAAGTGGTTTTGTGGATTGAAGCCTTTTATTAGAATGGAAGAATAAAACTAGGGTTGGTGATAAGTAACCACTCATGACCACCAAACCTATAGTGTGCTAAATTGATTAAACCTCTTTTCCTTGGGAACATTTAGCAGTGAGTTGGATAGAAGTAGTATGCATTTCTGGATTCATGGATTTTTTTACAAATGAAGTTAAATTTGTCTTCACAGATTTGATTAAGTCATTATTACCACTATTTCTTGATCAGTATGACTGAGACATATGAGTCAGCCATTTTCCTAGATCAGAGAATAAAATCTAAATTTAGGTATTGAAATGTTATTTATATATATGAGTAAATATACATTTTTCTATGTATATTCAATAATCAATGGCTATTTTTTGTCATGCATTCTTGCTCTCTTTCTCGTTCTATTTCTCTGTTTGCATGTAGATAATTATCACTCTATTCTTCTATAATTTACCCTTTTCCTATCAGTAGTTGGGTTTGAACTCAGGGCCTTCGCACCAGGCTAGCCCTCTACTACATTAACTACAGTGCCACTTCTGGGTTTCGGTGGTTAAAGGGAGGTAAGAGTCTCATGGACTTTTCTGCGCTGGAAGGCTTCCAACCACAATGCTTATATCTCAGCCTCCATAGTAGCTACGATTACAAGCATAAGCCACAGGTGCCCAGCTTGTATATTTCTCTTTTATTCTCTGCATCTAATAGAGAGGATAAGTAGGTTTGAGAGCCTTTCTGGAACCAGAGAGAGATCCAATCTACAGAAACATCTTACACTTTTCAGGCAATTTTACCCTGGACTATTCTCCATTATCCACAACAAAACCCCAAGTTAGGGTACTGGAACTGTGGCTCAAGTGGTAAAGTGCCAAATGGATTGAAAATGCCAAATGAGAGTGTGAGGCCCTGACTTCAAGAAGCTCTACTACTGGCATGAACAAACAAACAATTAGTTAACTAATTACCTGGTTAAATAATTAATTCCATAGTTAATTACTTAAATTTTGAAACCTTATAAAATGGAAGCTAGAATGTAGCTCTTTCAAAACATTTAAGACCAGTTTAGTAAGCTTGCATTTCTTTTCCCCGAATCTCACTTTTGTTTGTGCTAAATCTCATGCACTCCATGGTGCAGTTGAAATAATCACTTTCTATAGTCAAACTAAGTTTAGGCTTAGGAAGCTGTATTTGTTCATCTGACTGATATTCACTCTCTCATGTCATAAGACATTATGGAAACTGGATCACGTTTCCCTAACAGCCTGGGAGACATAGATTTAACAGCTGCATATCTCAACTAATTATTATTATTCCTTGCTTGTCTTGTTGTACTAATCATTTGACTATCAAATCTGTCATTCAACCACACACACAAAAATTACATACATGTGTTCAAAAATCTGAATATCTATAAGTTATTAAAAGCAAAGTAAATAAGAAATGTTTTAGGTTTTAGAAATGTTTCATTTTAAGATGCAGAGTTGTAAGATAGGGTCAAGTTGTTCAATGGTTGTTCAAAGCTTATAATTATCTCCATGTTGAAAACAGAGTGATCTCATTGTTAAATGCAAATAAATATTGGAGAAATGTGGTGTGGATTCTAATGTGTGTAGCTTAAATTGCATGATCTATGTGCTTCAAAGTGAATTAATTATTATGATGCATTTTTCACATTGGAAATAAGTCAGTTGACAAAGGCTTTGATTCTTTGGTTATAATTGTAAAAGAAAATAACTGGCAATTCTTGGTTTATCAAGATTGGAATCTTAGAGCACCAATTACTCTAAAATAAAGCAGAAATATATATGCTAAAATAGTGCATAGAATGTTCAATTAGATACATGGACTTTGCCAGACTATTGGCTTTTCAATAATTCATGTGAAGTTCTCTGACTATAAAATATACAGATTCGTAAGTATACCCTGCTGTGACTGGAGAGTGACAAGCCATTGTGAAGGCTGCTTGAGAAACATAAATCATTTCAAAATAAATTTTCATGCATTCTACTAGACAGCACTGATAAAATGTGTTTATGATTAAGGACATTTGTCTTAGCTGAAAAAAGCGCTGAACTATAAAATATAGACACATTCATATAGATGTATGGACACATTATCTTAGAATATCTATCCATTCTGATATATGATGTTTCCCATTGATTTGAGGCCATAATTAAAATTCCCTATATGATTTCTGAATAACTAAATGTAGCATTACATTAAAAATATGTTTCTTTCTTCCAGCATTTTTTTCAGGAACACATTTGCCAATTCACAATAAATAGTGTCAATTATCAACATGTATAAATTTCAACTATTTATTTATTTATTTTTGTCGGTGGTGAGGCTTGAACTATGGGCCTGGGCGCTGTCCCTCAGCTCTTCAGCTCAAGGAGAGCACTCTACCATTTGAGCTACAGCGCCACTTACAGTTTTCTGGTGGTTTATTGGAGATAGGAGTCTCACGGACTCTCCTGCCCAGGCTGGCTTTGAACCGCGATCCTCAGATCTCAGCCTCCTGAGTAGCTAAGATTACAGGCGTGAGCCACCAGCACCCGGCAAATTTCAACAATTTATTGAGCAGCATGCTTGCTTCATTTAATATTTAGGTCTATTTTATTATCTCGAGTTTTGGAACTTGTGTTGATGTCTTAAAACTTTAAATATATTTTCAGCTTCCAAACACATTGTGACCATTAGTTTATGCAATTAATTTTCCTTTAAATTTAATCTCTTACTTGTCTTTTCTTCCCTTCTCTGCTTTCTGCTTGGATAACTTTGCTCCTGTCTCCTTAACTACTTTTACTGACATTTAGCTAGTGATGGTTTATCTATGTTTTTCCTGATAAGAACATGTATTTTAGTTCTAAGGATGGTAATAGAAGGTTAGAATTGTAGCCATTTCCTCTGTTTTCATCATGTCTAAAAAGTGCTTTGAGATATTATGGTCTTTTTTACTTTGAAATAAATGGGCACCTCAAACTGCCCATTTTAGGATGCCCTATTTGTCTTTACATATTAGTGATTAGATGATGAAAAACAAACTATAGCTATATGGTATTTGTAGTTAGTTCTTCCAGGTGAGACCTAACATCCCTGACCAAATTTGAAAATTTTTCAGTTGTTTTCCCTGTGATTCTCACCTTTAATCACCCTCGCTGTTGTATTTGTGCGCATTCAACCTTTTATGTTTTATAACTTATCCTCCTAGTTACATTTGGCTCTTGTTGCATTGTTTTCCCATCATTTTTGCCTGAATGTTACAATGTAGATATTTTACTGTGGATATATTGCTTCTGGAATATATAATCTCTTACAAAATCTACCTGTTAAATTTATATTAAGTACCAGAGTTTTGTTTATTTGTTTATTTTTTGTTTATTTATCTATGTTGAGGTGCTTAGGATAAGACTGTAATGGAGTCTTAATCAGCAGGGACACTGGATATAAGTATAAGGATACTGTACTACAGCATGTCAGTGTCATATATTAATTATTATTATTACTATTGCATTGTGTGAAGAGTGTTATTTATATTGAGTTTTGAGCTCAATGCTTCTTACTCTTTTGGCTTATTTGCACAGTGTACCCTAGCAGTTAAATCACACTCCAGCCTGACTTTTTTGTTGGTTCTATTGGTGACAGAGTATCATGGACTTTACTGGCTTTGAACTATGATTGTCTGGATTTCAGACTCCTGAATTGCTTAAATTAGAAGCGAAGCCAAGGGAACCATCTGTCAATGGTCAAACTGCAAAGATCAGGTTTGAATATCAATAATCTTTATACTTGAATCAAATTCTCAAACTTTGTTTCTGAAGTTAATGCAGATCAGTCAATATATGTGATGTATAAGTAAACATACAATATGTAGAGCTACAATTTAAGTGAGTTGCTCTATGAAGAACATTCTCCAAACTTTTTTTTTCTTTTGGTTGTGGGACTTGAACTCAGGAATGGGCACTGTCCCTGAGCAATTTTGCTCAAGGCTAGAGCTCTACCACTTGGAGTCACAGCTCCAGTTCTGGTGGTTAATTGGAATTAAGAGTCACATGGAATTTTCTTGTGTGGTCTGGCTTTGAATTGAATCCTCATATCTCAGCCTCCTGAAGAGTTAGGATTACAGGAATGAGCCACCAGCACCTGGATAACTATATATCTTTTTTGGCTTTTTCTTTTTTGGTACTGGGGATTCAATCCAGGACTTTGCCCTTGCTAGGCGAGCACTTTGCCACTAAAGTACATCCCAGCCCCATTTTTAACACAATTTCTAATCATGTCCTAAATGATCTCCTTAATGAGATTGCTGTTAGGTTTCTCTTAGATACTAATTTGACAAGCAAACTTAGTTTAGATGTACTTTGAGCATATTCTATTTTAGATGGTGGAATATCTACAGTGTTAATGTTTAGAATGAAGAGAATAGATGCTAAATTTTATTAATTTGTTCAAGCCACAATATCCACACTCACCTGCAGAATCATGAAATCATACTACATTTAACTACTCATATATGCTCGTAAGAAATATCAAATTAAATAAAATTTTAAAATATTAGAGGATGTGTTTATTTAAAGTATAGAGTTTACTTACATCCTCATATTCTAAAAAGTTCTCTTTCAATTTTTCCATTGATTATTGTCTCTTTCTTCATATATTTCAACCAGAAGCTTTGGCTCTCCATTGACAAACAGATTCCATTTAACATAAGGTCACTCAGCTACAGGATTTTCTTCTTGCAAAATAAGAGCTGCAAACTAGTATGTAAGGCACATAATGGTTTCCAATAATCTTCACAAAATTTATTATGGTTACTTAACTTTTTCCAATCTTCAGTGTGTCTTTTGTTTTACACCTAATGTATTTAAAACATGCAATCTCATCATACAGGAAAGCTTGTCCAATTAATTTAAGCAGTATCAATCATGTTGACTAGGCTAAGTCATTTCTGAATAAACATTGCATGCATGTATTATGCTAAAGAACAACTTAAGAAGATATAGCGTATTTTCTTGTAAAACTGAAAGGATGAATATGTAGTGTAAAGCAATATTTCTTCACTTTGTAATTGTTTATTGTTTATAGAACATATGGTTAACATTTGGCTTATAAAATTTTAAATTACACTGTATATATTGTTGTTATTTTGAAAATAGATTTTTTACAGTCATATGATTTATGTATATTTAATAAATATTGAGTTCTATAGTGCAAGTAAATGGGTATTAGCCAGGTGCTGGGGTTGATGCCTATAATTCTAGCTATTCAGAAGGCTGAGATCTGAGGAAATAGTTTCAAAGCCAGGAAAAAAAATCCATGGGTCTCTTAGATATAATTAACTAGAGAAAATATGGAAGTGGAAGTGTGGTTTTTTTGGCTTTGATTGAAGAAGCCATGTGAGAGCCTGAAGCCTAATACACTGCTGGGAGGAATATAAATTAGCAAAACCACTCTGGAAGCCACTTTTGGAGATTCTTCAAAAAAAAGTAAAAGAAAAAGAAAGAAACCTAGGGTTCCCTTACAATCCAGCTCTTGGTCATCTACCCAGAATATTACAAGCCAGTACACAGCAAAGCCATGTACAACCATGTTAATTGCTCATTATTCACTATAGCCAAGTTATGCAAACAGCACAAATGTCTTTAAATGGATCAGTGGAAGCAAAAAACTGTGGTGCATAGTTTCAATGGAATTTGCTCAACTAGTGAAAAGAAATGATTGAACCTGGAAAACATCATGTTAAGTGAAGTAAAACCAGCTCAGACAGCCAAGGAGCGAATGCTTTTTCTCATGTGTTTATAAATTAAATTATAAACCTATTCAAAAATATGTAGGAGTCATGTAACATACCCCCCCCCCAAAATTGTCTACAGCACAGAATCCTTGGGGGAGGATTTTAGTGATATAACTCCTTGGAACACTAGCAAACAGTTTCACAAAATGAAAACCAGAAAGTTCAGAGACCAGCTTTGTAGGGTGTCTGGAGGAATTGTTCAAAGGCAGTGGCAGATAAATGGAAAGAAGAAAGTTGAACAGATATAGACATTATATTCAATGCACATATATGAAAATGAAATCATGTAAGCTTAGGAATGGGTAGAGTTGGGAGAGATGGGAGTGGGAATGGTGGAAGGAATGACATGAATCAAGATGTATTATACTCATAGGCTGACATGTTGACTTGAAATCCCTTTGTACAGGCAATAAAAAATGCCTTGTCTTTGTTAGTTTGCCAGAAATATACAGTGTTTCTCTTCACTAATCCAGTACCAATTGTTTATTCTAGCAAGGAGTTATGCAGTTCATCCAAAAGTTTATTTCTAGGTTTCAGCTTAAGTGAGCATTTGTGTCCCAGTTGAGCTATATAAATTATTGCTTGCCTTTAGTTATATCATTCAAAAGTTAATTTAATACCTCTGGAGAAACAAACTTGGTTATAAGCTGATGCCCTCAGACTCACAATAGCATTTCTCTAACAGTATCTGTTGCTGGACATTTCTTATAATGTTTAAGTACTAAATTCCTCAACAATGACTTAATCATTTGTACAAAATGCCAGATTCAATATAATTTCATAAAAGTAAAATTTATCTGTCTTGTTTAAACAATCTACCTACTGCATCTGGGTGCTCATTTCCGGAAAATGAATTCTATCCAGGAAGTCTATCTACCACTACCAGTTGATTTGTTATCCTCACATGATACATCAGTTAACAATCTCAGTGTTTAGCATAGCTTATTAAATCATTGTGCTTACAGTATTTGTCTCTTTATAGTATGAAATCAGCAAAAGTTTTATGTCCTTAAATAATTTTTCCAGGCTTTGAATTACTCACATTTTTCATGTTAATATGCACTACATACGGGTTGAATTGAATTCATGTAGGATATTGTCACTATGAATGCAATGAACGCAAACAATGAATGCAAATCCTTATTTCTGTTTTAATTTTTTAAATTCCAAAGCCAGGTTCAATGGCTCATGCTGCCTCTAAACCTAGATACTCAGGAGGCTGAGATTTTAGGATCTTGGTTTGAAGCCAGCCTGAGCAGACAAATCCAAGACAATATTCTTACCAAAGAGCTGAAAGTATGTAGCTCAAGGTAGAGCACCTGCATGAGTGACAATATGCAACATGAGTCCATGAATTCAAGTCTCAATACTGACAAACACCAAAACAAAGCAAAAACAACTAATTTGTCTCCTAGAAATATTCATTGGATCTAACAGAATTAGTCAACTGTTTAACATATAAAAAGTACTAAATTTTTATGCCATTATCCCTTTTTGTTTATTTTTTGTAGTCAATAAATTCATTGTATATGAATCTGCTATGGTTTTGCAAGACATATCTGTGCTGTAACTTATGTGCTGTTGTTCTGGAATCCACAATATTTCTCTCAATGTCACATTTATCTGAATAGTCTATTACTAGACTTTTAACTCTTCATCTATAATTGAGTCATTTCATTGTCACCCATACATTTTCGAAATAGATTCACTCAAACTTAAAAAAATACAAAATCAACATTTTTATGTATAGAGATATATAGTTATTCATTACAGGTCAATGGCATATATTCCAGTAATATGACTATAAAATTAAAATATTTTTAAATTACAAAAGTGACTAAGCAATGAGATGCCACGTCTATGAATGGACCTCACAGTACAGAGTGAAATGCTCTGGTTACTAATTGAAAGTGTTGTACAGCCATTTTGATTATGAATGGGAGGAAAAGAGCATCCGTGGAAGTATTTCAATCTCAGTATCCAAGTATATTAGTCCAAAGATAAACTCCACTGAATAGTTTTGTGCTTTGAAATGCCAACAATGGGTCTCAAATCTGATGACTTTCTGGACTTTCATTTATTTATAGACTGATTTAATGGGGAACTTAATTCTCTTTGTCAAGCATTATTTTTTTTTTGTAAAATGGGAATACTATTACTTATTAAAAGAGTATAAAGGATAACATTTGTGCTCACATATACAATATATTCAGCATGTCATAGATTATATTAGATGATATTTTGTCGCTCTTTGGAGGATTTCTTTGTTTAGTTGCATTTAAATCACCATCCTGCAGATCTCAGCCCCTAAGTAGTTATAATTACCCAGTCCTAATGAAATTTTCAGTATGTATGTTTTGTATGGCATTATAATTTTGTCACATTATGTCAATTTATGATAAAAAATAATCCTTAGCCAAACACTTCATAGGTGAAATTGTCCAATAGGAAATTAGTGCAAAACATTAAAGTATTGACACATGAGAATAAAAAAATCTCATTCAAATATCCAAAAATCATAAGGCTCATAGTTTGGGGGGAAGGATTGCAATCATCAAATTCTTATTCAAGAGGAACTAAGCTATTTACATATTACTAGGTATATGATTTGAAATTCAGATATGCAAATAAAGCACTCCATGTTTTGGCATGGTTTCTGGGTGTTGGTGGGTTTAATTGCCTTGAAAGATTTTAAAAGGTTGCAAACACAGAAAATTTCTTTTCCAATCAACACACAGACAACAAAACATCTTTTAAAATGTTTATAAAAATTAACATACTAGGCTTTGGAAAGGTGACTCAATTAGTAAAGATCCAGCCAATGACTGTCCTGATCTTGGACATAAAAATTAATAAACTAGTCTATACATTTATGTAAACAATGTCTGTTAGTGATGATAGTCATAAAAATTACTACTGGACTTGAACTCAGGGTTCCAGACTCACTTGTATTTTACCACTCAGAACTTATGCTATACCACTTAAGTTGGGACTCCACTCCTGAATTTTGCTGATTACTTGGTGACAAGAGTCTCTTGGATTTGTCTGCCTTGACTGGCTTAGAACTTCTTTCTGAGCTCGCAACCTCTTAAGTATCTAGGATTGCAGATGTGAACCACCAGTGCCTAGAAGGATAAAAGTATTAAATTTCTAATAGTTTGCAAATAAATTTTACGTTCTACTAAAGAACAATTGAATAGGAAATATCTATCAGACACATTATCTTTACTTCTTAAAGTATTTAAGTACATGGTACAATAATTCAAGTCATAATCACATCACCATTTGTCAGCAAACTAACCATTCTTTCTATATTAGTTGTACTTTGAATTATCTAGATTTTGTGAGAACATGTTTATGTATTATCTAGGTATTATGAGAATGATCGTTCACACATGTACCTATATGTTTATGCATGTGCATGAATAAATATAGCAAAGCAAGGTTGTTGGATGAAAATGAGCAAATACTTTTTCATTCTATTATAGTTGCATATGAGCATTTGGGATCTCACAGTAGTTCTCAAAAATTCTAAAAATCATTAGGCATATAATTTGGGGAGATGGATTGCAACCATCCAATTTCAAATTCTTATTCAAGAGGAATTAATGCTTATTTGCATATTACTAGGCACATAATTGGAAATCAGGATATGCAAATTTAGTGATTCATATTTTGGTCTTGTTTCTGGGTTTTTGTGGGTTTAATTGCCCTAAACAATTTTAAAAAGTTCAAAACATGGAAGATTTCTTTTACAATCAGCACACAGACAACAAAACTTGCAAGTACTGACAAGAGTCAATGGTTGTGACACTGTTTACATTATGTGAAACATTTGTATCCTTAGCCAGGAAAATTTTATTTTCTCTTTCTTACATTTTTCATTTCTTACCCTCTAAATTTTTACACTAATCACTATATTTTTATGAAGTGACACAGATAGGTATCGATTAAATTACAGTGGATTAAATACAAATTCGAGTATGTGAGATCCCCTGAAGATTACTGTGAGAGTAAGTTTATGAATGCAAGTGATGGCATCCAAAGGAACCTATATCTGTGCCTGGGCTGAAGTGTGACCCTCCACCAACTTTACTTTTTCAGCCCTCATCCCTCATACCCAGGCATATGATACTTACAATAGAGATTTTGCACCAAGGAAAAAGTTAAAATGAGGCCTTTAGGGGATAACACAGTGAAAATGAACTATGATCCATTATTGACAAGGAAATATAGTAGAGAAACAAGCCCAAGGAAAAAAGTAGCAGGAAAACAAGTGCAAGGGAGGAGACAGGACCCCCATGGAAGGGAGGGGAGGATGCTTCCAACACCAGCATCAGCTTGACTTCCAGCCTCTCTAAGTGTGAGAATAAACAAATAATTCAGTTATAGTTCACCTTGTGTGTGGTATTTCATTTGAAAGCCTTAGCAAAGGAATGTAAAGCTTACAATGCTTTTTCTTAATCAGTTTTTTATTGTGAAAATACTGTACAGAGGGGTTACAGTTCCATGAGCAAAGAAATGAGTACATTTTTTATCAAGCATTATTGCCTCCTCCTTTGTTTCCCCTACCATCCCTTCCCTCCCACCCCACAACTACAGTCCCTCCCAACCCCCTACTCCACCCCCAGCCTAAATTGTAAAGTTTGTTTTTCAACATAGTGTCTTCTAGATCTCATTGTTAAAATGGGTCCACCTGTAACCCTATTTAAAAAATGTGTTTTTATTCCCTTCCCCTCCCCAAATTATGCTAACATCAAATACAGTGAAAACAGGGGTTATACCATAGGGGAGGGGCATACAAAGCAACAAAAAAATCACCTTATAAATATGTTAGAAACAATAGCAAGAAAGAAAAACCACTTGAGTCCTTACCTTGGGGATCGTTTCGCCTAACATAAAATTATCTGTTCTTTTCTTCTTGTCTCATACATATACTAGTTATTGTAAATGAGGGAAACCATGGGACCTATGTTTCTTTGGGCCTGGCTTACTTCACTTAGGAAAGTAGTATGGAGGTTCCTCAAAAGACTCCACATAGAGCTTCCCAATGACCCAGCAATTCCACTTTTGGGCATTTACCCGAATGATCACAAACAAGACCATACTAAAGCTACTAGCACATCTATGTTTACTGCAGCATTATTTACCATAGCTAAAATATGGAACCAACCAGATGCCCCTCAGTAGATGAATAGTTCAAGAAAATGTAGTATATATACGCACAATAGAATTCTACGCCTCCATCAGAAAGAATGACATTGCCCCATTTGTTCGGAAATGGAAAGACTTAAATACTTTTCTAAAATAAGTTTGCAAAAGACTTCTGAAAACGTGGATTGAACGCTATTTGTGTGTGTGTGTGTGTGTGTGTGTGTGTGTGTGTGTTTATTTGTCTGTGTGTGTGTGTGTGTGTGTGTGTGTGTGTGTGTGTGTGTGTGTGTGTGTGTGTGTGTTGGTCCTGGAGCTTAAACTCAAGACTTAGGCACAGTCACTGGGCTTCTTTTGCCCAAGGCTAGTGCTCTATCATTTGCGCTACATTTCCAGAATTTTTGGTAGTTTCTTGGAGATAAGAGTCTCAGGGACTTTGCTTCCCAGGCTGGCTTTGAACTACTATCCTCATATCTCAGCCTCCTGAGTAGCAAGGATTACAGGTGTGAGTCACTGGTGCCTGGCAAAACTGGTTATTTTTCAAACGCATTTTCCTTATCTCCAAAGTTAAATTGGCCATTTTACCTGATTTATATCATTAGTGCAGTTTCCCATGATCCCTGACTATGTTGCATACATAGACATACTTGTAGCAATGTGATTATTATATGTTTTTCTTGCTCACTAATCCTTGAGGAATCACAAACCAGTTTAAAGTAGAAGCTGTTGTTTGAAATGAAAAGTATACTAAAAATCAATGTGCTATCTAGTTACTGATCCATGGTACAAAGTGTCGAAGAGGTAATTGTGCCAGCAATCCCTGCACACACGTCTTTCCTCATTTTAAGAAGAGAGAAAAAGCATAATGTAGTTTCCAAGCAGACCTTACTGCCCGTTTCTAAAACTAATCCATATAATAGATACATTTTATTCAAGATAATATCTTTTATATCAGAGAAGTACAATCTGAAAGGCTTAACTGTTTTAATCTTTTAAAAATTAGTCTCAGATTGACTCTCTCCAACAGTAATGCTTCTCTTCAGTTAGAACAAAAGTCCCCCTGGCACTAATTTGGTTTCCTTCTGAGCTGTTACTGCAAAGGCACCTACTAGTGCTCTTACACCTAAGAAACTTTTCTCCAGAAGTTTTGTATTTTTTTTGGGGGGGTACTAGGGATCGAACCCAGGACGTTGCACTTGCTAGGCTAGCACTTTGCCACTGAGCTACATCCCAGCCCTTGCAGAAGTTTTTGGAAACTGAGTCATTCTTTTAAAATAGAGGCATATATATATATATATATATATATATATATATATATATATATATATATATATATATATGCAAAGTATACAGAGAATGCCTGTCAATTCGTTACCACGTTTGTTACAATTAAACTTCTTCATTTTCAGTATAAAAAACTCACTGAAATACTGTATTAAGAAAGAATGATCTCTATTATATTTCCAGCTTACTGTGAAGTGTGTGCTTCTTATCTTCCATGGCTGAAATTCCCAGGGACCTACTGTGGAAAACCTTCAGAGACATCTTGGACAACGTAAATTTCCTACCAAGTAATGAAATCAATCAATGAATGGAGAGTCAAAATATCAAATAGTCATAAAAAAGCATGTATGTGTAGTATATAAGAGTTCTCAAGCACAGAACATTTCAACTTTGTTGATTTCCCTTTCTCTTTTCCACAGATAAATGTTTCCTATTATTCACTTCCTTTAAGGAAAAATAAATGTGGAGGATAATCTTCCCTTCAATAAATCATCTTTTCAAAAGTGAAGACAATGGGGTGAAATCCTCTGATTCCCTAAGTACACCCATGATATTGTAACCACAAAGTCGATGAAACCAGTAGCATGATTTAGGATGAACCAAGTCAGAGCCAGGTGAATTATATTCGTACATGTCACTCTGAAACTCTCTTGTTCAAGACAAGCAATTGATGCAAATAAAAATATGAGGGAAGGAAAGGCTATTGAAACTTAGAGAAAGTGTCATGGATTTGGTGTTGAAGAAAACTTATGATTGAATCCATATTAAAATAAGAGGAGGAGGAGGAAGAAGAGGAGGAGGAGGAGGAGGAGGAGAAAGATGTGTACTAGTTTCTAGTTTTAGTCTCATATATTCCTGTATCTTCTTATTTGTCCATAGCCACATGTTCTAAATCAGAAACCACTTAAATGAATCAAAAGTTATTATATATGATATTCTAGAAAAATAATTCAAAGAACATGATTATGGTGAGGAGTTATAAGGAATGCAACAAACATAGCCAGGAAAATGCAAAAAATAGAAATAAAATGTGAAGACAGTTCACTTGGCTAAAATGATTTGTATATGAGCCCAGTATTGTTAGGTGGAAGCTGGGAGAAAAGGCAAGAATTCAGTGAAGGAAAGGAAATATGATGTAAGAGAAGAGCACGTAATGTTTTGGTGACACCTTAGGAAGAAGGGTAGGCTAGGGTGAAGACAATTATAAACCCTAATAGTAGACAAAAATAGCCTTCAATCTGAGCTCTGGTTGCTCACACCAGTAATACGAGATACTCAAGTAATTGAGATCTGAGGATTGTAGTGTAAAGCCAGCAGGAAACTCCACAAAACTCTAATCTCCAAATAACCAGCAAAAAGCTGAAAGTAGATTTATGGCTTAAGTGGCAACATTGAACAAAAAAGCTCAGAGACAGCACCGAGGCCTTGAGTTCATGCACCCAAGACAGGCCCATGTACACACACACACACACACACACACACACACACACACACACACACACACACACACACACAACTAGTTTTGTATACAGTTATTTTTCTCCGAATTTCTAATGCAGATGGTTTAATAAAGAAAAACAAAGACAACAAGCTAGTCTTCAGTAGGTAGCAACTAACTTTTTGATTTAGACACTGAGAATGGTTTTCTCTGAGGGCATTACAGATGAACAGGGCACATTTTCCTGCTAATCCAGTATGATTACAGCTTTCCCAAAAGTTAAAATGGTCTGTAACAGGTTCAAATTATCTCCAAAATGAAAATACATCAAAAAGAAAAAAGAAAAATGCCATATAATTTGAAAGCTGGATATTCGCTTTTGATCAACAAAAAGGAAATATTTAAAAATAATTATATAAACCACATGTAGTCAAATATGACACTAGAAAATGTATATACATTGGAACAATAAAGATTTAAATAAGTATATATATATAATTTTTCTTAGTGATTGAGTATTGGTTTTATTTATTTATATATATATTTATTTTCTGAAGCACACTTTTCATTTGTTTTTTTTTCAATTCTATATGTCAGTTTATGAGTCTATTGATATTGATCAATGTCACTGCTTCCACTCTTAAATCCTTCTGAAAAATTTATATACATATAAAATATGAATTTGTAATAATTTGATCTAATTTTTATGGCACTTATTGCTAAATGTATTATGCATTATTTTACATTACTGGACAATTAAGTTGTGGACTTAGTCTAATTTCCTTTATAATAATAATAATTATTACTATTATTATTATGATTGTCATTTGAGGGGCTTGAACTCTGGGCCTGGGCGCTGTCCCTGTGCTCTTCAGCTCAAGGTGAGCACTCTACCGCTTGAACCACAGCATCACATCTCGTTTTCTAGTGGTTTGTTGCAGAAAGAGTCTCACAGACTTTCCTTCACACACTGTCACAATCACATCCCACATTCCACACTATTGCCTGGGGAATTCCCTTATCTGTTAATACTCAGTACCCATGATGGCCTGATCCACCTGTATTTCTTTTGTACCATTAATCATTTCTGTCTAGGAAATGGAAGACATATTCACTTATATTTTGTTTAAGAAAACTGACACACACACACTTACATATATACTACCTATAACATATATTAGATACATAGATCTCTTCTTTTCACAGAGAATTCAAGGTGTATAAAACCTGGAAGAAATAATCTGTTAAGGCACAGGAAGAAATTTGGCTTGGGAAACTTAAAAGTTTATAGTTTGGAGAACTTTACAGCCAATAATGTTAATAGGTGTGATGTCAATAAGATAAAGATTAAATGACTTTTTTACTAATAGTTACTCTGGAAGTGGCTAATAGCACTATGGAAACAATTCAGAGAATACTTGAAAAGTAAATCATTTAAATGATACAAGAAGTTGTTCCAGCATTTATTAATTTAAATTGAGACTGTGGTTAAAGGATATTATTATATTAACTGAATATAACCACATGTTTATTGAGAAATACTCCTTTGACAAAATTTTGTCAACCTTCCAGTGTGTTTTTACTTTTGTTCAACTTTTAATAGTGGCCTCGAGATCTTTTCCCAAAGGTAGTTTTTATTTGTAATATTTCTTCTTTTTTTTCACAATTTAATTTCATGTTTGTCTACAGAAAAAAAACCTCCATTTTTGTCATTGATTACTTCAGATGAATCTAAATTAGACTGGCTCATACTCAGTTAATTTAGATAAAAACTATGAAAAATCTATGAGAAAGGGCTGCTTATTAAGTAAAATAATGACAGAATATTTGTGATGCTTGGCAGTTATTTCACATTTAATTCCACAAGCAAAGTTCTAAGCATTCAGCAGATTTTCATTCATTTTGCAAGCATTTAAAATAAGCAGATTTGGAATCAGTTGAGAGAAAGTCAGAACTGAATGAAAAAAAGTTCTCAGAATTTGATAATTCCTTGGTAATTGAACAGAGTGTACAAACAGAGGTTTATCAAAACACATAGAAAACTGACACTAAAATGATAACCTCACCACAATTTTTTTTTGTCGGTTGTGGGGCCTGAACTCAAGGCTAGAGCTACCACTTGAGCCACAGCACCACTTCCGGCTTTTTCTGCTTATGTGGTGCTGAGGAATCAAACCCAGGTCCTCATGCATGCAAGACAAGTGCTCTACCACTGAGCCACCTTCCCAGCCACTCATCACAAGATTTTTATAAGAAGGAAATTGAAATATAGATGTTCAAATATGTAAGAAATATTTGATATCTGAGTTTGTAGCATAATCATTTACATCGACATAATTAAAATTAATAGATTCATAAAATATAGCAAAATTCATAACGAATAATAGATTCATAAAACTATCAGTAGATAGTTACAGATTCAGTTAGTAAATAATTTTCAATTTTAGTGACTTAATTTGCTACATATATATATATATATGTTCAAGTTCTTTTTTCTTTTTCCTTCTTTCTTTCCTTCCTTCCTTCCCTCCTTTCTTCCTTCCTTCCTTCCTTTCTTCCTCCCTCCCTCCCTCTCTCTCTCTCTCTCTCTTTCTTTCTGTGTCTTTCTTTCTTTCCTTCTTTCTATCTTTCTTTCTTTCTCTCTGCCTATCTTCTTTCTTTTTATTTTCATTCTTGTGCCTGTCAGGTCATGGTGATTTTGCTTAGTTTTTTCCCTCAAGGCTAGCATTTTACCACTTGAGACAAACCTCCACTTTCAGCATTTTGCTGATTAATTGGAGATAAGACACTGATGGATTTTTCTGTCCAGGCTGAATTTGAACCAGGATCCTCAGATCTCAACTTCCTGAGTAGCTAAGATTACAATTTTTAGACACTAGCTCCCAGCTTATTATCTTCACTAGTAGACACCATGGAATTATTAAGAGGGCTAATTTACCTACAATATATAGAAGCATATTTTAATTCCTAAAGCATAGTATAGGGTCATTTCCTATGCTATGATTTTTAAGCTTCCTCCAATTTGACTAAATATTTACATATTTCAATGCAAATATAGTTAACATATAGTGCTACAGTGTTAAACTACTGTAAATTAATGTGCTATTTATAACTATGTTTTTGTATAGTTATATATAGGCTGTTAGTTAAGCAATTGCTAAGTATAGTTTGCATACATAATATAGATTACATATGTATGAACACTCATATATTCAGGTGTCTCAAGACATTCATTTATTTCAATGAATTACTAAATTATACTGTAATTTAGAATAATAAAAATTAACAAACAGAAATATATTTCAGTAAGCATAAAATATTTGAGCCAAGTGCTAGAGTTTTAAACTTATATTTTTAGTTATTCGGGAGATAGATCTGGAGTATCTGGAAGCCCAGGTAAAGACCACTTTAAGACTCTATCTCCAAAATAACCATCACAAAGTTGATATGGACTGTGGTTCAAATGGTAAACTGACAGCCTTTAACAAGAAATTTACATGAACATGATGTCTAGGACATGAAACTGGCAAATTAAAAGTGAGAATTCGGTAAAAATTAATCACAATGCCACTACATTTTCTGTTAATTTTCTTTGAGTTTTATCCAGAAATATGGAAAAATTTTGAAGTCTATATTATGACTCAAATAATGTTATCATGGGTTTAACCATACTTGATTTTATACAATACTGGCTCTACTTGACTGTATTTTGAAGAGTATACAAAAAGAGATAAAATGGCCTAAGAATTTTAACCATCTCCTTTGAGTTCTAATATTTTGATATAATCTTGGTATGTGTAGCTAAATTGTTATGTCATTATTGTCTACCATCTGTATTTTATATTATAATAAAAATGTCCTGTTGTTTTTAGGGGATTCCATTGTTCAAAAGCAAATTCTGATTTAAAAGTTCTTAATCCAAATGAAACTTTTACACAGTGTTTCATCTTAGATACTTTATCAAAACCAATGGATGAAGAATTGAGGATAATCTGTTTGTTGGTGTTGTTCAAGGCTGACACTTTATCACTTGAGCCATAGCTGGTTAATTGGAAATAAGAGTATCATGGAATTTATTGGCTGGCTTTTAACATAGATCCTCATATCCAAGCCTCCTGAATATCTGGGATTACAGATATGATCCCACAAGTGCCTGGCTAAAGAGAGTAATTTAAATGGGAAAGTGTTATACAACACTAATATAAAATAACATATATATGTATATATATATACATACATATATATATATATATATATATAAACACACACACAAAGAGCTATCTGTACATAGACATGTATAATACATACTCATACTGGTGTGGATATGTATATATACACATTTGCATAGATTTTACATAATGTTATACCTAGGAAAGTGTCCCAAATATTAAGATATTAAACAAAATTATACTCCTGCCATTCTTGAATGCTTCCTGTGTCCTTTAGAAGAAGCAATGTCTCTCTATTCTTGGCCTACATTGAAAACAGATTAGTTTTCAGTTTCTAGAGTTTTATATACAAAATAATATAGTATATCACCTGTTTTGCCATCTATAAGTTGGTAAAATTATTTAGTAAATTTAGTAATTAGTTGGTTGTGCTTTTGTATATTTTTGTATGTTTACTTCCTTTAGCATTATTCTCCCAAGTTAATAGGTAAATTTTGTGTACCTTTCACTTGTTAATGAACATTTGAGTTAATTCAATTGTCTACTAAAAATAAAGCTTTCAGTCAGCAATAAGAAAAAAATTCAGTTAACATTAAGTCAATTTGCAATCAACAATTTGATTAGGAAAGATAAGGTTTTGCTATTTATTTGGTTTAATCCATTTTTGTCTCCACAGCTTTACAGAAATCTCTGTCAAAACACCCATGTACTACAAGCTAAGGGGAAGTTGGCTGGAGAAATGACAAGCCTGACTCTTGGACTTATTCCTGAATGCATCTCAATTCTACAAACAGTTCATCTAACCAAAATCGATGTGCCAAAAATACATTATTTTAAGAGTTTTTCTGCGTGTATGTTCTATTTAGTATTTTCATCATATATCTTTTCAATTTTGTGGTTAACTTTATAGTCATACTTTGAGATTCTAATATACATTAAATTTATTAGAGAAAATTTTAAATGGAGTGTTACTCATTTTATTCAGACTTCTCTGTGGAAAGACGAAGAGAATACCTTATATATATATACATATATATATACATATACATATATATATAATTTAGCACAAATATTGTAATAGAGATAGAACCTTGGGAGCTGGAGGCACAACATTACATCAGCAAACAGGAGGTTATGTAGTATGTTTTAGGAAGTTCATAATTTTCTGGTACTTACACTATGGAAGATTATTCAAAATCCAACTTGAAAACCAACATATGACATCTTAAATGAAATAGAAATATTTATAAGAAATAAAAGAATAGTTGTAGGTGAATGGATCAAGAAAATGTGGTGTACAAACACAATGGAATACTATGCCTCCATCAGAAAGAATGACATTGCTCCATTTGTTACAAAATACAAAGACTTGAAAAAAAATATATTAAGTGAAGTAAGCCAGGCCCAAAGAAACATAGGTCACATGGTTTCCCATATTTGCAATAACAAGTATATGTCTGGGACAAGCAGAAACTGTCAGATAAGTTGATGTTAGGTGAAATGAACCCCAAGATAAGGAGTCAAATGATTTTTCTTTCTTGCTATTGTTTCTAACATATTTATAAGATGATTTCTTTGTTGTTTTGCATGTCACTCCCCCCACGGTATAATCCCTGTTTTCACTGTATTTGATGTTGGTATAATTTATGGAGGATAAGGGAAAAAACAAAATTTTTAACGAGGGATACAGGTGGACCCATTGCAACAATGAGATGCACAAGTCATTATGTCGAAAAAACGAACTTTACAACTTTGGCGCGGGAAGAGGGGTTGGGGGAGAAGGGGGTGGGGGAGGGGGGTAGATGGGAAGGGATGGGAAGGAGTAACAAAGGAGGAGGCAACAATGCTTGATAAGAAATATACCCATTACCTTGCTCATGTAATTGTAACTCCTCTGTACGGTATTTTCACAATAATAATTTAAAAAAGAAATAAAAGAAAACTAGTATAGAAACAAGTAACCAACAAATAGAACCAAGGTACCATGTCACTATGTACACATTTCAAAATTCTACTTCCATGTATTCTCAATTATGAGAATGAGTCTTTTTCTTCTTTGACTTATAATTTAATGAACATCTTAATAAAGTTAACAATAATAAATTCTTCTTAAAGAAATATCTATTTGTAGATAATTATTTTACATTCCATATTAATTCCTGGTTCTCTAAGAGAAAAAAATAGTAATGGAATGATAGTAGTGTGATACATAAGGACAGAGTTTCTTGGGGGAAAAAGCCCTCACAACCAAATATGACCAAAATTATGTTTTCCTTAGAGAAATAAAAGCATCTAAAAGTGATGGTATATAGACACATTGGGTTAATTATAATAATTTCATCAAGAAAGGTGGTGTGCCCCTGTCAAGTAAAGAAACAATGTTCACAAATATAGCAACAGAGAGAGAGAGAGAGAGAGAGAGAGAGAGAGAGAGAGAGAGAGAGAGAGAGAGAGAGAGAGAGAGAGAGAGATCATGTATTTAGCATGGAATTAATGGTATCATTAGAAAGAGTGCAGCTAAAGTGTGCTGTTAATTTAGAGATTCAATACCAGGCAGATAGATATAGGAATGCTAGAGAGATGTCAGAGAAAAAGAAAAAGAAAACCTTAATAAGGTAAAGGATTGTCTGATTTGTAGGGAGAGATTAAAGCAACATGATGTTTATAGCTCTATAAGGGAATATGAAAATGATCCGCAAGCAGGGGTTATACTGTGGGGGAGGGACATATTGATGTCAGTATAACTTGTGGAGGAGATGGGGAAAAACCAGTTGTTTAAGGATACAGGTGGACCTGTTGCAACAATGAGAAGTACAAGTTGTCATGTCCAAAACAAGCTTTACAACGTCGGTGCGGGGGGGGGGGAAGGGGGGAAGGAGAAAGATTGGGATTGAGGGGGAGGGGGGAGGCTGGGAAGGGATGTGAAGGGTAAACAAAGGAGGAGGCTGCAATGCTTGGTAAGAAATGTACGCATTATCCTGCCCATGTAATTGTAACTCCTCTGTACAGTATGTTCACAAATAAAATAAAATTAAATTAAAAAAAAATGATCCGCAAATAGCTGAAAGATGTAAATAACAAGTAGTAAAAGAATTCTGGAAGAGAAAGCAGAATAGAAGCAATGCAGTTTGAATGAAAAGTGGCAAGGTTATTTATCTCACATAAGGATTCACACACACACACACACACACACACACACACACACACACACACACACACACACACACACAAAGATACAATTTTCCTGACTGAATTACTAAACAGAAGCGGAAGCACCATCTTTCTCCTGAAACAATAAATGCCCTTCTGAATGTGGATTGCCCATACAACAGCAGGAAAACTGAATTTTTTTTATTAAAATCAGGAAAAAATATTTACCTGTGAGGTTGTCTAATTCACTGTCTCTATTTGAGAAGGACTCAATATTTTCTTCCGTTTAGGAATGCAAAGATTTATTTTGTGTTTTCTTTTTCTTAACTTTTGCCTAAAATGTAATTGTGAATGACTTATTAGCAGACCTTAAGCAAGGAAGAAGAGGTCACACAGAAAAAGATATGCAAAGATATTGCTCCAAGAGGCAATGATGAATGATCGGTACTCACAAAATTCACAGATGGTAATTTTGCCTATTGAGACTTTACATGTGCATGTATAGTTCTTGTGAGTACCTTTAACCACTTTGTGTCAATTATAATTTCAAAAATGGTAGGCACTGAAAATACATTTACTTCCCTTCTTTGGCCTAATTATAAGAAACATTTTATCCAAATGAAAGACTACAGGGAAACTATGCATTGATAATCTCCAATGAAAACACATAGATCAAGTAACATTTATTTGTAAGTTCATAGATCACCAGAAATACTTTAATGTAAATGAACTCCATTTACTTCTATACTTTATGATAAGTTACATTATTATGTTCCTTAAAGAAATGAGAAACTGAAAAATGAAATTAAGTAACATTCCAAGGTACCACAGCTGCAAAAACAGAAGAGGAGAGAATTCAATCCAGCTAATCTAGATGTAGCCAGTATGTTATATTGTGACTCAATGCAGAGCACCACATTACATATGTATAGCTTCTACTATGTATTTGGTAAGAGTAATTCTTTTCTACAGTAGCAAGGGCACTTTGCACATAATAGTATCATTTACCCAATAATATTAAATTTTATCTACTCTAAATCAACATCAAATATAAATTACATCATTGTTTTGCATGGCACTACAAAAGAAACTGAAAATGTAACTTGATCTCAATACATGATTTAGAATTTTTGTTTTATATTTAGTGAAGTTGACAGATTGTACTTAACACATATTCATAATTTTAGCCTCTTACCTGTACTTAACTTCTAACAAATGGGGCGATGTCCTTCTTGAAGACATAAAATTTCATCGTGTGTGTGTGTGTGTGTGTGTGTGTGTGTGTGTGTGTGTGTGTGTGTGTGTGTGTGTGAATATCCATTCATCTAATGCGGGACATCTGGGTTTGTTCCATATCATAGCTATGGTGAATAAAGCTGCAATAAACATAGTTGTACTGGTAGCTTTAGTGTGGCCTTGTTTGTGATCATTTGGGTAAATGCCCAAAAGTGGGATTGCTGGGTCATAAGGGAACTCTCTGTGTAGTATTTTGAGGAATCTCTATAATATTTTCCAGAGTGGTTGAACAAGTTTACACTCCCACCAACAATGTGGTAGGGTTCCCATTTGGCCACATCAACTCCAGCCTCTGTTGTTATTAGATTTCTTGATTATAGTCATTCTAACTGGGATTAGGCGGAATCTCAATGTTGTTTTGATTTGGATTTCTTTTATGGATAGAGAAATTGAATATTTCTTCATGTGTATATTGGCCACTCTTATTTCCTCTTCAGAGAAGTCTCTCTGTAAGTCTTTACCTAACACTCTCCACTACTATTCAATTTAGTATTTGAATGCCTAGCTAGAGCAATAAGGCAAGATGCAAACATACAGGGGATCCAAATAAGGAAAGATGAAGAAAACTCTCCCTCTTTGCAGATGACATGACCTTGTATTTAAAGAACCCCACGGATTCCTCTCCCAAGGTACTTGAACTGATCTGAAACTTTGGCAAAATAGCAGGGTATAAAATTAACCCTCAAAAAATAATAGCTTTTCTGTTTGCCAATAATGAGAAGACCGTGGTTGAAATCAGGAAAACAACTCCTTTTGTAATAACTCTACAAAAAATAAAATGCATAGGAGTTAACTAAAGAAGTGAAGGGCCTCCATGATGAAAACTTTAAATACCTGAAAACGGAAATTAAAGCAGAACTAAGGAAGTAGAAAAAAATCTCATGTTCCTGGATTGGGAGGATTCACATTGTGAAAATGACAATACTGCCAAAGGCTACCTATAAATTCAATGTGATACCTGTCAATATCTCAACGTCATTTTTCAATGAAATAGAAGAATTGATCCAAAAATTCACATGAATTTAAATTTATTTGTTTTTTGTCATTCATGGGCCTTGAACTCTGGGCTTGGGTGCTGTCCCTGTGCTCCTCAGCTCAAAGCAAGCACTCTACCTCTTGAGCCACAGCACCACCTCCGGTTTTCTAGTTGTTTTTATTGGAGATCAGAGTTTCATGGACTTTTCTGCCTGGGCTGGCTTTAAACCGTGATCCTCAGATCTCAGCCTCCTGAGTAGCTAAGATCACAGGCGGGAGCCACCAGCACCCGGCTTTGAATTTACATTTATAAACCAGAAAAATTGTAAAAATCTGATGATTATTTCATTATACTGTATAATACAAATGATGTCCTTAAAAAAGTTTCCAAACATAAAGTAATAGTTATCCATGTATGTTTACCATTTAGTAATAAACTATTTTGTAAATAAAAGAACTTTAAGAACTCAATAAAGAAAATGTTGTTGAAATGGACATGTATTGTAAGCATGAAATAAGTCGGCTTTTTAATTCTCAGATCTACTAATGTAATTGAGGTTATGAGACTTTTGTTTTTGTTTGTGTTTAACAGATAAGTTCTGTTAAATGTAAACTGTATTTGATTTGTTTACATTTTGGAATAGCTCCCTGCTGATTATAAAAAGCTATTCACAGGAACTAAACTCATTCTTCTATCATTTTTCATGCATTAATGTATCCACTACAATAAAGTAGCAGAATTGCTAGATATACAGCATAATCCTTGCACCAGTTAAATTTTTCAAAAATCTAACAATTTCTGAGAAATGCCCAAATTCTATTTATGAAATCTTAAGGAGTTCTTGGCTGTTTCCAAATTTTTCCCTTCCTTTACAGCTTTTTCTTCTTTTCCATTCATTTCTTTTCTTTTCTTTCTTTCCTTCCTTCCTTCCTTCTTTCTTTCTTTCTTTCTTTCTTTCTTTCTTTCTTTCTTTCTTTCTTTCTTTCTTTCTTTCTTTCTTTCTTTCTTTTGATGTTCATTGTTGCTCTTGTGGCTTGAACTCATGGTGTTGACATTATCTTTTCTTTAATAGTTTCTTCATTTAAATAGTGAAAAGCATCCTGTGGGTGGGAGGAGTGGTCTTAGAGTGTGGCAGCTCACTATTATTGCTATTCAAACAGATCATGTATTCTCTGATGGACAGTAATGTATGTCTTCTGTCTGAAATACTTTCCACATTTGTTACATTTATAAGGTTTTTCTCCTGTGTGTGTTCTCTGATTTAGATTAAGTTGTGTCTTACTGGTTAAACATATTTCATATTTCGTACATTCACAAGGTTTCTGTCCTGTGTGTTCTCTCATGACGACAAAGGTGTGACATATGAATAAAAACCTTTCCACATGTGTTACATTCATAAGGTTTTTCTCCTGTGCGTGTGCTCTGATGAAGATGAAGGTGTACCATATAGGTAAAAATTTTTTCATATTTGTTACGTACCGAGGTTCCTCACATGTGTGAATTCTCTTATGTGTTGAGGTTTGATTTTTGGGTGAAGGAATTTTTAAATTTCTTACTTCATCTGTGTCTTTGTGGGGGGGTGAGGGTCCGGTCATGGGGCCTGAACTCTGGGCCTGGGCGCTGTCCCTCAGTTCTTCAGCTAAAGGCTAGTGCTCTACCACTTGAGCCTCAGCGCCACTTCTGACCTTTTTTCGTATTAGTTATGTGGTGCTAAGGAATCCAACCCAGGGCCTCATGCATGCAAGGCAAGCACTCTACCACTGAGCCACCTTCCCAGCCCCTCTTACATTCATATTAATGTGTGACTTCTGGGTGAAAGACTTTCCACATGAATTACATTTACATGAACACATTTATATGTGCTCTCTGATGAAGATGAAGGTATGAGTTACATTTTAAAAACTTTTCACATTTGTTACATTCATAAGGTTTCTCTCCTGTATGTGTTCTCTGATGAACAGTAAGGTCTGACTTCTGTCTGAAATACTTTCCACATTTGTAACATACATAAGATTTCTCTCCTGTGTGTATTCTCTGATGCAAAGGGATGTATGAGTTCATTCTGAATGTTTTTTCACATATAGTTCTCTCAGGTGTTTTCCTCCCTCCCTGACAAATTTCTTGGGCAAGGAGAGCAGAGTTATCATATTCTTCTCTATTCATTATGATATAGGTGGCATCTCTGACACAAGCCCAATTATGTTGAAAGAATATAGTCTCTGAGTTTAATATCTTCCCTCCTCCATATTCAAAATATAGAAGCATATTTGGTCCCTCATAATTTTGACTAAAAGGATCAGAATATCTAAGGGACTGTTTAACTACAGGAGGCACACCAGGCATATATGCATCTGGCATCTCACCAGGTGGCATGTTCTGACACTGACTGAACTCCACAGTCCTAATCCTTAAGGAATTCTCATCATTTCTATTTAGTTCTAGCTTCTGTTTTGAGGGTAAGTTAGAAGTTGGTACTAATCGCACTCTTTGGTCCACTGTGTTAATATCTGTGACAGCTACTTCACCCAGACATCTGTCTAGATCTCCCTGGTAAATCTTAATCACATGCTATATTTGTTTCACATCTAAATTGAATCATTAAACGAAGGAAAAAAACATAAATGAGATCCAAATACTCTTCTATGTAAAGGTAAAGACATTTTTCCCATCTTAACTGTTACAGATCTTAAAATATTAAAGTAGGAATTGATTGATGAGAAATAAATTTCATTCACCACAATGTATTAATTAGGAAAGCAATACTGGTATTTTATGATGGAAAATGTTTTTCTGTGTTTCAGTTTTTTCTTCTGTTTTATATCAGAGGAATAATTTACACAAATTACTAAGCTATTTACTGCTAGCGTTTTCACCTGTATACTTTAGTATTTAGTGTTCTTGGGTTTTTTTCCAAATATTGTTCTGTTTGATCTTAGGGAAATAGATGCTTTGTTTCATTTTCTTAAAATAATTTATATATTGTGATACTTTACTTCTCAAACATTAGTTGAAGAGTATTTTCTAACTTTGGAGATTGTACCTTTTTTATTAAAAAAAAACTTTTGCCTTTCACCTGAGAATATGCTTTTATAACTACATCACTTCAGTTCTACGTTCTCACTGTTAATTACTTTAAATATCTGTAGAATTTTAAAATTGATTTTTCTCCATCTTAGAAAAAGTCTCATCAAAATTATTTTTCTGATACTCCTGCCCCTCAGACTCCTTGAAGACCAAAGCCACACCAGCTCACCACCTAGTTAGTCATTCCCTGTAGACTAAAAGCTTTGGTTCTGTATCCCAGCCTATACCCAGCTTATTCTCATCAGAGGATAGCAGCATTGGCATACTCATTTGCTATAACTACCTAGTCCTAGTTTCAAGGAAAACTAAATCTCATTTTTGACATTTCTAATTTTTTTTGTCAGAAAAATTTCCACAAAGACAAAGAGTTGCTAACTTTCACTTTACTGACATACACAGTTCAGTATACATCTACATGTATTTTGATTCACAAATCTAACACAACGGATCCCCTAGTTCTCTGCCACACGTGGGACTCAGCGGAACTAGGAATATTATTGGTCAGTACAGAGCAAGATGAACTTACCAACTGGGTTCTGGATCCAAGATCACTATTGGATGCTTTAACTCACTTGTGAAATTCTTGTCTAAGGTTTCTCCCATATATGGCTCTTCATCTTGCTCCAGCTTGACAATCAATTGAGGTTTAGGAACACAGTGCCCTGTTAACCTGAAAGAGTGTAGACCTATTGCTCATACTGTGTCAAAAGTGTTCTAAGTTCTCAGATATCCTGTTTACCACGTTGCTCCTAAATCTTCTTTCTCATTTCTCACTGGCTCCATGGTTGAATTTCTCCCAGCTTTGGATTAACTTTGCAGGTTGTGTGCTTGGAACTCAATTTTTTTACTCAAGGCTAGGATTTAATTAAGTTGATTCCTAGCTCCACTTGCAGTTTCTGAGTGTTTAACTTGAGATAAGAGACTTTACTGGAATTTCTCAATCAAGCAGCGAAGGACAGAAATAGAGCTATGGTTCAAGTGGTAGAGCACTAGCTTTGAGTGAAAAAGCTAAGGGACAGTATCCAGAACCTAATCTAAAGCCCTAGTACAGTCACCAAAACCCCCAAAGTATTAATAAAATGGTTTTGGAATCATTTATTTTCCAGATAAAATGAAACATGAAATAATCTACTGATCAGAAGACAGAAACTGAGGGCTGGGAAGGTGGCTCAGTGGTAGAGTGCTTGCCTTGCATGCATGAGGCCCTGGGTTCGATTCCTCAGTACCACATAAGCAAAAAGATAAAAGCCGGAAGTGGTGCTGTGGCTCAAGTGGTAGAGTGCTATCCTTGAGCTGAAGAGCTGAGGGATAGCGCCCAGGTCCAGAGTTCAGGCCCCACTACCGGACCCCCCCCCCCCCAAAAAAAAGAAACTGAGCAGCACTGAGTCTCTCATATGCCTAAAGTGTTAGTCTTAGAGCAGGCACTGTTGAGAGAGACAAATTGATTCTAGTCTCCTGTTAAAGCCTACAGATATTTCAAAGTCTGTTTCAATAACATCTGCTTCGACAAATCTCTTTTTCCAAAGGGAGAATTGTTCATCATTTAATCTCAAATATCACAAAGTGTAACACATTGCTATATTTACTCAGAAAAAAAGTATTCCATTTGCTGTATATATTGAAAAAAGATTGCACAATGGTTTTTCTCAAAACAAGGACATTGCTTTAGCCAACTGTAAACATCCTTATCTTCATGGATGAGACCCAGAACACATGCTAAATGAAGATGTACATACAAACTATATATATGCTCCCAAATATGGGTGATGAAGTCCACACAGGAAAGAATACCAGAACATGAAATTTAATAAAGAAAGCTAGAGAAATGAAGCACATCCCATGCTTTCTCTTTCCGAAGAATAACTATCCATTAAGAAATGAAGAAGCATAATTGTCTATCAACTGAAATGAACTGAGCTCCAGTTTGAAGAAATAGTTGCAAGCAAGTAAGTAGAAGATACATTCTTTTAAGTGGAATGGTAATTGCATAATAAACATATACTTTCCAATTATTAGGCACAGCTGAAAAATGAGGTAATATTAAGTTTATGAGATGTGGCAGAGTAAGAATCTTTCTCTTTTCCTATATATGTATGCAATTGGGGAACTACCAGTTATACTGATGAAAGACAGATATACAGGAGTAAAATAGGTGTATGTATATACTGAAACTAGCAAAAGGTGTAGTTCAACAAATGGTTAAATTTATATATACATAATTAAACAAAGGGAAAGAAGAAGTAAGTCTCTTTGCTTAAAGAACAGCTCTTTGCTTAGTCATCATTATACCATTTTCGGAGTTCTAAATAGTCTCCTGAAAGGTAACTTTAAAAACAGCCTTCAAAGTTAGGTAGGAATGTTGATAAATATTCATTTTGATAAATATTTCATTTTGATAAATGTTCATTATGGGCCACCTACTGTTTACAAAGGGGTGTCACACCAAATCCTGAAATTTCATACTCATGCATATGGCCAAGTTCTGGAGTTTCCCAGAGATGTTTCAGCATCTTAGGTCTCCTTTTATAAAATATTTATATATTATACCTTTCAGTGGCTTTGTCTGTATATTTCATGCTTATAGACACTATATACATAAAATACACACTTTAGGGACTAATCCCTTAATCCTTTATTAGTGATATATATTTGTAAGTTTCCTTTTTCAGCTTACTCATCTCTTAAGATACCGACACCTATACTTTTTCCCCTTTATTTGTGCTAGTATTGAGGCTTGAACTCAGAGCCTTGGACTATTGCTCACAGCTGGTGTGGTGTTCTCATCATCACTCTATGCTTCCACCTCTATATTTTGTTGGTGAATTGGAGATGAGAACCTATCAGGTTTGTCTAACCATTCAGGCCTCTGTTTTCAGTCTCGTCATTATTTTAGAATTACACACATCAGTCATGGGATGAGTAGCATCCCTATATCTTTCCACAAGCAACATTATGTTACCTGTATGGAACAAGACTGATGTTGAGGTGTACTATCTGAATCATACAAGGCTCTAGCATGAAAACCAAGAGAATTTTATGATAACTGGGATTTTCTTTTTATAAAACTCATTTATGTATTCAATTCCTTTTTTTTTTTTGGTCGGTTTTGCGGCTTGAACTCTGGGCTTGGGTGCTGTCCCTGCAGCACTCAGCTCAAGGTGAACATTCTACCACTTGAGCCACAGCACCACTTACTGTTTTCTAGTAGTTTTTATTGGAGATAAGAGTCTCACGACTTTCCTGCCCACGCTGGCTTTGAACCGCAATCCTCAGATCTCAGCTTCCTGAGTAGCTAGTATTACAGGCTTGAGCAACCAGTACCTGGCTTCTATTCAATTTCTTATGAATTAATGTCTGCATTTCAGATGAAGGGTCATTTTATTCTCTTTTCCTTTTGCTCACACAAAATGATTGATTATTCTTCTATCTTTATAGTAATAATTTATTTTTCCAGAGAGATCTGCAAAGGTACTGAGGTCTGAACACTCAAGAATTATTTCTAGCCTCTGAATTATCTCAATCTGGTAAACTGTTCCCTACTCAAAAACTACCATGTTTCTTATCAGGAAATTTATCATGATTTGTAATAAATAAATCAAATATCTTTGTGATGATATACTTCAGCTTATGTTTATTTCTTTTTTTCTGGTTAATTAGAGACAGAAGTCTGTGAAAGTTTTCTGCCAGGGCTGCTTTGATCCTCAAATCTGACGCCTGATTAGCTAGGATTACAGGTGTGAGTCCCTGGGGCTGATTCTGTCTTCATTTCTTAGTCAAGAATATTTCAGTACTGGTGGCTGGGTAGGTGCCTCAATGGTAGAGTGCTTGCCTTGCATGCCTGAGGCCCTAGTTTCAATTCCTCAGCACCACATAAGCAAAAAGAAAAAAGCCAGAAGTGGCGCTGTGGCTCAAGTGGTAGAGCATTAGCCTTGAGCTGAAGAGCTGAGGGACAGCGCCCAGGCAGAGTTCAGGCCCCACGACCGGACCCCCCCAAAAAAATGTATTACTTCATTTCCTCTATTAGATAAATATTACTATTGATCATAAATATTACTATTGATAGGTATGCCCATGGAACCCTTTAATAGGCTAGTTCAAACAATAATAATTTTACCTATAAATTTGGACACAATTTATACCTGTATATTATTGGCCCTATTCATGTGCATAATTTATCATAAAATTTAAGTAGGAATTCCTTCATCGCTTTTTAATATTTTATATTTTCTGTAAAAATATATTGCATGTACTACATTTTTTATTGATATTTTAATTCTTTATGATCATGAATTATATTTTAAGATTTATGTCTCTGAACTTTTTGGTTTGTATGTTTCTTTTGTGACAAACGTATAGCAAACACTATTATTGGGGCGACCATTTTCTCTAATAAATAGTCAGAGATTAAGCTGACAGTTTGCCTAGTGTTAATTTGACAAGTTGTAGTAAGTCATATTTGAGTTTCTTTTCCATCTTGATATGTTTTATGACATGTTCTGGCATTTTTTCCACTGGCTAATAATTGTAATATCATGTTAAGTATAACTAATAATATTACTTAGTTTTGTTAACATTCCTAAGGAAAATTTCTACTATTTCCACATTAATAATAATAATAATAATAATAATAGTCACATTTGTGGCAGGAATGTTGTTATCCTTTATGTTCAAAAAGTTTGCCTTTAGTCAGACACAGTGGCTCATGCTTACAATCTTAGCTGTTCAGGAGGTTGAAATCTGAGGATCATAGTTAGAAGCCAGCCTGGGCAAAAAAGTCCCCATGAAACTCTTACTTATCTCCAATTAACCACTCAAAAATCAGAAGTAGCACTGTGGTTCAAGCCTTGATCACAAAAAAAAATCAAGAATGTCACCCAAGCCCTGAGTTCAAGCCCTACAACCAATAAACCCAATCAAAAAAAAAAAAAAAAAAAAAAACAACTGTGCCTTGGCTGGTACTAGTGGCTCACACCTGAAATTCTAGATACTCAGGATAATGAATCTGAAGATTAGCGCTGAAATCCCGCAGGAACAAGAAAGTCCTGACAATTTTCTCTCCAACTACCCAGCAAAAGTTGGAAGAGGAAGTGTGGCTAAGGTGTTAGAAAACCAGGCTCTGATTTCATGCCCTAATTATGGTACAAAACACACAACAAAAATAAAACCCCTGTCTGTGCCTTGAGACACACAATATTTCACATTAAGGAAACAATCAATTGAGAAGATGATTTAGAAGCCATTAGGGTGAAAACAATGTTGAGGGTGTATTACAGGACACATAACTTTGATCCCCCCTCCCTGCTCAGGTGAGTTTAGATTTAAGTGCACAGCTTTTTCTTGCTAGGAAGGCACTTCAGACACTTTTACATTTTGGCTATTTTTCAAGGTAGGGCTTCAATTCATGCTCAGTTCTACTTGCTTTGTCAACATCCTGCTTGTGCCTCTCCATCGAACTAGAAACAATAGGCATGCAAGTACTGTGCCCAGCCTTTGTACATTTTCCTCCAGGATAATGGGCAAGACCACCACACCCAGACATTGGTTCAGATGGATTCTTGTGAGCTAATTTTTTTCTGAAGCTGCTTGAAGTGTAATCTCCCAGCCTTTGCCCTCCAAATGGCTAATATTAGAGGATTGAGCCTAGCTTATCATTTATTTATATAAAAGTCGTACATTTTCATAGACAGTAATAAAAGTAATTTTAAGTATATTTGAGCTTACTAGCATAAAATAGCTTCCATGAAAAAGAGATTCAGATAAGTCTTGCTTATTTATATCAGTAGATATTTGACCGTGTATATATCTTAGAACTGGTTATCATAAGTAATCTACAACAAAACTGGCCATGGCTCTGAAGATTATTCAAAGCATGTCTTCAGGTGACTACCACAATTACAGGCTTCATTTTCCCAGGAAGTTTTCTGAGCACTGTGAAAACGTATCTAAATGTTAGCAACTTAACAGGATGCACCTGCAAAAGGAATATTTTCTTTCTAAAGTGCTTTGCTGTAGATCTGATATTAATCTTTTAAAGTGCAATGGAGATTTAGAGTAGATAAAATTGAAATGTATGTTTTCCAGAAAATAGGGATGCCTTAATGGCAGAAAACCTGAACCATTAATTTTCCTGTAGTCTATACTGGGAGTCTTGTGATAGAATGGTCTCTTCCTTCCAAGACCATTTCCTGTCTCTGTCTGTGTTCCATTGATGTAATATCATGCTCTTGGTAATAAGTACTTGTTACTTAGCAACAAGTTCTAGTGTACATCATAATTCATGGCTGATAAATCACCACATTTACTCTACAATAAGTAGTCATGCTATTTTAGGTTGAATTAATATTGAAGTTTAACTAAGTGTTTTAGAAAAATTAAAAAAGTCTGTGATCAGCTCTCAACAAAGACTATTAGACTGTAAATTAATCTTAACAAAACAATATGAACTTATTTAGTTATAACATGCACCCTACTTAAGTTTTAAAATGTTCAAGATCCAAGTAAAAATAATAAAAAATACATTTTATTGAGGAAATGAGTGGATAGAGAACTTTTATTGATTAGACTTAGTGCAATACAACTGAGAAGTTGTTTTGAACTGTGAACTCCTAGAGATATGATAAGGCTGTGCCATAGTTGAATGTATTCAGAGACTATGGGCAATAAAGTTACTTTTTTATACCTCGACTTATGATTTCCTTTTGAATTGTTTGGTAGGAAGTTGATGTTATTGCTTCTTTTAGAGTAATGTTTCTAGTGACAAATTTTCTCAGTTTTCATCTGAACATTTTATTGTATCTTCATTTGTATGGTTTGCTTCTCTTTCGAATAGAATCCTAGGTTTTAGTAGCTTTCAGTAAAGACTATCTTCTTCTAGTCATAGTTCCTAATGGTTTGTTGAATATTTTGCCTGGTTATGCTACTATGCAAAGTTATATGAGGCTACACAATTTATGAGGAATAGAAATTTAATCCTCACAGATCTAGAAGTGATGACTAGCAAAAGCATGGTGCTGGCCGTTTTAGTGTCAGATGAGAGTCTCTCTCTCCCCTCCTCTCTCTCTCTCTCTTTCTCTCTTCTCCCCCCCTTCTCTCTGTTTTCAAATTGAACCTATAAGACCGTGTCCTTGAAGGGGACAAACATCAATTGTGCACATAATCACAGTATGGGGGATAAAAGAATGTGCATAAGCCACTTCTCTCTAGTGCTTTTGTATGTCATTAATCCCCACTCTCAACACGATCACAATGTGATTCATATCCACAAGAAATTTCTGAGAAAGCATATGTTCAAGCTCTAACCTGGACTATTAGCACATCATTGCGTCTTTAAAGGGAACATGACTTGCTTTCTTTCCCATATGTTTACTTTAAAGCATTTGAATTAGTAAACCCATAGGAGTAGTAATTTTTCGTTTTCATTTGGTCTTAATTGTACTCTGTGTTTATAACATGATTATATGACTAATATATGAATGGATTTGGGACCATGATTAAATTTTGTGTATTCAAACATTGCTTCATATCAATTCTTTTCCATTTCTTCTAGGATTCCTAGTATGCAGAATAATAATCAATGAATTCCAATATTTCAATTTATAGTTCTTGATTTCGATCATTGCTTTATTTTCAGGTAACATCATAATAAGCCAAGGAACACACAATGACAATATTTTTGACATAGATGTTTATTTTAAGTCCCTATTGAAATCTGAGAAACAACTGTATTCAGAAACTTTAAGTTTATCAACATGTCTTTAATAGTTCTCCTTCTATTCAATATATTTTCACCCATATAATTTTCACCTTTATTCTGATGTTCTAATCTTATTCTCAGTTTGGTCCACTTTTCTGTTAAACCTACATTTTGATATTTATTTTGGGCGTCTTCAGAATTTCTGTTTATTATATTCTAAATATGTCCTTTTCTATGAGAATATACATATATTTATAGTTATCCACAATTATTTCATTCCTGGTTAGCTTAGATTGTTTTTAACTTTTATGAACTTGGAAGATTAGACGACTTCCTGGCAAATATCAACATGCCAAAACTAAACCAACACGACAGGCCCATATCAAGCACTAAAATAGAAGCAGCAATAAGAGACCTCCCATTTAAGAAAAACCCAGACTAGAAGGATTTATACTGGAATTGTACAAGGCCTTGAAAACTCACACCAATACTCCTTTAACTCTTCATTGAAATTGAAAGAATAAATTCACTACCAAACTCTTTCTATGAAGCCATCTTAACCCTCATCCCAAAACCAGGCAGGGACTCATCAAAGAAAGAGAACTATAGATCCATTTCTTTGATAAACATGGTTGCATGTTCAACAAAATTTTGGCCAATCAACTTCAAAAACTCATCCAAAAAATCATAAACTACAATCAAACAGGATTCATTTCAGGAATGCAAAGCCTGTTCAATATACGTGAATCAATTAATATAATTCATCACATCAACAAAAGCAAGGATAAAAACCACATGGTTATCCCAATAGATGCAGAAAAGGGATTTGGCAAGATCCAACACCTCTTTATGATGAAGGCTCTAGAAAAATCTAGGACTTCAGGGAACATTCCTCAATACAATAAAGGCTGTATATGACAAACCTACAGCCAGCATTATACTCAGTGATGAAAAACTAACACCATATTCTCTAAACTCAGGAATAAAACAAGGATGTCCACTTTCTCCACTGCTCTTCAATTTAGTATTAGATTACCGAGCTACAGCAATAAAACAAGATGCAAACATAAATGGGATCCAAATAGGGAAAGATGAAGTAAAACTCTCCCTCTTTACAGATGATATGATCTTTTATTTAAAGAATCCCAAGGATTCCACTCCCAAATTACTCAAGCTAATTCAGAACTTTGGCAGAGTAGCAGGGTATAAAATTAACCCTCAAAAATCAATGGTTTTTCTGTATGCCAACAATGAGAAAAGCATGGTTGAAATCAGGAAGGAATTTCATTCATAACAGCCCCACAAAAAATAAAGTGCCTAAGAATTAATGTAACCAAACAAGTGAAGCACATCTATGATGAAAACATTAAAAAACTGAAAAAGGAAATAAAAACAAACGGATTGGGAGAAGATCTTCACTAGCCATACAACAGACAAGGGTCTCATATATAAAATATACCTGGACCTCAAAAAATTTAATCCCCAACAAATCCTCAAAGAAACAAAAAGACCTAAAGAGAAACTTCTCTGAAGAGGAAAGAAAGATGGCCAATAGACACATGAAGAAATGCTCTACCTCTCTATTCATAAAAGAAACGCAAATCAAAACAATATTGAGATAGCATCTCACCCCAGTTAAAATGGCTATAATCAAAAACTATAATAACAACGGATGCTGGAGGGGATGTGGACAGAAGGGAACCATACTACATTGTTGGTGGAATGTTCAACCACTTTGGAAAGTAGTATGGAGGTTCCTCAAAAGACTCCACATAGAGCTCCCCTATGACCCAGCAATCCCACTTATGGGTATTTCCCCAAATGATCACAAACAAGACCACACTAAAGCTACCAGCACAACTATATTTATTGCAGCATTATTTACTATAGTTAAGATATGGAACCAACCCAGATGCGCCTCAGTAGATGAATAAATCAAGAAAATGTGGTATATATACACAATGGAATTCTATGCCTCCATCAGAAAAAAATGGCATTGCCCCATTTGTTAGGAAATTGAAAGACTTGGAAAAATTAGATTAAGTGAAGTAAGCCAACTCCAAACAAACATAGGTCCCCTGATTTCCCTTATTTGCAATATCTAGTATATGTATGAGTCAAGCAGAAAAGGTCAGATAAGGTAATGTTAGGAAAATGAACCCTTAGATATGTATTTTTTTTCTTTCATGCGATTGTTTCTAACTCAATTATAAGATTGTTTCTTTGTTGCTTTGTATGTCCCTCCCCAACATTATAACCACTGCTTTCACTGTATTTGATGTCGGTATAATTTGTGGAGGTGAAGGGGAAAAACAAGTCGTTTAAATAAGGATACAGGTGGATCTGTTGCAACAATGAGAAGTATAAGTTGTCATGTCAAAAACGAACTTTACAACTTGGGGGGGGAGTCTTGGTAGGGGGTGGGAGGATGGGAAGGGATGGGAAGGGTAAACAAAAGAGGAGGCTACAATGCTTGATAAGAAATGTACTCACTATCTTGCCCATGTAATTGTAACCACTCTGTACAGTATTTTCACAATAAAAAAGAGAAAAAAAATCATTTGATATTTCAAGTTAATGTGATATTTTTGGCTCACCTAAAGATAACAGGAGGTGGGGCTGGGAAGGTGGCTCAGTGATAGAACACTTGCCTTGCATGCCTGAGACCCTGGGTTCGATTCCTCAGCACCACATAAGCAAAAAGAAAAAAGCCAGAAGTGGTGCTATGGCTCAATTCGTAGAGGGCTAGCCTTGAGCTGAAGAGCTGAGGACAGCGCCCAGGCCCAAAATTCATGCCCCACGACTGGACCCAAAAACAACAAAACAAAACAAAACAAAAAATAGGATAGCAGGATGCAATGGGTTTCCAGCATCACATCTTTATACAGGGTCCTCTAAGAAATATCCAATTCCTGCCACTCCTCCCAACTGAATTACACAGCCCCATCATCAAATGGCACCAGCTTCTGTAAGGACATATTCCATCAATTTATTATCCATGAGTCATGAGAACCCCAAGGCTGGAATTTCATTCTTCTACATGTAGGCTTTTGTCTAACCGAATGTGTTTGGAAAGTTCTGCATAATTTATACAATGAGATAAGTGTTTTCCTCCATAGTAACTTGGTAATTACAAATACAAAGTTTTCCTAATACATTAGAACACATTTCTGGTTCCAGGAATAAATACAAGGTAAACAATTCTGTAGGGAACTGACAGTAAAGCTCCAAGGTCATCTTGACCCTTGTGCTCGCTTGAAGGCACATACAAGGAACTGACTTTCATGAAAAACACCAGGTGCCCGGGATTGCTTTGCTATGTCTGTAGAGTTTGTTTTAATTTCTACCAGTTGACCTTGTCTTACATTTACTGCACTCTGTTTTTATTAAAATTTTCCTTGTTTTTCTGCTGTATGGTAACCTTATGTTACCTCTTGACTTCTAATAGTATATAATAAGGAAAGTTAAAAATAAACGGTGCTGCAGTCTTGAGCTGCAGACCTCCCAACCCCATCCTTTGTCTTATGTCTATATTTTTCTTTATCCTCGCCCCCTAATTCATGATTCCCTTTAGTTGCCGGCAGGCTCCGGCAAGTGGTGACTCAACAGGGACCTGAAAACCTGGGATCACAGCAGAGGACCCCGCTAAGGTAAGAGGACGTGTCCGGAAAAAGAGAGCGGTTGAGAGTATAGTCAGGAGTAAGAAATTATGGGGCAAGGTAACAGCCATATGTTATATGTGCAGGCTCTTAAGGGCATGCTTCATGTTCGAGAAGTGAAAGTTGGACAGAGTCAGTTAGAAAGTTTCTTTCACTTTGTCGAGGAAGTATGCCGCTGGTTCCCAGAGGAAGGAACATTAGTTTAGAAAGTTGGCAAAAAATAGGAAAAAGGATTCAGGAATATTATGAAGCAAGTGACCCTGAAAAAAAACCCCAGTGGATGCTTTTACTCTTTGGAATTTGGTTTGAGACTATCTGGACCCCAGGCATGAACAAATGAAATTTAATCAGTTGATTGGGGAAGTTGAACAGGGTGAGTCTCACCCTGCTCCAGGAGCGCATACTGCTGCCCAAGAAAAATCAAATAAATTAATAAAAGTTGAATCTATTGGGTCAGACGATGAGGAAAAGTCAGATGGCTTGGATGCTCAAGAAAAGTCAGATGACTCAGATGCTGAGGAAAAAATATATGATGGTCCTACTGAGGATACAGTGCTCCATGTTGAGGAAATGTTGAATTCAGTTATAAATAAATTGTCACAGCTTCAAACAAAGCAACGACCCTCATTAAGGGTGAATGTTTGTGAGCCCTCCTTAACAGCTCTAGGGGACTCAGATTTCTTTCCGCCACCCCTTCTGCCTGTTATTCCCCCGGCACTGTCTACTCAGTCTGCTCAGCCTAGTCGGCCCAGGCCTTTGAAGTTATCTAGTCCTTCTAATAATGAATTCTCTCTTGGGACCGCCCAGGCTTAGTGCCTTGCAGCTCTCACTAGCACAGGATGCTCAAAGAGGGGAGGATATTTCTGGTTTTCATTTTTTTCCTGTAATGGAGGACCAAAACCAACAAAGAACTCACCAGCCCATTCAATTTAAACAAATAAGAGACTTGAAAAATGCTTGCGCTCAATATGGACCTACAGCTCCATTTACTCAGGTAATTTGGGAAACATTGTTCACTGATGCTTTATGCCCAATGATTGGAAACAATTAGCTAGAGCTTGTCTTAGTGGAGGAGATTACTTGTTGTGGAAGTCTGAATTTGTGGAACAGTGTCAGGCCACAGCAGAGGTTAATAGCGCTAATAATATACCTACTACATTTGCAGAGCTTGCTGGGGAAGGTGCTTATAATAACACCCATACCCAGTTAAATTACCCTTTGGACACATATGTTCAGGTTAATGCCGCTGCTAGGCTTGCCTGAAAAAAGCTTCCTAACTTTAGTAAGAATGAGGATCTTTCTAAAATTAGACAGGGACCAGATGAACTTTATCAAGATTTTGTCTCTTAGTTACTAGAGGCAACCGGCCATCTGATCGAAGATGGGGATGCCGGTATGGTTCTTCTACAACAATTGGCATATGAAAATGCTAATACAGCTTGCCAAGCAGCCATTAGACCATTTAGAAAAAAGGAGGAATAACTGATTATATTCGGCTCTGTGCCAACATTGGCCCATCATATATGCAGGGCCTCACACTGGCTGCTGCACTTCAGGGACAAACCATAACTGAATTCCTCCGCACTTCCTGAGGAAGCAAAAAAAGGAGGAAAACGTCCCCGAGTTGCTGGACCTCCTGGCAGCGTTTTTTCTTGTGGCTAAATAGGCCATCTAATAACTCAATATCCTAATCAGAAAAAGGGAATTATACTAAGGAAATGCCCCCAATGTAAAAAGGGAAAACATTGGGCTAGAGATTGTAGATCTACTTTTGATAGTGCTGCCATCTTATTTAGGAAAACTGGCAAAGGGGCCAGCCCCTGGCCCCTCAACAAATAATGGGGCAGCCCTGTCCTTTGCAAGGCTTCAAGCCTACCCACTAGCAACCATCAACAACAACAAACGGTTTCCAGTCTCCTCACAGCAACCCCAGGAAGTGCAGGATTGGACCTCTGTTCCTCCACCTATACAGTATTGACTCCTGAAGTGGGAGTTCAAGCTCTCCCTGCGGGCATAATTGGCCCCCTTCAAAAAGATCTGTTAGTATATTATTAGGCCGCAGTAGCTTGGCATTGAGAGGCCTATATGTTACTCCAGGACTGATAGATCAATACTATACTGGAGAGATAAAAATCATGGCCTCAGTGCCTAGTGAGTTATATCTATTTCTGCTGGGCAAAGAATTGCTCAGCTGGTCCTAGTTCCTTCGATCTCTGTTGGAAATTCTGTTACTTCTGCCCCCACAGGCGCAAAATGTTTGGGGTCCTCGGTTGTATTCTGGATTGAAAATAGCTAACAAGGAAGGCTTGAACTTATAAATTATATTCAACAAAAGCCTTTTCGAGGCATATTGGATACTGGAGCAGATGTATCTGTAATAGCAAAAAAATATTGGTCTTCTCACTGGCCCTTTACTGCCTCTTACATCCTTACAAGGAATTGGCCATGCTACAGATCCACAGCAAAGCAGTGCTATTCTCAATTGGAAAGATGATGAGGGCCATTCTGGAACTTTTCAGTCTTATGTGCTGGATCACTTGCCCATTACTTTGTGGGGGAGAGATATTATGGAAAAATGGGGGTTTATTTGCTTAGCCCAAATAATGTAGTCACTGGACAACTTTTAAATCAAGGACTACTACCTTCAGGGGGATTGGGGATTGGTCAGCAAGGCATTCGAGAACACATTCAGCCACAGCCTCGACCCCATAGACAAGATTTAGAATATTTTTTAGCGGGGCTGCTGCTCATCCTGCCCCTCACACCAATCCTATTACATGGTTATCAAAAACTCTGGTGTGGGTGGATCAGTGGCCCCTATCAATTGAAAAGATTATTCTTTCCCAGCAGCTGGTGCAGGAACAGCTGGAATTGGGCCACATAAATCCTTCTACTTCCCCATGGAATTCATCTATTTTTGTTATCAAAAAAAAATCTGGAAAATGGAGACTTCTTCAGGATCTCTGGTGAGTAAATGCTACTATGGAACTTATGGGGCTGTTACAACCAGGTTTGCCCTCCCCTATGGCCATCCCTCTAACAAATTGCTTCATTTTGCCTCTTCTTACACTTTCATATATCCTCGGGTGGTATCTTTATCACCTCTTTCTATGGCTGCCCTGGTGTTTACAGATGGATCTTCTAATGGAATGGCCGCTCTTACTATTGATGGGAATACTTCGTCCTGGGATACTGGTCTTTCTTCAGCCCAGGAAGTTGAGCTTCAAACAGTTTTATAGGCCCTTACACTTCTGGCTACTAGTGCTTTCAATTTATATTCAGATACTCATTATGTTATTTGAGCCCTTCAGGTTATTGAGACTGTCCCCTTTCTCAGAACAGCAAATTCCACTATTTAAACTCTTTTTCGCTAAATACAGCTTCTTCTTCACTCTCGCACTTGTCCACGCTATTTTGGATTTATACGTGCCCATACTAAGCTTCCTGGTCCATTAAGTAAGGGCAATGCTATTACGGACAAGGCTACTCAGGTTTTTCTTACTCAAATTGATTTGGCAAAACAATCACATGCCACCCATCATCAAAACAGTCATGCTTTACGCGGACAATTCCAAATCACTCATGAGGTGGCTCGTCAAATTGTGAAGATCTGCCCTAGTTGTACTACTTTCTTACCAGAGCCCTCCATTGGAATTAACCCTCGAGATTTAGTTGCCAATCACATGTGGTAAATGGATATTACTCATATTTCATCCTTTGGATGGCTTCACATTGTCCATGTTACTATAGATACTTATTCTAATTTTATTATGGCTACTGCCCTGGCTGGGGAGACTAGCAAACATTGTATTTCCCACTCTCTGCATTGCTTTGCCACTATGGGACTTTCTAAATATATTAAAACTGACAATGGTCCAGGATATGTCGGAAAAGATTTTCAAAATTTTTGTAAATATTATCAGGTTATTCACACTACAGATATTCCCTATAATCCTCAAGGTCAAGGAATTGTTGAACTAGCTAATGGTTTGCTCAAACACCAAAATTTTAAATTGAAAGGTAGGGATTTATACCCATTCTCTCTTGTTAATATTCTTTCTTATGCTTTGTTTGTACTAAATTTTTTAAACTAAATTGTTAATGGCCTTTCCACAGAAGAGCCGTTTTGGGAAAAAAGAGAGCAAAGAGCTTTGGCTCAAGTTAAGTGGAAGGATCCTTTAACAGGTGTTTGGCACGGACCCGATCAGGTTTTAACATGGGGTCGAGGACATGTTTGTGTTTTCTCGCAGGAAGAAAATGATGCCCGCTGGTTGCCTGAGCGTTGTGTTAGGAATGTGGAGGCTCACTCAAATGACACAAACGCTGACACATTGGGCTTACATGCCGGATTCCCCGATTGTGCACCCAGCCACCTTGGAGGGAGTTGAAGTACTCATAAATGTAAATGGATCAACATACGGTACAGCCCCCAATCCTTTCATCCATTAGACCAAGATGGGAGATTTCTCAGCTTCAGGTATTGGAATCCTTTATGCTTTACCACCAATTTTTAAAGCTCCATTCCAGACTGTACTTTTATGCAATCCATAACTCATAAAATTTGGATCACAGACACAAATCAAATGTTCAATATACAGATGACATCTTTGACAACTGGGCACCTAGTTTATGCAAATTCTACTCTATCCTATAGGATACCCTGTTGCATTAATTCTTCACAAATAGTAGAATCTACAGGAAAGCCTCATTCAATAAGGTGCAGGCATGTGCAGCCAGTTGTTACCAATATTTCTGGAACTAATTCTCAATTAATGGATTGGTCTGGAGCTAATCTTACTAATCAGTTCAATCCTGGATTGTGGTGGATGAATGGGCATCCTCAACATCATGTTTGGATGCTGGTGGCTGCACTCAATAATATAACCTGGCCCAATTAATCCCTTTTAAAAAATATTATGAGTTGTGTATCCTCACCCCATGTCATTATGTATGGACCATTTAATATTTCTATAGGAGCTAATTATTTTAATGTTACCTGTTCTAAATGTTCTTTTACTAATTGCTTATATAGCAGCATAACTGAATCCATACTTATTGTTAGACAACCACCTTTTGTTGTGCTTCCTGTACCTGTAAATAGTTCTGAAACTTGGTGTGAAGATTCTGGTATTCAGGTGTTGAAACATTTGAAAGAACTAATGTGCCCTCGTAGATTTGTTGGGCTACTTATAGCTGGTGTTCTGGCCTTTATTTCGTTAGCTGCCGCTGAAGCACTAACTCGAAATGTACAAACTGCCCATTATCTTAATCAGCTTGCTCATAATACTACACAAGCTCTCCACTTTCAAGGTCAGATTGATGACAAGGTAGAACAAAAACTAGAAGCATTATATGAGTCAGTATTATCTTTAGGAGAACAAGTTCGCGCTCTGCAAACTTTACAGCGAGTGCGCTGTCATGCCAGGTTTGATTTTATTTGTGTGACCCCTCATATATATAATGAATCAAATCACTCATGGAAAAAGGTTGTAGCATATCTCAATGGTATTTGGCACCATAATAACTTGTTTTTAGATCTTTTTCAAATTCACAGGCAAATAGCTATATTACAACAAGCCCCACCGCTGGACTCTGAAGTGGCTAAAATTGCTAAAGAGCTGTTTGAACAATTTCAACACTATATCCCTTCCCTGACTAATGTTAAAGGATTGTTAATGACATTCCTTGGTGCCAGTCTATTTTTATTAATGGTTTTTCTATGGCTTTCTTGTATTATACGTGCACTGCAAAACTCTCTTATGAGTTTAGCCAGCCAGCTACATAAGATCAAGCTCCAAATAAGTGAATTCCCCCCCGAGAGGAACTGCAGCTACAGATGGGTAAAAGGGGGTGCCAGTCTGACCAACCTAAGACAGGGCATTCAACTTCTCTCTGAAGAAGTTCCCGATGATGGGTAAGGCAGACAAGGTGATCCACCCAAACTAAGACAGGTGGGTTCGCTTCTTCAAACACAGACAGGGGAGATGTTGGGAGCTGACAGTAAAGCTCTAAGGTCATCTTGACCTCTGTGCTCACTTGAAGGCACATACAAGGAACTGGCTTTCATGAAAAACACCAGGTGCCTGGGATTGCTTTGCTATATCTGCAGAGTTTGTTTTACTTTCTGCCAGTTGACCTTGTCTTATTTTTACTACACTCTGTTTTTATTAAAATTTTCCTTGTTTTTCTGCAGTATGGTAACCTGATGTTACCTCTTGACTTCTAATAGTATATAATAGGGAAAGTTAAAAATAAACGGTGCTGCAGTCTTGAGCTGCAGACCTCCTGACCCCATCCTTTGTCTTATGTCTTTATTTTTCTGCATCCTCACCTCCTCATTCAGGATTACTTTCATTGCCAGCAGGCTCTGGCAATCTCGGCTTCTGCAGTTGGGAGAGCAATATCCCCATGCATACACACACTCCTGGAACCTAGGGTTTGACACTGGTCGAACCCTTGCAACAACCTCACTTCCTCCAGAGTGGCACAGCACAATATGCGAACTGTAGTCAGCACTGGAGTAGATATGAAGCCCTTGTCTGTTGTATGGCTACTGAAGATCTTCACCCAATTTGTGGGCTTAATATTGATCTTGATGGCTATGTCCTTTAACATGAAGAAACTATGTGGTTTCATGCAATACCATTTGTACAATCTTTCTTTGATTTCTTCTGTTTCTGTGTCTGTATGAGAAAATTCAACCTGTGGCAAGGAACCCTAGAGTTTCTCATGTTCCATCCTGTAATGTTTTTATGCTGTGAGCTTTTGCTTCCACGTCTTTAACTCATTTGGAGGTGCTTCTGCTGCAAGGTGTTATGTAAGGATCTAGCTTTAGTTTTTGAAGTTTTTAATCAATTTTGCTAGCACTATTTAATGAAGAGGATTCTTCCATTCTATTTTTTCCTATATATTTTTCAATTTAAAAACAGGGTATGGAGGGGAGACAGTTACATGAGTAGTGTAATGAGTACATTTCCTATTGAGCATTGTTACATCCTCCTTTGATTTTCCTTTACTATCCCTTCCTCACCACTTCCCCAACTCCTCCCGCCCCACCCTAAAATTGTAAAGTTCATTTTCAACATAGTGTCTTGTACTACCTGTATCCTTATTTAAGTATTTTATTATATACCTTCCCCAGCACAAATGATAAAATATATATACAAGATGCAGGACACTGGAATCAGATCCAGTGAAAACAGGGGTTTTACTATGGGAAAGAACATACAACAGAAACAAAAGAATCACATAATGCATTATAAGTATGTTAACAATAGCAAGTAGGAAAAGAAAACACTGGTGTCCCTTTCTTGTGTTCATTTCTCTTAACATCATCTTATATGGTCATATGTACATAGCTTTTGACAATTTCTGGTTTTTGTAGACATATACTAGTTATTGCAAATAAGGGAAATATTGGACTTATGGTTCTTGCATCCTGGCTTACTTCACTTAATATAATATTTTCCAAGTCTTTTCATTTCCTAACAAATGGGCAACATAATCTTTTCTGATGGAGGCATAGAATTCAAATATATATATATATATATATATATATATATCAGAGAAATGGGTATATAGTTCTCTTTCTTTGATGAGTCCCTGCAAGGTTTGTGAATGAGGGTTATGCTGGATTCATACAAAAGGGTTTTGCAGTGCACTTCATTTTCATCTTCATTGAAGAGTTGGAGAAGTATTGGTGTGAGGTCTGCTTTGAAGGCTTTGTAGAATTCCACTGTAAATACATCTGGTCCTGGGCTTTTCTTGGGTGAGAGGACTTTTATTGTAGTTTCTATTTCAATGCTTGATATGGGTCTATTAAGTTGTTTAAGTCATCTTGGTTTATTTTGGGGATGTTAATAAGTGCTAAAAATCATCCATATTTTTCAGACTCTTGAACTTATTAGCATAAAGATTTGAGAAGTATCTCCTTATTATATTCTGACTCATGGTTTTTTTCTCTAGTGATGTTTCTATTCTCATCTCTTAGTTAATTTATTTGGGTGTGTTCTATTTTTTCTGGTAAGATTTACTAAGGGTCTGTCAATTTTAGTAATTTTTTCAAATAACCATCTCTGTTTTGTTAATTCTTCTCATAGAGTGATTTTGGGCTCTAATTCATTTAATTCTGATTAAATTTTAATTCTTTGTTTCCATCTACTCTTTGGGGGCTTAGCTTGTTGCTCTTTTTCAAGGAGCTTTAATTGCCTCATTAAATTGGTTTAAGATCTCTCCAATTTGTTAACGTAGGAACTCAGAGCTAGAAACTTGCCTCTGAGTACTGCTATTCTGTTTCCCAGAGGAGCTGAGAGTTTGTGTGTTGATTTTTGTTAACTATCATGAACATTTGAATTTTCTTTTGAATCTCTTCCATGACCCATAGGTGGTTCAACAGTGCATTGTTCACCCTTCATGTGTGGAAGGACTTCCTTTGGTGGCTTTTGGTGTTGAATTCTAATTTTATTCCCTGTAGTCTGAAAGAATGCAGAGCATAATTTCAATGTTTCTGAAATTAGACAAATTTTCTTTGTGGCCTAGAATGTGGTCTATTTCGCAGAAAGTTCCATGTGCTGTTGAGAAGAAGGTGTAATCTGATGCTGTGGGGTAAAATATTTGGTAAATGTTGTCTATTTGATTTATGCAGATGTTAAGATGCGGTTTTTGTGTTGAGTTTTTGCTGGGTTGATCTATCTAGCGGGGTCGTGGTGTGTTAAAGTCCACAACAATAATTGTTTTTTGGATCTATGTGTCATTTAAGGAAAAGTAGTGTTTCTTGGATAAATTTAGGTGCTCTGTTATATGATGAGTAGATATTTAGAATCGTAATATCCTCCTGAAGGAGAGATCTATTAATTAGTATGTAGTGACTTTTTTGTCTTTTCTCATTGATTTTAATTTGAAGTCTATTTCATCTGGTATGAGAATTGCAATTCCCTCATGTTTATAGGGGCTGTTTGCTTGGTAGATTTTATTCCAGCCTTTCACTTTCAGAATATGTTTATTTTTATGGACAAGGTCTGTCTCTTGAAGACAGCAGACAGACGGTTCTTGATTTTTGATCCAACTGGAAAATCTATGTCATTTAATTAGCGAGTTAAGTCCATTAATAATTTGGGGGTGGGGAGCTGTGCCTTGTCTATTCTTGTTGTTATTACATAGTTTTCTGTTTGCGGACTGCTTCATTGGCTATAACCTGTTCTTGTTTGTTTTCTTTGTGTTGAATGTCTTTGAGGATTTTTTGTAGAACTGGTTTTGTAGCAAAATATTGCTTCAGATTTTCCTTGCTCTGGAAGGATTTTATTGTCCTTCTGCTGTGCATGAGAGCTTACTTATGTAGATTATTCTTGGTTGGTAGTTATTTGTCTTAGGGCATGGCATACCACTTTCCAGGCCATCTTTGCATTTATGGTGTCTGCTGAGAAGTCTGAGGTAATTCTGATTGGGTTACCTTTATATGTGATTATTCTCTTCTCACTGGTATCTGTAAGAATTCTTTCCTTAGTTGGTATATATTTGGTATAGATTATCATATGGTAGTGGGATGACCTGTTCTTGTCTGGTCTAGTTGGGGTTCTAAAAACTTCTATCTAGATGGGACTGTCCTATCATATATTTGGGAAGTTCTCTGCTAGGATTCTGCTGAGTATATTTCCTAGTCCATTGGCTTCCTTCTCTGGGCCCACTTGTATACCTAATAATCTCTAATTAGGCTTTCTGAGTGTATCCTCTATTTACTGCAGTGTTCTGTCATGATTCTTGGTTTTGTTATGAATATCTGTGCCCTCTTTCTCTATGGAATCTAAACGATTTGGCCTCCAAGAATCTTTCTTCTGCCTCCTCCATTCAGCTTTCAAGGTTTTTTACTTTACTGTTTATCTCCTTCTTGCTGGTCTTACTTAATGGTGGCCAGCTCTTATTAAGGTTTTCTTTTAATTCTTGAATAGATTGCCTTACCTCCTGGAGTTGGCTTGCAGACTTCTCTTTCCACTCCTTTATCAGGGTTTCTATCTTTTCATTAGAATCTTTTTCCCTCTGCTGGAGTTCCTTTATCCTTTCATTTGTGGATGCTATGAAGTAATCTATTAGCATCTGGTCGACCTCATCATGTTCTCTTATAGCCCTATGAAGGGTGTTCAATTTTTCATTCAGCATATTTATTAGTCATGCTTTTTGGGGGGGGTCTGATAGTGGGGCCTGAAATCTGGGCCTCGGCAATATCCCTCAGCTCTACAGCTAAAGGCTAATGCTCTACCACATGTGCCACAGCACCACTTCCAGCTTTTTTTTCTTTTTGCTTTTGTGGTGCTGAGGAATCAATCCCAGGGCCTCATGCATGCAAGGCAAGCACCCTAGCACTGAGCCACCAACCCAGCCGAACCAGCCATGTTTTTAAACTACCTTGAGCATTATCCTCTAGGTTGTTCTGGGACTGCTCTGTAGCTTGTTGATTTGAAGGTGGTGTAGGGGTTAGTTGATTGGACATATTTCTTGTGTTTCTGCAGTTAGGTCTACCCATTTGGAGACAAGAACCACACTGTTAGACAAGAGAACAGTCTTTTAGGATTGGAGCCAACTGGGTGTCTTGTAGATGTATAGATCTGAGGGTATCAGAGTTATGTGTGGGGTTTTTTCTATTTAGTTCTCTTTTTCTTTGGTTGGAGAGGTATGTTGTGGCTCAGAGGATGAGACTATGTACAATTGTAACTTTTGAGACAATCTGGGTTGGGCTGTTAAATAGTCTGCCCCTTAGAGTTAACAAGATGGGTCCCTTGTACTCAAAATAATCAAATAGAACCAATTTTATGGCCAAAAAAGAACCAATTGTAAATTGAATCAGATATAAACAGGGATCTATGGACTGGAGAACATGGAGAAGAGGAGGGCTAGGATTGGAGACATATAAAGTTAAGTTCAGAAGAGAAATTGAGTATAATGATAGTTGTGGGGTAAAAACAGCTTAGAGGAGATGTATTTGTAGTAGTTGGAGAATAGAGACCTTGTTTCCGAGCGTAAGGAACAAAATAATTCAAAGAAAGGCTATGTAGAGAATAGCTTAGGGATCTAGATGAAGATAAGGAAAGAATTATATATAAGTATATTTGGGAGAGTTGCTAACATTAGAAAAAGTTTTATTCAGATATTATTGTAAAGTCACTTAATCTAAGATAACTCCTGTAATTATTGTTTGCACACATAGAAGGAGGCCTTACTTTTTGTATAGAACTAGACAGGGTAGCTCTGATGCAGTAGTAATATAATGTGGAAGGAAATAAAAAGGGGAGAGTGAGAGGAAAAAATACAAATTAAGAAATTGGAACGTGGAAGAAAACACAAAATACTAATGAAAAATCTAAGATGTAAGTGAAATTGCAAATCCTAAAATACAATACATAAAAGTAATACATAGAAATAAAACAAACAGCAAATGATAAAATATAAAAACAAACACACAAAACAAAATCAAAGAAAAAATCCTAAAGAGTGGGTTTTTCGGGTTGTTTGTGGGAGCTTGAGTCTCTGCATAGTCCTCAAAGCTGATTCCTGATAGAACCTTGTATGCCTTACAAAAGTCCACTTTCCTTGTGGCTTGATTGTGAACAGATGGCCTTTTGATGAGGGAGTGTGCCTACTGGTGGCAGGGAGTTTGGGGGTTTCAGGGTTGTAGACTGCTATCGCAAGCCTGGAACTGTGTTCCCAGGCTTTCCCAGTTAGCCATGGGAGGCTTGGGAATGAAGCTTATGTCCATGTTGGGCTCTGATGTCATCCCTCTATTATGGAATGGGGCTTGGGTCAGAGGCCTTTGGGATCCCACAGAGAATTGCCACCTCCAGGGATTGGACCCAATTGGGTAACTCACAAGGTCTGTAGCTGGTAGTGCACTCGACCTATGCTATGGCTATGCTATGGCTGCCAGGATGGAGTTGGGTGTGGGTGTTTGCAGGTCCTGGTTGGGGGGTGGCATCTGCTGCAGCTTAAGGATATCCTCTGCAGCATGGTGAGTCCTGCCACAAGAAGGATTGGGTGGGTCTTGGTTTGGTGGGCTGGTGTGGGCAGCGGGGGCCATGCTGGTTGCAGCAGAGGCAGTGGGAAGCCTTGTGGCTGGCTGCATGCAGCTGGGAAATCCTGGCATGGCACACCAAGCCCTGTGGTGCAGGAGCACCTCAAGGGTAGGTTCACTATATCTCTTTTTGCTTTCCTTATTTGCCTACTAGGATCATCCTCATGTAGCAGGAAAAGTCAACATATTTAGGGTTTGATTGGAGTGAATCTCTTCAGGTTTAGTGTGGCTGTGCCCCTAGATCTTCTTTTGGTCAGAGACACATAGTGGGACTACCTGTGAGAGTGCTGCTTTCCTCCTGGAGCCCCTTTTTAACTAACTGTATTTCAAGATTTTTAGGATTTCAGAATTCCTTTGGTTGTTTGCATTATTTATTCTCAAATTTATTAGACTAACTCATTTAAACTTAGGAGGAGAATGATTCTGTGCTGAAGCCTGCTTCCTAGAGTTGCTTGTAAGTAAAGACACCTAGGATATTTTGCATCTCCCTGTATAGAGTAGACTAGATTGGGTTGACATTTCTATGATTTCCATGCAAAAGCTATACTGTACAATGTGAAGTGTGGAATCAAGTGATTGGTGGACATTGGTTTAGGTTTTTCATTCTTTTCTTTCAATACTCTATCATGTATATGGCTCTATTATTCTTGGTGCATTGTATTACAAATAGTTGATATACAGCATGATGAGGATTATACATAAATCAAATGAGAGGAAAATTTGTCTTAACAATGTAAGTTTTTGAATAGTTGAAAAGGGGAAAGGGTTGGGTCAGAATTAAATTAGCAGGTTATCAACATTCAAAACTCAATATCCAAAGGAATGAAAACAGAAGAAATTTATGTGGTGTTTAATATATTCAGACTTTCTTGTTTGTCATGTTTGATATAACGTGATAGTAATAGATCTACAATGAGTAAAAGTCAGTTTTGTTGCACTTCTACAGGTGTTACATCACCAACCCTTGAGAATGCTAACCTGAGGCTCATAACAGAAAAAAACAGATATTAAAATCCTTAATGATGCTGACTAAAATAAATAAAATTCACAGCCCTTTCTTAAGAGGGAATGGTATGTTGACTATGTTTAGCAGCCAAATACATTTTTATAGGCAGATGACTATCAGGAAAGTAGAGATTGAAGACAGACTCAATACATGGATTCAATTAAATGATGAAAACAAGGAGCTATGTAAATACCTGGTGCCAGATGGAAATCAGTTCTACAGACAACAGACTTCAGCATTGAAGAAGAGGTTTGACATTTCAGAAAGTGAGCCAGCAGGCATTCTCAGGTGGACATAGTTAGAACCCTATTCCCACTGGTGAAAATCCCTTACATAGGTGTTTCCTGTAAGAACTGAGGAATTTTAGAACCACTTTTCATCTATCTGAGGGAAAGAAAAGAGTCCAAAGAGGTGAAAAGTATGACCCCTTTGTAGGTGGGCATGTATTGAGAGCAGTTGCTTTCTCTGGTTTGGAAAATCTGTTAGGAGCAGGGGAATTGTGTCTCCTGAAGTATCTTGATGTCTCAGATATGTGAAGGATTCTAGCTACCACCAAAGGCAGAGGTAAACTACAATGAATTTGCTACGTTTAGGTGGTCACTAGGACCCAGATGTGATGTAAGGAACAAGACTGTTATTCATATAGTTAATGCAACTGAGTTCCATCCACTTGTAGGATCTCAATTAAGTTAGAATGTAGAGATATTAGAGAGGCTGTTGCATTAAGAATGTAATAAATTTACAACTTTGGTGGAGGGGAGGATTGAGTGGGGGAGGATGGGAAGGGTTGGGAAAGGAAAACAAAGGAGGAAGCTACAATGCTTGATAAGAAATGTATTCATTATCTTGCCCATGTAATTGTAACCCCTCTGTACAGTATTTTCACAATAAAAATAAATAAAAATTAAAAAAAAACACACATCGTAAATATGCTTACATGGTCTTGCTTGAGTTTTTAGCCCCTTCCTGTAAAATTGATTTAAGTCATAGTATGATTAGAATTTTTCAATTACAAAAAAAAGAGGCATGCATATATTTTTGGTAAAGAAGAAATGCATTTGGGGGGCTGGAATTGAAAAAAAAGAAAAAAGTAATTGGCAGAACAATGTAGCGTCCTGTTTTAAATTCCTCTTGCAGGAGTGTATTAAGGAAAGTATCTTCCTCAGTGCAATCAAGTCCCAGTTGGAGCAAATGGGATAGCAGTTGATAAGGACAGCAGCAATATGAGACTTGTCAAGATGATGACAAGCTTACCAAAATCAATGAGCACTGGCAACGTATCCTCCATGTCATTGGAATGAGGTTAGAAACGCCTGAAAATTGTTTTCTACTCCCATGGTTCTACCCAGAGCTAAGAAACTAAGCATGTTCTTCCTCTACCGTCATCTAGCAGTTTCATAAAATTGAAGATTCACATTTGATGATTAGAAAGGAAAATTGGAAATAGTACACTCAGCATTAAAAGTGATGTATTATTAGTAAAAAATGCTATGCTTTTGGTTAGTTTTTTTTCTCTAGTACTGAGGATCAAACCAGGAACCTCTGGTAGGGAAATGTTGCACTTGTGTTGCTTTGAGACTCAATCTTCCTATGTTACCCAGAATGGCTTTAATCTCCTGAGCTTGAATGATCCTTGCAGCCTTACAGGTTGCTGGACTATAGGTGTACCACTGTACCTGTATAGATTAGGTTTACACATATATTTTGAGAGAACTTGTCATGAAGAATTTAGGAATTCTCTGTCAAAGCTGCATTATAAGTAAAGGAACTCTATTGTCCCAATGATGCCTGACTATTCCTGACTGTGTTGCAAATGCCAGAGCTCATGGCACAAGCCTGCTTTCTAGAAGAGGCCCCTGACTGCTCCCACATGCAGGACCTGAGATAATAGACTTATTCCAAAGTCTAATGGGTAACATCTGGGCAGATAAGTTTGAGGTAACTGAGTTACTGAGAGGAACTCCTAGAATTATAGAAGAGGTAGGAATTCAAACCAAGTACGGCATGCAAAACAGATGGAAAGCCATCAAGCTTCACATTGACCTACCCTTCACTTCAATCTTGCACACCCACCCACATTCCCCCGGATCTCCCCAAACCACTATGTCTTTGAACAGCAATGGTAGTGATGTACCATGATGTAAGACCGCTCCTCCCACCCCACACAGGATGCTTTTCACTACCTAGCTGAAAAAATTATTAAAGAAATGATCATACTGACACCCCAAGTTCAAGCCACACAAACAACAACGAAAAGAAAAGAAAAAAAATTTAAAAAGGGAAAATTTTGGAAATAGCCAAAAACTCCTGAATGTTTCAGAGATGGGATTTGGGCATTTCTGGGAAATGTTTAGATTTTTTATAAATCTAAATTGGTGCAAGGATTATGCAGTATATCTACCACGCAATTCTGCTACTTTATTGCTGTGTATACATTAGAGCATGGAAAACGATTCAACAATCCGTTTAGTGGCTGCAAATATCTTTTTATAGTGACCAGAGGGCCATGACAAAATGTAAAGAACAGACAAAATTTACATTCAACAAAAACTATCTGTTAAAAATAAACACACAAGAGTCTCATAACCTCAATTATATTAATAGAACTAAAAATTAAAAAGCCAACTTATCTCATGCTTCCAATACATTTCCATTTTTTGAGTGGTCTAACAATGTTTCAGGAGGCACACAATGCTTTTCATGAAAAAAAAGCTCACCTATGTTCCCACATTTGGGAGAAAAAGGTCCCCATGCATCTTTGCAGTCCTGGGAACTAGGGTCTAGCACTTGTGGAAGCCCACCTCCTCCAGGGAGGCACAGTGCATTATGGAAATTTTAGTCTGTATTGCAGCACAGATCCTTTGAAAGTGCATAGTTTGTTTTTTGTTTTGTTTTGTTTTTCTTTTTTTCTTTTTAAAAAGCAGGGCAACGATCCTTCTGCACATGTGCCTCCCCACCCCATGTGGGTATTTTCAGCCTGTAAATTCCAGTTCCTTTCTCGTTGCCTTGCTGCTGGAAGTTTTCTCTTCAGTGGAGCTTGGGAGGTGTAACATGAAGGGATCTCAGACTGCAGAACCAATGTCAGGTAGAAATTGCAAGCTGGATGCAGAACCCAAGAAGGAGTCTGTCCTCCACATATTCCTCCAGTATGGGGCTGATGATTTGTTCAGGGTTCAAGAGTTTGTGCTGCCAAAGCACTTGTGCCTCCAGGTGCCAGAAACTGGCTCACAAAGCTCTGACAGCAAGATGGGTAGTTCTCTCGAATAAGGAAAACAAGGAACTGTGCATTTCTATTTCCATGACTATGAAACACTGCTCTTAACCCATGTGACTTTATTAAACTTTGCCCAGGAGGAAGATGAGCATGGTAACATTTTTAGTGAAATTGTGAAATGTGGGCCTGTTTTGACTCCATTTATATGGCATTTGTATTTTGGGTTTCTGTGTTGTTTATGTCGAGGTGTCTCTGTTCTGTGCCTCCCATGTTAGATTTCTTAGCCCTCCTGCCATTAGTTCACACGTGTTTGTACAAGACCTTCTTTGTAGGAACAGGTCTACATGAGATATTACAGTAGTGTGTGATAGTCCTGTTTTTTTCCTCTTTCTGTTAAGCAATGAAGCGTAGCAATGTTTGAAGGAGGATACCTTGTCAACTTTGACAAGCCCTACAGAGCAGAGGCAGAAAGGCAAAGGAAGGACAAAATGTTTTCAACTTTCTTGCCTTAAGCAAAAATTGAATCTACTTCCTAGAGCACAAGGCTCAGGTGTACTCTTTCCTCTAACACTCCCAATCACTAGCTGCTGTTGGAAATTTAACGCTAACTAGTAGGAGGGGAAATGAACTTGCCTGAGGAATCAGACAGAACCTAGTTCTCAGAAGGGACATGGGGTTGTGGTTTGTGGAGGAGAGGAATAATTGTCACAACTGAAAGTATCTATCTCTGTTCTTACTAGTTTATTCAGCCTGTTCACACTATCAATTCTTGTACATGATCTCTCAAATGTCTCACCTGTGGATATACTGATAGTAGCCTTAAAGCGTTGTTTTTTTACCTGCAGTTGAGAAAGTGTTGGTCACAGATTGTTACAGAAGGAAACTTGAGGTACTTTGTTTTGCTCAAAGTTGTATGTTTTGTAGATGGAAGGTGTAACAAAATATTAGCTAGTGTTCTCCATTTTGTGTCAATCTGCTCAAAGAAGTATTATTTCACTTAAGAATTTCTTAATGGGAATTGAAGTCAATGAAGCTTGAACATTCCTTTAAAATATCTTAGTGAAACATATTGATCCCTTTTATCCTTTGCACTTCCTATGGATTTTCCTAGATTAAAATGTTACTAGCATGGATATTCCCCAGTTTATTTGTTCTTAACCAGTTACCACTTCTCCACTAGAATATTGAGCCTATTTTACATCACTTAAAATGAGAGATTGTTGAAATAGGTATTCCAAAACAATTGTTCAGTAGAATTTAAATACACTACAATGCACTTTTTTGTGTGCTAATCCTGGTTCCTGGGCTCAAGCACTGGACACTGACCCTGAGCTTCTTTTTTCCAGCCTAATGTTCTACCATTTGAGCGACATCTCCACCTCCAGGTATTTTTAGTAGTTTATTGGAGATCAGAGTCACTTAGATTTTCCTGCCCCAGCTGGTTTCAATCTGTGGTGCTCAGAAATCAAACTTCTGAGTAGCTAACATTAAAATCATAAGCCAACTCAGCCCAATTACAATAAACTCTTTTAAATACACATTATATTTCTAATAAAATAATATGAAAAAAACACTTTAAATTTTAAGGAGTGTAGTCCAAATCTGAAAACAAAAAGAAAATATCCCATCCTGAAATCTACAACACTCCTGGTCTTGAGTATTTGAATATGGATAATTAGTGTATAAAAATTACTTTGTGCTGGGCACCGGTGGCTCACACCTGTAATCCTAGCTACTCAGGAGGCTGAGATCTGAGGATCACGGTTCAAAGCCAGCCCAGGGAGAAAATTCCGTGAGACTCTTATCTCCAATAAAACCACTAGAAAACTGGAAGTGGTGCTGTGGCTGAAGTGGTAGAGCGCTCGTCTTGAGCTGAAGAGCACAGGGACAGCGCCCAAGCCCAGTGTTCAAGCCCCACGACTGATCCAAAAAATAAAATTTCTTTGTAAGTTTTTAGAGAAAACATTCTTGTGAAGTGGAAAAACTCAATATGAATTTGCAGATGTTGCTTTTAAATGATTCCTATTGTGTTTCTTAGCAGAAAGGACCTAAGTGAAGTTTATAGAGTAGATTTTCATTTTTCATGCATATCACTATGAAGTTCATTTTATTTTATATAAAGAGTATCCATTCCATGCAGTTGTTTTAAAAAAAAACCTGTGTGGATGGATAGTAGCATTTCCTGTTTAATAAGCCAACCAACAAATACAAGGAAAAGTATATAGATATGTAATTTTTAAATTTTTATTGGTCTGCATTTTGGCGTGTCATCAGCTTGGAATTTTATGTTAGTATTATTGGTATAACTTAAGATTTTAATCTTCTGGTTCTTTGGCTGTGGTTGTTGGTTGGGACAGTGTAAATCCTATGAGTAGTATTTCATGTTACATCTTCATTAAGTCCTTTATCTTCATCAGGATGGCCACAATTCTTCATATGATTGTTTAGGAAGTAAGCATTAGGGACTTCTCACACCTCTATTTACATAATCTTTACTGATTATGTGAAGCAGGTTAAAAGGCAAATTTCAAGTCATTGCACAAGGGTACTCTGAGTATTTGGATACAGGGAAGTATTTCATTTGAAAACCACTACTGAAATATTATGCAAGTAAAATGTATTGTATAAATTTTCCTGTATAATTACGGGTGAAAAAGTATTGAGTTATAACCTATATGCTCTCCATGAAATTTAAATATGTAAATGAATAAGATAGAGTACAAAAGCTCAATGGAGTCCTAGAATCCATTTTAACGAATAGAAAAATAATTCATACAACTCTAAGTATTAATAACTAGTGTTATTGAAGGTGTGGATTTTTGTTTCAATTATTCAATTATTTTTAGGAACCTTAGTTTTAATGAATTTTGTGTGTGTATTAACCTAGAAATGAATTGCTTTTATACTGTCTGTTTATCAACTAATGGACTGTGGAGTCAACTTCAGGTGAGTATTTCATACTCTACTTGAGATATAAAAGATTCTTGTCCCATAAGAAGGCTTTTGTGTTTTTTCACTCCATGTATGTTTTGAGCAGGAAAATCTGGAGCATAATCACACAGGTTCTTTCCTGACTATGTCAGTTGCCTTTTCTCTAAGACAGGCTTCCAGAATCTTCTGTTCATTATCAACAACAAGAAAGAATGAGAGGATCTGTGGTGAGTTGATTTTTATTTCTCATTTTCCAAATTCCATTTTAGCAAGCTTACGGTGTCTATGATTTAAAAACAGAAAAAGTGATTCTGCTTTAGGAACATGTTTCTAAATCAGATAAAGATGATTTTTAGAGTTCGATTTTCGAGAAAACAACTTGTACAACTTATTGTTGCAATGGGTCCACCTGTATCCCTAGGTAAACGTTTGTTTTTACCCTTTCCCTCCGCAAATTATACCAACATCAAAGACAGTGAAAGCAGGGGTTATACCATGGGGGGAAGGACATACAAAGCAACATAGAAATCATCTTATAAATATGTTAGAAACAATTGCATGAAAGAAAAAAAAAGCACTTGAATACTTATCTTGGGGTTCACAATGTACTCATTATCTTGCCCATGTAATTGCATCTCCTCTGTACGGTATTGTCACATTCTTTTTTTAAAGGATGGTTTTTAGAATGAGTAGATTATAACATGTTACAGTCTGTCTAAATTGAGGGAAGACTTGCTTCCAGTATTTCTGATGTGAGAATAAGTAGTTACACTTGTTATGTGATTCAGTGACATTGAGAAGGTCACTTGTCATGGAAAATGAACATTTGCCAGCAACTTGTCAGAGATCACCTCTTTATGAGTAATGTTGGATTATGTTGCAGAGTTTTACCAGTGTTTATGAAATAGTGTGCTCTCACACACAGCTTCAACTGTTATAGATGACTGAGTAACTATATGTAATTAAATTACTCTCCATACATACTTCTTGGCCTGCTTCCTGGTCCCTGACTACATAAAACTTGATAATAGTTGATGATATAGGATATGGTGTTCCTGGAAAGCCCTCTGTATTTTCTCTAGTTGTCCTCACGAGATTTTTTTCTCTATTTTTCTCTCTTTCTGAGAGAAGTAAAAATTTAAAAAAAAGATAGCATAAGCAAAAACTAATAATGAAAAATACAAATAGCGATAATATGTAAGGATATGAACATCAGACCAAAATATATGACCACAGATACAGACCATTGATAATAACTGACATATCATACAATTTGATAATAAAAGTTTTATGGTGAAAAGCAAAGTATGCGAATCCATCTTTAAAGGGCCATGCAATTATAATATCTTTAATCTACAAATTTGTAGAACTCAATATGAGAAATAAAAATACATGATAAATACAAGAAAATTTAAAAATATATTTGTAATATTTTATGAGTGAAATAAACACAGGGGAAATTACAATGGATCTCAAAGAAATGTATTCTACCATTGTGATTTATAGAATATTAAATGTAGCCATTTTCTTACTACATATTGGAAATAAAAACAAATGCATTGGGGTTGGGAATATGGCTAAGTGGTAGAGTATTTGCCTACCATACATGAAGCCCTAAGTTCAGTTCCTCAGAAAAATTAGGAAATGGCATTTGGGCTTAAGTGGTAGAGTGGTAGCCTTGACCAAATCAAGATCAGGAAAGGTACCCAGGACTGGCCCCCAGTTCAAGCCCCAGGAATAGCAAAAAAGGTTTAAATATGTATAGTGTATTCACATGAATATCTTCTGGAGGGTGGGGGAAAGCCAGAGAACTTGAAGGAAATAGGGTAAAAAAGTGGATCTTAGGAGGTCATTAGGCATTGATGAAAGTAAGCTATACAAGTCATGATTCACGATGGAAGTGTGGTGGAGATAAGTGTCTCACAGCTTTCTTGCCAGGGCTGGCTTTGTACCATGATCTTCAGATCTCAGATTACTGAGTAGCTAGAATTACAGGCATGAACCACTGCTGCCCAGAAATGATTTGTTTTTAGTAGATATGTGAATATTTATTGGACTTTCAATGCTATTTAGATGTAAGATTCCAGTCTGTGTGAAGTGTCATTTGTTTCTAAGGAAAGCTTCAGGTGGATTATATACATTCCAAGGCAATTTAATTCTCATTCTTCAAGAATTCAAATCAGCAGTTTGACAAAAGTTCCAAACTATGTTCCCTAAAAGGAGACTGTTTCCACAAAATTGAGATGATTATCATGGGTGGATATACAATCTAGAAAATGCACACACACACACACACACACACACACACATATATATAAATACATATGTATTTATATCTGTATATATAAAATTATACACATATATACATATATAAATACAAATGTATTTATAAATTATAAATTTATAATTATAATTTATATTTTATATTATAATATAATATATATTTATTATATAAATATATATTATAATTTATAATATAAATTTATAATTTATAAATACATTTGTATTTATATATGTATATATAAAATTATATATTTATATAAATACATGTGTATTTATATATGTTGTGTGTGTGTGTGTGCAGTGGTTCACGCCTGTAATCCAGGCTCCTTAGGAGTCTGAAATCTGAGGTTTTCATTTTGAAGACAGTAATGCTACTAAAGACTCCATGAGACACGTATCTCAAATTAAGCACTCATAAACTGGAAGTGTAGCTAGACTCATACTAATAGAATCTTAGCCTGGAGAAAAAGAACTGAGTTCAAGCCACACAACCTGCAAAGTTTAAACCAATGCTGGGGGAAAGTCAACCATGGAGCCAGTGAGAAATAAGAAAGAAGATTTGGAGCAACTTGATAAACAGAATATCTGAGATCTTACAGCTATTTTGACACAGAATGAACAATAGGTCTCCACTCTTTCTTATTAACAGGGCACTGTGTTCCTAAACCTCAATTGATTGTCAGGCTGGAGGAAGATGATGAGCCATATATGGGAGAAGCCTCAGACTAGAATTTCACAGGTCTAATAACAACAGGTGCTGGAGGAGATGCGGACAGAAGGGAATATTACTGCATTCTTGGTGGGAGTGTAAACCTGTTCAACCACTTTGGAAAGCAGTATAGAGGTTCCTCAAATGATTCCACATAACACTCCCCTATGGCCCAGCAAACCCACTTTTGGACATTTACCCAAATGATCACAAACAAGACCACACTAAAGCTACCAGCACAAGTATATTTACCATAGCTTAGATATGGGACCAACCCAGATGCCCCTCAGTAGAAAAATGGATAAGAAAATGTGGTATCTATACACAATGGAATTCTACGCCTTTATCAGAAAGAATTATATTGCCACATTTGTTAGGAAATGGAAAGACTTGGAAAAATATTATATTAAGTGAAGTAAGGCAGGCCCAAAGAAACATAGGCCCCATGGTTTCTATTTTTGCAATAACTAGTATATGTCTGAGTCAAGGAGAAAAGGTCAGATAAGTTGAAGTTAGGGGAATCAACCCAAGATAAGTATTCATTTTTTTTTCTTTCATGCAATTGTTTCTAACATATTTATAAGATTTTTTTTGTTCCTTTGTATGTCCCTCCCCCATGGTATAACCCCTGCCTGCACTGTATTTTTATGTTGATATAATTTGTGGAGGGAAAGGGAAAAAACACATCGTTTAAATAGGGATATAGGTGGACCCATTGCAAAAATGAGATGTACAAGTCGTTATGTCTAAAAACGAACTTTTCAACTTTGGGGTTGGGGGAAAGAACGGGGGGGGGAGGTTAGGGAAGGGGAGCCGGTGGGGAGATGGGAAGGGATGGGAACGGGAAACAAAGGAGGAGGCAACAATGCTTGATAAGAAATGTACTCATTATCTTGCCCATGAATTGTAGCACCTCTGTACAGTATTTTCACAATAAAAAAAAATAATTTCACAGGTGAGTTAAAGCATCTTGCATAGTGATCTTGGATCCAGAACTGAGTTGGTAAATTCATCTTGCTCTGTACTGACCAATAATATTCCTAATTCCCCCGAGTCCCATGTGTTGCAGAGAACTTGGTGATTCTTTGTGTTGGATTTTTGAATCAAAAATGCATGCAGATACATACTGAACTGTGTGTGGCCATAAAGTTAAATTTAGCAATTCTTTCTCTGTGTGCAAATTGTTCTGACAAAAAAAGAAAATTAGAAATGTCAAAGATGAGATTTCATTTTCTTTGAAACTAGGACAAGGCAGATATAGGATATGAGTAGGCCAAGACTGCTATCCTCTGATAAGGATAAGGTGTGGAGAGGCCGGGATACAGAATCAAAGTTTTAGTCTAGAGAGAATGATTAACTAGGTGGTGAGCTGGAGAATCTTTGGGCTTCCATAGGTTTGAGGGGCAGGAATAAATTTTGATGAAACATTGTCTAAAAAGGAGAGAAACAAATTTTAAAATTACTAAGATACTTAAAATAATTCATTGTGGTAAGTTAGAACTGAAGAGATGGTGTATAAAACCTTACCCTCAGGTGAATGGCAAAAGGCTTGTGTAAAAAAAAGGTACAATCTCCAAAATTAGAAAATACCCTTCTCCTAATGTTTGAGAAGTAGAGTAGTTGGGAAGGTGGCTCAGTGGTAGAGCGCTTGCCTTGCATGCATGAGGCCCTGGGTTCGATTCCTCAGCACCACATAAGCAGAAAAAAAAAGCCAAAAGTGGTGCTATGGCTCAAGTGGTAGCGCGCTAGCCTTGAGCTGAAGAGCTAAGGAACAGCGCCCAGGCCCAGAGTTCAGGACCCACAACCGGAACCCTCCCGCGTGAAAAACAAAAAGCAATTATAACCCTAAAAAAACAAAACAGTATTTCAGAAAAAAACAAAAATACTAAATACGACAGTATGTAGCCTAACATGCTATCACTAAATAGTTTAGAAATTTGTGTAAATAATTCCTCTGATATGAAAAAGATGAGAAAACTGAAACAGAAAAAACATTTTCCATCATAAAATATTAGTATTGGTTTCTTAATCAATACATTATGGAGAACAAAATGTATCTCTCTATAAATCAAAACCTATTTGAATATCTTAAAATCTCTAACAGTATGGGAAATATGTCTTTACCTTTACATTAAGGATTTGATTTATGTTTTTGTCTTTTTTTCATGACTCATTTTAGATGTTCAAGAAATGGAGGATTTGATTAAAACGTACCAGGAAGGTTCAGATGAATGTGTGTGTGTGAAGTGGCTGTCATGGATAGTAACAGAGTGGAGCAAAGAGTGGGATTACTAACAACTTCTAACTTGGCCTCAAAACAGAAGCCAGAGCTGAATAGGAATGACGAGAACTCCTTAAGGGTGAGGACTGTAGAGTTCATTCAACATCAGAACATTTTCCCCTATTGCGAGTCTGGTGAGATGCCTGCTGCATATACGCCTGTTCTGTCACCTATAGATAAACAATCCCTTAGATATTTGGAGCCTTTTAGTCAAAATTATGAGGGTCCAAATAAGCGTCAGTATTTTGAATATGGAGTAGGGAAGATTTTAAACTCAGAGACCATGTTCTTTCCACATAATTAGGTTTGTGTCAGAGATCCTGCTTATAACCATAATGAATATAGAGAAGAATATGTTAAGTCTTCACTCCTTGCCCAAGAAATTTGTCAGGGAGGGAGGAAAACACCTGAGAGCACTATATGCGGAAAAACATTCCACTTAAGGTCTACAGAAACTATGAATCAGAAAAGACACACAGGAAAGAATCCTCATACATGTAGTGAATTTAGCGTTCAATCAGTAAGGATTTACACCTTACAAAACCTCAGAGGAAATATCCAGAGGAGCCTGATGAGTTTAACCAATGTGCAAAATATATCTCTAAGAAGTCAGAACTGACTTGCCAACCTAAAACACCACAAGAAGAGAAACTCTATGAATATGAAGAATGTAGGAAAATTTCCACTCTGAAGTTAGGACCCAGAAAGCACCAGAGAACTGACACAGAACAGAAACCTTATGAATATAATGAATATGGAAAGTATTTCAGATGTAAGTCAAAGCTTAGTGTCCATCAGAGAACCCACACAGGAGAGAAACTTTATGAATGTAAAAAATGTAGAAAGTATTACAGATAGAAGTTACAACTTACTGCCCATCAGAGAACACACACAGGAGAGAAACCTTATGAATGTAACAAATTTGGAAAGTATATCAGACATAAGTTACACCTTACTGTCCATCAGAGAATACACACAGGAGAAAAACCTTATGAACATAACAAATGTGGAAAGTGTTTTCCTCAGAGGACACACCTTTGTCATCATCAGAGAACACACACAGGAGAGAAAACTTAAAAATGTAATGTGTGTGCAAAGACTTTTACCCAGAAATCAGACCTTACTATTCATCAGAGTACACACACAGGAGAGAAACCTTATGAATGTACCAAATGTGGAAAGTATTTTCTATGTAAGTCACACCTTACTGTCCATCAGAGAACACACACAGGAGAGAAACCATATGAATGTAACAAGTGTGGCAAGTCCTTCATATGGAGTTCACAGATCAGCAGGCATAAAAGAATACACAAAGATGAGAAAACTTAGGAATTTGGTAAATACGGAAAATCTTTCACCTGGAAGAAAAATCAGCTTGTATCAGAGAACCCAAACAGGATATAAGACTTGTGATTATAGCAAATGTGCAGTCTTTCACATAGAAGGAATACCTCAGTGTTCAACCTTGAATGCACACAGAGAAAAATCTTATGAATAAAATATGTGGAATTTTTTTCAAGAAGAAATCATACTTAAATTTTCATCAGCAAACACACAGGAGAGAAACTTTATGAATGTAACAGTATCAAAAAAGTCCTTCAGTAGGAAGTCATGCATGAATGAGTGTTTATAGAGCTCACACAAGAATGAAAACTTATGGATAATATCAATGTAGAAAATCTTACTTTGAAGTCATACCTCAGTGTTCATCAGAGAAATGACTCTCATAGGAGAAAATAAACTATCAAATATAAGAAATATGCATTGACTTTTACTGTGAAGTCAGTCCTCAGTGCATCCAAAAATATAAACAGGAGATAAAAAGTGAATATAATAAATGTAGACAACTATTTATTCAGAAGTCATGTCTCTACAGTTTCAGAGACCTGGCAACATGACAGAGTGTCTAGTGAAAATTAGAGGATGTCTTTCAAGCAGAAATCACCCTTCAGTCAGCATTGGAACACTCACAGAAAATGAAACCCAATGTAGGAAAACCTTTGACAGAAACCTCTGGGATTTATACAGCAACCCTTTATTGCAGAATTAAACTAGGTGTAATGGAAAACCACCCACTGAGCCAATATTTCTCATCCTTTCATTGTATTGTGTAGGGATGATGTACTTTCACCTTCAAAGATTGGACAAAAGTGATAGGTATAAATTACTTCCAGGCTTGACAAATAATTAAGATAGTGAAGTTGTTGATTTGTGTCTTTTATATTAAGGAATGGCTGTTGGGGGAAATTTAATAAACTCTTCTCAGAAATAAGAGCTCTGGACCTTTGATATTTGACTGAGATCATCAAAAGTGGTTTGGTAGTGATAGATGGGGAAAGACTATCATGCTTGAAGCCAAGAACATGAGAGCACTGACTTCTCTACTGCTCCCCCAAAAGTCTTCCATTATATGTGTGGTCCATACATTATAACATTATTACTATTCCATTTCAGTTTTTGAATGGAATATCTGTTGGAAGATAACACTCCTGGTTGATTACATAATGTGTACAGGATTAAAATCTCTCTCATCATCTTTCATCCCCATGTTCATGAAACATTCAGAAAATATGAAAGAGCACGTATTTGGGAATACATTTTCTTTTTGTGTGGGTAGATGTCTTATAGCTTGAACTCAAAGCCTAGCCACTCTGTTAAGTACTTTTACTCAAGTACCACTTGAATCACAGCTCCATTTCTATTTTCTTCGGTGGGGAAATGAAAACATGATTCATAAGCATTTGGCTTTGTATGAGTAACCCAAAAATGACTTTAGTACTTTCTTTTTATATTTAATTAATTATTGATGATGCGTCAATTGTGACTGATTCACTTTTAGTCCATTATGATGTTGTTCTGAGTGAGTTATAATTAAAAAACTAGTGTGGATAATGTGGAGAGCCTGTGTTTTCTCACTGTTATGGAGGCTGAAAGTGAATTTCTCACTAATATTGCTTTTTCCAGTTCCATGAAGATGGGTGTAAAAAAATCACAATTAAGTTATGGTTTTGCTAAATTTAATTGTGTAGCAATTTTAAAAAGCTAGACTTTCAAAAAATGAGGAACAAGAACTTGGAGAATACTTACAGAGATAAGCAAAAACAGGAATCTGCTAGATATTTTGCAGGGTAAAATACAGGTAAAAATGATCCTTGTGGCTGTCTAATGCATACATAGGTACATAGATTATGTTTAAACTTTAAGCCAATAGGTAAAGGCTGTTGCCCAGTGTTTCAATGAAGCATTTAAAAGCAAATTAAACTTACTTTAAAAAAGGAATTAAAAATGGCCTACCCTTTGTGAAAAATTTGGTAAGTTGTGCGTAGTGGCAGGGCTCCCAGACAAAGAAAAGTTTAAAAGGGAAAATTATCCTAAAGTTTATTTCAAAGTAGAAAAGATAAATTAGGATAACCAAATTATTGTTCAACCTAGTTTGCCATGATAGGATTTTTGTAATAGTTTCCAAAAGGCCCACAGTAAAGGACATAGGACAAGTTTGTCACATGGAATTTTGGCCCTTAATAAGTTCAAGGTAAGACCATGCTTATAAATCCACTTCCAATGACCATCTTTCAGCTTTTAGTTGGAGTAAATATGCCCACAAGTAAAGATTCATTAATCTGAACACTGGTGTCAAGCTAGGCTGGGCAGAGAAAGGTCCCTGTGAGATTGTCATCTTTAATCTGCTAGCAGAGTGTTCAAAAGCCGAGTTGGTTTGGAGTTCAAAGTGGCAAAGTACTAGCCTTGATCTGGAGATTTGAGGGACAATGCTCAAACCCTGAGTTCAAGTCCACCAACCGACCAAGGAAACTGTCAAAGATGCATTTATTCCAGCATAGACAAAGGCATTCCTGGAACCCTGAAAATGTTGGAATATGCAGAGGCAGTAAGCCACTGCTCATTGGATGGCAGAGATGGTATCAGATCCTGAAGTCACTTGTGCTTGTCTCTTCAAAGCTTGAACAGAGTACAGAGGTCATGGGAAGAGAGTTTGTAGGCATGCTTAATGCCCATGTCTGGCTAACTCAGCATGGACTTCCCAGTCATCTATGATAGTGTGTAGTGAAAGCTAAAGATGTAAAATATGAGGGATAATTTAAATCCCAACCCACCTGTATCAGCTCAAAGTCCCAATTGGCAGTGAGTTTTGAGCTGGCCCATCCACATTAATTCATCTGCTAAGGAAAGAAAGTTGTGTGGACTTGAGATTAGGTCCCCATTTAGATCTAACTGCCTACAGAGGCAGACATTGCTGCAACCAACACAGATCAGGCTCCTCATCCAACCAGAAAAAATTTTTACAAACCAAAATGTTAAAAAAGATATGATGCTAGAGCCTAAAAAAGTGTCTGTACATCTGTTAAAGGTTAAATGTTGTATATAAGTGACTTTAAACAGGCTGCCCAGATGCAAGGGGTGGTACTTAGAATGCCAATCAGATGGAGTTTATAAACATCTACTGGGATTTACTACAAAACCCTGGCAAATAATTGTTAGTCAATTGTTTACAAGTTATAGGTAACCTCAATCTCGTTGATTTCCTTGTTGCTTTTATTGGAAATAAAAAGGGCTTTTGTGACAAAGATTCCTTTTGCCACAGTTCAAAGCCATCCTGAACACAAAGAATCTCTCTAAAACTCAATTTCCCAGCTAATCAGCCATGTGCCAGTCTGGAGGCATGGCTCAAAAGAATCTCACCTCCAAGCAACTCTCTTAGGTGGTAGAGTACTAGCCTTGCAGAAGTGCTCAGGGAGAGTGCCCAGACCTTGAGTTCAAACCAGACAATGCCAAGTAGGAGAAGCTCTCCGAGCAACAGACTCTAAGACACCCCCTTCCACTACCCCCGCCCTGCACCATCTAGGACAAAATTAGTCCTGACAATGGAAAACCATGGAGAGCAATAAGAGGAGATGACATCCTAAATGGAGTCACTTTATGCTTGCCTTTTCAAAATTAATCAGAACTGGAAGAACAAGAGAAACAGTTGCTTGCCCACCTAAATGTCCATACCTGCCTATCTTCTATCTGGACAGAAAGTTCCAGTCTTGTTTTTGTTACTTGCTATTTGTATTTATAGTAGCCTCTGACTGGTATTCTCAACTAGTGCATTTTCTTCTCCCTTACCTAGTTGTCCTAAAGACACTAGACACCCCCTTTCTCCCTACTTCCCTTAGTAGGGGCTTATGCTTCAAATATTACTTTTCTGGCCCATGGCTAATGTGTGTTATCCTATGCCATTCATGTTAACTGACCTTGGTACCTTGTCATCTTTTTGCCTGATCTATCCAAAAGTCTCCTTTAACAGGTTAACAGTCCCAACCCAGGACACCACCTGGGAGCAAGTCATGGCTATCCTAATACTACAGGCAACTGGAGACATCATTTACATTGCCCTGCTGGACCCTAATATCCCCAGCTCCAGTGACTCCTTCACCTCCCCAGCAGGAAGTAGCCAAAAGAACCCATGACACCTGTTGACTCTGGTACCTTTAAATATCTCTGCAACCTCCTCTGGCTACTGTAATCCTAAAGTGGAAAAAGTCTTACCTCCCACCTCCAGGATGACAGGAGCCAGGTACCATGGTATGTCTCCTCTGGTAATCAAACCTTCCTGGCTTATTTCTCTCTTGGCTGATAACAGCAATTTTTGTCTGAACAGCAACTTTGCTTTTTATTAAATGTGTCTTGATATTTTAAATTAAAAAATATGCATATATATTTTTGTAGATCGTGGGGCATGAACTCTGGGCCTGGGTGTTGTCCTTCAGCTGTTCATCTCAAGGCTCATGCTCTACTATTTGTTCCACAGTACTGCTTCTGGCTTTTTCTGTTCATGTGATGCTGAGTCAAACCCATGGCCTCATGCATGCAAGACAAGCACTCTACCAATGAACCACATTCCAAGCCCTAGAAAGATGTTTTAAAAAGTGGTTTTATCTCAGAACTTAAATAAAAAAAAGTAATTTAATGGAATTTTCTTGCACATTTAAACAACAGTAAAATATTGCAGAATTTTTTAAAAGATGAGGAATATATATCAAGTAACATTGAGCAGTCTCATGTGTAAAAGTAGCATTCAGAAACTCTGTATGAAGATAGCTCCATACCAATAGCTCCTTTTTCCCATTTCTCAGGAATTTAGACAGAAACTTGATCATGTCCCAACTGTTCAAAATTGTGAAACTCTTGACTCTGAGTGACACTTGGAGTAGAAGGCAAGGTTTTGCTCATCATATCATCATGGTGCGAGGTCATCCTAGATTGTGCACATTGAACACCTGGCACCATACACACTGCCATAGGCCATATTGTTTCAAAAAATAAAACCCACAATCACACGTTACTATAATGCTGCATATGAAATCATTTTAACATGACAAAAAATGAGCAGCAAGCAAAATGTACTTTAATTTTGAAATTTTCAGGGAGAATTACGGATATTCGTCACATGGAATAACAATAAAATTGAATGTGAAGAAGCCCAATGGGGCTGCAGAGGGGCTGGAGCCTGTGAGCTGTGAGATCCAGGGACAAAATCTCAGCCTCACCGCTGCTTCTGCCATCGTCCAGAGACCAATGACCCCCTGTCTTTCCTCCACCACCTATTCAGGACACAGGACATGCAGTCATGGATAGAAATGAGATGGTGCCATAGGGCCAAAGTGGCCAAGCAAGCTGAGCAATATGGTGATATGGCAGCCTGCATCAAGTCTGGAAAGGAGCAAGAAGCTGAATTACCTAATGAGGAAAGGAATCTTCTCTCAGCTGCTTATTGGAACCCATAGGTCATCTTGGAGTGTAGTTTCAAGTATTGAGCAAAAGACAGAAAGTTCTGAGAAAAAGCAGCAAATCGTGTGAGAACACAGGAAGAATTGAGAACAAGCTAAGAGATATCTGCAATGATATACTATCTCTTTTGGAAAAGTTCTTGACCCCTAGTGCTCCACAAGCAAAGAGAAAAGTTTTCTATTTGAAAATAAAGAAAAACTTCTATCACATCATGGCTGAGGTTGCTGCTGGTAATGACATGAATTGTGAATCAGGCACACCAAGCATACCAAGAAGTTTTTTAAGTCAGCAAAAAGGAAATGCAACCAATGCATCCTATCAGATTGTGTCTGGCCCCTAAATTCTCAGTGTTCAATTATGAGATTCTGAACTCCACAGAGGAAGTTTCTTTTCTTGAAAAGACAGCTTTTGATGAAATCATTGCTGAACTTTATACTTTATGTGGGTTATGTTACTTCTATTTTAATTTCTGTATTTCCCATGTGTTTTCTGTTAGTTTGTTTCATATTAGAAGAGTAAAGCCCGTTAACATTTAGTGAGTTATCCGTTTTCATCATGAGATGGCCAGTATGATGATGTGGAATTTTTAAACAAGGTATAAATGTTTGGCATGTGCTTTGGTTCATGGTGACTTCACAAGAGCCAGTGTTGAAACTGATTCCATGTCTAAGCGAAGAAATCTTCCTACATATTGATTTGTCCTGGTGGAGATTAAGAGGGAAATTGGTTCCAGTCAAGGTGTGGTTATTGTGGGTATTATAAAGTTTTGGAGCACTTGTAGGGCTGTGGCTCAAATATTCCATGGCTATTCCAAGGTGCAATCATGTATTTCTGTGGAAGAATCTATTTCAGTGAGCACACATTTGACTACAGCACCAGAAGTGTTCTTTCAGACAAAGTTGTAACCCAATTAAGGGCAGAAATGGTTCACATTCCATTATTTGTGAAATTACCTGCTGTTTGCTCAAATTATTTTTGCTACACGTTTTATTTGTATTTCAATGTTTTAGACAACCTAAGAACTGATGTAAAAGTAAAGGTGTAGTAAAAATGAACTGCTTGGTATTGACAATTCATGTATATTCAGCAAAGCCATAAACAAAGAAACCCTATGTTTAGGAAATGAAAAGACTTGGAAAAAATTATGTTAAGTTATTATATTAAAAATTATATTAAGCCCAAAGAAACTTAGGTCCCATCGTTTCCCTTATTTGCAATAACTAGTATATGTCTGAGTCAAGCAGAAAAGGTCAGATAAGTTGATGTTAGGGAAATGAACCCTAAGATATGTATTCAAATGTTTTTTTTTCTTTCAGATGATTGTTTCTAACACATTTAAAAGATCATTTCTTTGTTGCTTTGTATGTCCCTACCCCATAGTATATCCCCTGCTTTCACTGTATTTGAGGTTGGTATAATTTGTGGAGGGGAAGGGAAAAAAATTGTTTAAATAGGGATACAGGTGGATACATTGCAACAATGAGCGGTTATGTGGAAGATGTTATGTGGAAAAATGAACTTTACAACTTTGGTGGGAGGGAGCAGGATTGGGTTGGGGGGCTGGGAGGAGGATGGGAAGGAATAGGAAGGGGAAACAAAAGAGGAGGCTACAATGCTTGATAAGAAATGTACTCATTATCTTGCCCATGTAATTGAACCCCTCTGTACAGTATTTTCACAATAAAAAAACTCTATGTATTTAACTTGTTTTTAGATTCTTTTTCCTTCTGTGATTTTTTTCTTTTTTGCTATGTGCCTCAAACACATGTGTTGCAAAATAAAAAAACTAGTTAACAGGGAAATAAGATGATGGCCTGCTTTGTTTAATATCTTTTGAAATTTTCATGAACAATCCAAGCATAATTGTAAAGAACACATGTATTAAGTTCATTTGAGTGGAATAAAACATTTTTGAATGGACTTTTCAACTACTTTCTCTATTATTTTTCATGTAAATCATTTTTTTGAGTTTGAATCTCCTCTAAGAAAATTGTACATTATTAGAAAATTGTTCCTTAGTCACTTTTGGCAGGTAATAGGCTTTTACCGAGTTAAATTGCAAAGTTTATCATAACAACAAAAATACTAATGTAACCACCAAACACCTCCCATATTCCGCATTCTCTCCTCATCTCAAAAACAAAAGTGTTTTTTTTCTCCTTTGAGGAGTGGAAAATCTGCCCATATGACATTGGATAGCATTAACTGTAAATTCTATGCTTCCTAATCAGTTTTGGTTTTTCAGAATTTCTTGGTTTTAGGTAATGTTCTCTATTTTGTCTCAATCTGCTCGAAAAAGTATTATTTCACTTAAGAAATTCTTCATGGAAATTGAAGTCAATAAAGCTTGAACATTCCTTTAAAAGATGTTAGTGAAACATGTTGATCCCTTTTTATCCTTTGCACTTCCTACGGAGTTTCTTAGCTTAAAATGTTACTAGCATGGGTATTCTCTATCTTATCTGTTCTTGACATGTTACAATTTTTCCACTAGATAAATGAGCCTAATTTACATCATTTAAAATGAGAGACTGCCTAAATCTGTATTCCAAAGAAATTGTTCAATAGAATTTAAATACAATAAAATAAAATGCTCTTTTTTGTGTGCTAGACCTGGTTCTTGGACTCAAGCACTGGACATTGACCCTGAGCTTCTTTTGTTCCAGCCTAATGTTCTACCACTTAAACCACATCTCCACTTCTAGGTATTTTAGTAGTTTATTGGAGATTAGAGTCTCTTACACTTTCCTGCCCCAGCTGGCTTCAATCTGTGGTGCTCAGATCTCAGCCTTCTGATTAGCTAAGATTACAACCATGAGCCACCAGAGCCCAGTTACACAATATACTCTATTAAATATAGATTATGTTTGTAAAAAAATAATATGGAATAGAAAACTTTAAATTTAAGGAGGATACTCTAAATCCCAAAACAAAAAGAAAATATCCCACCCTGAAATCTACAACACTTTTGATTTTGAGTATTGGAATATGGATAATTAGCCTACAGAAATTTCTTTGTAACTTTTTAAAAGTATGAAATCATTCTTGTGGAACAATCCAAAATGAATGTACAAATGTTGCTTTTAAGTAATTCATATTGTTTCTTAGCACAAACAACCGAACTGAAATTTACAGAGTAGATTTTCATATTTCGTACATATCACTGTAAAGTTTATGTTATTTTATATTAAGATTTCTATTCCACGTAGTTGTGTAAAAAAAAATAAGAAAAAAACCTCTGGATAGTAGCATTCCTGTGTATAATCTAAACAATAAATATAAGAAAAGCATATGGATATTTAAATTATTTTTTATTTTTATAAGTCTGCATTTTAGGGTGTCCTCAGCTTAGAATTTTGTGTTAGTATTATTTGTGCAACATAAGATTTTAATCTTCTGGTTCTTTGGCTGTGATTGGGTGGTTGGTGTTCTGTCACTCCTATGACTAATATTTCATGTTTCATCTTTATTAAGCCCTTTATCTCATGGAGGATGGCCACAATTCTTCATAGAATTGTTTAGGAATATGAGCATTTGGGAATTCTCAAACCTGTATTTACATAATCTTTACTGATTATGTTAAGCAGGTTAAATGACAAATTTCAAGTTATTGCTCAAGGGTGCTTCAAGTATTTGGATGCAGGGAAATGTGCCATTTGAAAACCATTACTGAAATATTATAATAAAAGTAATAAGTATTATACATTTCCCTGTATAATTTTGGGTGAGATAGTATTGAGTTATAACCTATATTCTCTCCATGGAGTTTAAATATATAAATGAATAAGAGTCCAAAAGCTCAATGGAGTCTTAGGATCCATTTTAATGAATAGAAAAATAATTCATACAACGTATTTCCTTAATAACTAGTGGTATTAAAGTGGTGGATTTTTGTTTTAATATTCAATTATTTTTAGGAACCTTAGTTTTTATGAATTCTGCATGTATATTAACCTAGAATACTGTTTGTCTACCAACTAATGGATTGTGGAGTCATCTTCAGCGGAGCATTTAATACTCTACTGGAGACATCGAAGATTTTTCTCCCATAAGAAGACTTTGTGCTTTTTTCATTCCATGTATAATGTTTTGAGCAGGAAAATCTCGGACATAATCACACAGGTTCTTTCCTGACTATGTCAATTGCCTTTTCTCTAAGCCATGCATCAGAATCTTCTCTTCATAGTCAACAGCAAGAAAGAATGAGAGGATCTCTGGTGAGTTACTTTTTATATCTCAATTTTTACATTCCATTTAGGAAACTAAGTTTATCCAAGATTTAAAAACAAAAAAAAAATAGATTCAGCTTCAAGAACTTACTCCTAAATGAGGTGAAGAAGTTTTTTAGAATTTGTAGATTATAAATTGTTACAGTATGTCTTAGTTGAGGGCAGATTTGCCTCCAGTTTTCTGATGTGAGATAAAGTAGTCACACTTGTTTTGTAATTCAATGCCATTGAAGGGGTCACTTGTCATGTAAAGTGGACATTTGCTGACAACTTGTCAGAGATCATTTCCTCATGAGTAATGTTGAATTATGTTAAAGAAGTTTTACTGGAGTTTCTGAAATAGTGTGGTGACACACACGACTTCAAATATTAGAGATTACTTAGTAAGATATATGTAATTAAATTACTCTCCATATAAAACCTGATAATATTTGATGATATAGTGTGTGGTCTTCCTAGAAAGCCCTCTGTATTTTTCCTAAGGTGTCCTCGCAAGATTTTTTCTCTATTTACTCTCTTCATTCTGTTTCCTACTCATAAGATTTCATCATTTCACTCTTTGTCTCACTTTTTGTATATTTTCCTCCCTGTGTCTTCTTCTCTTTCAGTCCCCATTCTCTCCATCTCTCTCTCACCTTTTTTCAAATGATGTATCTGGGAAGTTGTTTGTTTTACTAATCAATTTTCCTTTGCTGACATGGCTCATGGAAATGACATTTTTCTTACCCAATCAGTTGCTTTTCTCTTTATGTCTGAGATGAGGATTTGCTGTGTTTCCATATTTGGTGTCTAAATTCAAATCTAATGGGATATACCTACCTCAGCCTCCACTGTGCCTTTCTTGTGCTAGTATTGGAACAGGAACTCACATGCCTCACAGTCAATCAGCTTCCTCCTTCACTGTTTGCACTACTTCTTTTTAAAAAATATCTTTTTTTATTGTAAAATAGTGAACAGAGGGGTTACAGTTACATGAGTGCATTTCCTATGGAGCATTGTTACTTCCTCCATTGTTTTCGCCCTACAATTTCTTTCCTCTTCACCTCTGCAACTCCTCCCACCCTCCCTCACACAAATGGTAAAGTCATTTTCAACCTAGTGTATTGTACATCTCATTGTTACAATGGGTCAGCTTGTATCCCTATTTAAGCATTTTTTTTTGCGTCCTATCCCCAAATTAGAAAAATGTATATAAAAGATCTAGGGCACCGCAAACAAATACAGTGAAAACAGGGTTATACCTTGGGGGAAGAATATACCAAAGGAACAAAAAAAATCACATAGTACATTATAATTGCATTGAAAAACAATACCAAGAAAAAGAAAAACCACTTGGGTTCCAGTCTTAGGGCTCATTTCGCTTCATATCATCTTATATGGTCATATGTACATAGCTTTTGACCATTTCTGCTTGCCCTAGACATGTACTAGTTATTTCAAATAAGGGAGACCATGGGACCTATGTTTCTTTAGGCCTGGTGTACTTCACTTAATACAAGTTTTTCCAAGTCTTTCCATTTCCTAATAAATGGGGTGATGCCTTTATTTCTGATGGAGGCATAGAAAAGCATTGTGTGAGTGTGTGTATGTGTGTGTGTGTATATATATACACATATATGTATAAATATTATATATATATGCATATATATGTAAATACCATATTTTCTTGATTCACTCATCTACTGAGGGGCATTGGGGTTGGTTCCATATCTTAGCTATGGTAAATAAAGCTGCAATAAACATAGGTGTGCTGGTAGCTTTAATATACTCTTGTTTGTGATGTTTGGGTAAATACCCTAAAGTGGGGTTGCTGGGTCATAGGGGAGCACTATGTGGAGTCTTTTGAGGAACCTCGATATTACTTTCCAAAGTGGTTGAACACGTTTACACTCCCACCAACAATGCAGTAGTGTTCCCTTTTCTGTCCACATCCCCTCCAGCATCTGTTGATATTAGTGTTCTTGACTAGCCATTCTATCTGGGGTGAGGTGGAATTTCAAGGTTGTCTTAATTTGCATTTCTTTTTGTCTAGAGAAGTTGAACTTTTTCGGGTTTTTTTGTATATTTTTAGTATGGCATTGCCCTATTTGTTATGAAATAGAAAAACTTGGAAAAAATATTATACTAAGTGAAGTAAGCAAGGCCCAAAGAAACATAAGTCCCATGGTTTCCCTTATATGCAATAAATAGTATACGTCTGAGACAAGCAGAAACGGTCAGATAAGTTGATTTTAGGCGAAATGAACCCCGTTAAGGATTCAAATGTATTTTCTTTCTTGTAATTGTTTCTAACATATTTATTAGTTGAGCCTATTTTTTTAAAATATGTCTTTTGGCCGTTCTTATTTCCTCTTCAGATTAGATTCTTGTTGAGTCTTTAGCCTACTTATTTATTGGGCAGTTGTTTCTCTGAGGATTTGTTGTTGGGGATTTAATTTCTTGAGTTCTAAATATATTTTAGATATGAAACCCATGTTCATTTTATGCCTACTGAAGATCTTCTCCCAATCTGTGGGCTTTGTATTTATCTTGTTAGCAATGTCCTTTGCCATGCAGACGGTCTGCGGTTTCATGCAATCCCATTTGTCCAACCTTTCTTTGATTTGTTGTGTTTCTGGGTCTCTATTAATAAAATTTTGGCTGGTGCCAAGGAGCCCTAGAGTTTCTCCTATACTTTTCTGTAGTGATTTTTAGGGTGTTTGCTTTGAATGTGAGGTTTTTCATCCATTTGGAGTTGATACTGGTGCAGGGTGATATATACAGATATAGCTTTAGTTTTCTACAGGTAATGAACCACTTTTTCCACCACCATTTACTGACGAAGTTGTCTTTCCTCCATTCTATTTTTTAGCTTCCTTCTCAAAGTTTAAGTGGATACAGGTCTGTGTGTTCATTTCCGGGACTTCAGTCCTATTCCTTCGGTCCTCAAGTTTGTCCTTGTGCAATTACCAAGATGTTTTGATTACATTGGCTTTGTAGTACAGTTTGAAATTTGGTAGTGATATTCTACTAGCATTGTCTTTCTGGTATGGATCATTTTTGCTATCTGGGATCTTTTATTGTTCCATATAAATTTCTGGCTTGCTTTTTCTATTTCACTGAAGAATGAGGTTGGACTATTGATAGGTATGGCATTGAATTTGTAGATAGCCTTTGGAAGTATTGTCATTTTCACGATGTTGGTCCTCCCATTCTGGGAGCATGGTAGGTTTTTCCACTTCCTAAGCTGTGCTTTAATTTCTTTTTTGGAACTATCTCTTGAGCCACACCTCCTCCAATATGTTGATTAGCTGTTTAATTTGAGTTGTCTACACAGTTGTCTGGCTTCCAGCCTCCTTAGTAGCTAGGGTACGATAAGCATCTTGAGCCAGAAGCACTTGTTTTGTTTTGTTTTTACTTACCTGAATATTTATCATTAACAGTTAATTGGATACTATGATAAAATTAGATTATTTTTAACAGCATATGTAAAATTAATATTCAAGCTAAGCTCCAGTATAAGTGACGTATTTTATTTCTAATAATTGTAGCTGTTCTTCTAACTGTGGTACATTTTCTTCACTAACTTTATGCTCACACAACTCCATGAAGAAATTGTTTCAAATTTAATTGAATCTATTGTTATTGTGGTGATGTATGGGCAGACTACCAGTTCTTGGGCCAGGTAATGAGTACATTTCCTTTCATACCCTCACTCTCTCCCAATGTTTCCCTTCCGTCCTGTCTCATGATTTTTATAGCTTACTTTCATCAATGCCTAATGGCCTCCACAGATCCTCTTTTTACCCCATTTCCTTCTAGTTCTCTGGCTTTCCCCCACTCTTCTGAAAATGTCCATGTGAATACACCATACATATTTAAACCCTTTTTTTTGCCAAACCTGGAGCTTGAATTTGGGCCCTTCTTAGGCACCATTCCCGATCTTGATTTGCTCAAGTCTACAACTCTACCACCTGAGCCACATTGCCATTTCCTAATCTTTCTGTTTATGCAGTGCTGAGGAATGGAACCTAGGGCTTTATGCAGATAGGCAAATACACTAACACTTAGCAGTATTCCCAGCCCCAAATTATTTGTTTTTATTTCAAAGGTGAAGTAAGAAAGAGGCTACATGTAATATTCTATAAATCACAATGAAGGAATACATTTTTTTGATATCCATTGTAATTTCCCTGTATTTATTTCACTCATAGAATACTACAAGTATATCTTTTAATTTTCATGTATTTATAACAGAACTTTAATTTCTCATATTGATTTCTACACCATTTGTCTTCAGATTTACTTTTAATCTTGGAATATGTGTCTTGATAAATGTAACACCATAGTGTTTTATAAACAGCATTAAGTTTAACATAATGGAATCCATTTGTGTGTTCGTGCTGATTTTTTGTCCGGTTGTTATATCAATTAGTAAGAGGCCAATTAGTTCTGCAATAGTAATGGTAGATTAAAGTATTAAAACTCATGGTCTTTTAAACATGTCTTTGTACACTTTGATTTTCAGCATAAATTTTTATTATCATAATGTATCATCAGTCTGTTATTATCAATGATCTGTATCTGTGGTCATATATTTTGGGCTGATACTTATTTCCTACATATTATCACTATTTGTATTTTTCATCATTAACTTTTGCTCATGGTATCTTTGTATGTTTTTTTAATTTTTATTTCTCTCTAATCCGTGACTTTGGATTGCTCAATAAGTTTTCTTTCTTCTGTTCATGTCAGACAGTGCCTCATATATTTACTATACTTTACAATTAAAGTATGGTCTTATTTTGATGGACATTTTGCTATTTAATATCTGTTTGTCTCATCTGATATTTGTTTCTTATTCTGCTTCTATATAGCCTGCACACATCTCAAATTCACTGTAAACCACCTCTCATATAACTTGCCGGCATTCTGCTGTACACTGTGAATTACCTCTGATACCAATTACAAATTAAATCTGATGTAAATAGTTGTTATACTGCATTGTTCACAGGATAAAAATAAGACTGCATGCTTAATACAGGTGCCCTACATTTTCAAAGATTTGTTTCTATGTTCCATTGAATTTGTACAACTCAAAATATGCAAGGACTGCAAGATTTTTTAAAAAGGGTCTTATTAATTTTCTTCATACAGAAATAACCAGACATTTCATGTAAAGAACAAAGGTCATTCTCAGGCTGAAGCACAGAGCTTCAGCAGAAGTAAAATGTGAAGGAAAATTGTTTTACTATAGAACTGCAAGAAAATGAACTTCCTACCTTGTGGGGTACTTTGTTAGGAACACAAAGAATTAACTTGCTGGATACACTTTTGCTAAGAACATTAAACTTTACAATATTATCATAGTAGTAGCATATAGCATAATATAGTTACTTTTCAATGGAATTGAATGGAATTTATAACCTACTTATAACCTATGTATTCTCCTTTTAATTTTTGTATAAATAATTCTTTGAACTCAGGCCCCCATATTTGCAATGCAAGTACAATATTAATTGATACATATACAGGATTCACAAACTTTGTTTTAAAACACTTATGTGTTTGTATATTGAATTTGAATTCCATATGAATTATGAATATGGTACTTTAAGTTTTCTTTTCACAAGAGAAATTACATACAATGTTTTCTATACATTCTTTTACCTACGCATGTACCATTCCTTTACCTACACATTTACCTTTTTAATAATCTTGTCGTCTGTGTAGATCTACGTTAGCAATTTTAATTTTTCTCTTGATGTAGAATAATTCTTTTTATCTGATTGTTGGGCCTGGATTCTGGCCCTGAGCCCTGTCCCTCAGCTCTTCAGCTCAAGTCTAGGGCTCTACCAGTTGAGCCACAGTGCCACTTCCGGTTTTTCCTTTTTTGCTTATGTGGTGCTGAGGAATCGAACCCTGGGCCACAGGCATGCAAGGCAAGCCCTCTATCACTGAGCCAGCCACCTTCCCAGTCCCACAGAATAATTTTTATAGCACTTAAAATGAAGATGGGTAAATGATGCATTATCTTTCCCTAGGAATACCTTCAATCTATATTGTTAGAAGAGGCCCTTTGCCCGATGGATTGTGTATTGAAGTCTATTTTCTTTCAACACTTTATAAATATATTTTCTTTTTGTGTGTTAGTCATCATTCACCTCTGATATTGTCAAGAATGACTGTATTCCTTTTAGACACTGTACATCAAATTAGTGCCATATTTAATTCCAATTTTTAAAACTTCTATATTTTTTAGATCATGTGCCAATTCATAGTTTTTTTTTCTCTATCCTTCTTGTGGTGGTCATATTTCACATTTTGGGGGATCATCTTGAGCATTCCTTAAGCCTTTATCCATCTACATCCATCCTTCCATTAAGGCCTATTAAAATGCAAAGCTGATTAAGAAACATTTTATGGTAATAAGTAAGTATTTGATGTGGTAGGAAGTAGTCGATGTTCAGAAATGTTCATGCTGGAAGTTCGTTTTTACATATGAAGGAAACATATGGATATCTATGACCATACTTTTATATCTAGAAATTTAATAACAAAAATGATTAACATTGGGTATTTTATTGTGAGAACTTAGTCAAATCTTATGAGAGCCAAATCATTCATTTACTATTTTTTGAGTAATTTTATTCCTTTTAACATTCACCTGGATGCTGTGCTTTTCATAGATCTACTAATGTGTTATGTATTCCATATGATGTAATGACTATGTTGTGACTGTTTATGAGAGCACTATTTAATAGAAAATCTAAATAATATTGTTAATGAGGCAGAATATGAAAATACAGAAAACATATTTGTTTACTTCATTGTTACCCAGATATGTAGTAAATATTACCAAAATAAGCTAAAAACACACTTTCAGACTCATACTTATTGTTGTCTTGCTAGGTTATTAGCTTCTTAGAACTGTTTTCTTGTCTTTATTGCTGGAACCAGAAGTGTGTTCTGATGTATTAGAAAAACTTTGTATGTGTAATTACCAAGTTAATATGGAGGCAAATGTTTCTACTTTGATTATATTTTCTCTCATTTTATACATAAAACAGAAAGTACCAACCACAATCTGTAATACAAAAGCATACATGTAGAAGAATGAAAGTCTAGCTTTGGTGTTCTCATGATTCAGGGATAATAAATTGATAGAATGTGCCCTTAGAGAATCTGGTGTCATTTGATAATGTGGCTGTGGAATTTAGCTGTGAGGAGTGGCAGGAATTAGATATTTCTCAGAGTACCCTGTATAGAGATGTGATGCTAGAAACCTATAGCATGCTGGTGTCCTTAGGTGAGCCAAAAATAACACATTAACTTGAAAAGTTAAGTGGGGCTTGACCTCTGGGCGTTGGTGCAGTGCCTCAGCTCTTCAGTTCAAGGTGAGCACTCTATCACTTGAGCAACAGCTCCTCTTCAAGCTTTCTGGTGGTTAATTTGGAGATAAGTATCTCACAGCTTTCTTACTAGGGCTGGCTTTGTATGGCAATCCTCAGATCTCAGCCTAATGAGTAGCAAGGAATATAGGCATGAACCATTGGTGCCAGGAAAATGATTTGTTTTCAGTAGCTATGTGAATATTTATCGAAATTTCAATGCTATTTGGATGTAAAATTCCAGTCTGTGGGAATGTCATTTGTTTGGAATGAAATCTTCAGGTAGATTATGTACATTCTGAGGCAATTTTATTTTCATTGTTCAAGAATTTAAAAAAGCAGTTTGACAAAAGTTCCAAACTTATAGGTATCCCATTGAATTTGTAGATAGCCTTGGGAAGTATTGCCATTTTCACGATGTTAATCTTCTAAATCGAGGAGCATGGGTGGTTTTGCCATTTTCTAAGTTCTGTTTTGATTTCGTTTTTCAAGATTTTAAAGTTTTCATCATAGAGGTCCTTCACTTCTTTGGTTAAGTTTATTCCTAGGTATTTTATTTTTTGTGGGGCTATTACAAATGGAGTTGATTTCCTTTCAGTCACACTTTTCTCATTGTTGAAATACTGAAAAGCCATTGATTTTGGGGGGTTAATTTTATACCCTGCTACTTTGCCAAAGATTGAATCAGCTTGAGTAATTTGGGAGTGGAGTCTATGGGATTCTTTAAATACAAGATCATGTCATCTGCAAAGAGGGAGAGTTTTATTTCTTCTTTCCCTATTTGGATCTCCTTTATGTCTACATCTTGTCTTATTGCTGTAGCTAGGCATTCTAATACTAGATTGAAGAGAAGTGGAGAGAGTGGACATCCTTGTCTTGTTCCTGAGTTCAGAGGAAATGGTTTTAGTTTTTCACCATTAAGTATAATTCTGGCTATAGGTTTGTCATAAACAGCCTTTATTGTATTGAGGAATGTTCCATGGATTCCTAATTTTTCCAAAACCTTCATCATAAAGGGGTGTTGGATCTTGTCGAATGCTTTTTCTGCGTCTATTGAGATAACCATGTGGTTCTTATCCTTGCTCCTGTTTATGTGATGAATAATATTAATTGAATTTGCGTATATTGAACCAGCTTTGCATCCCTGAAATGAATCCTGTTTGATCGTATTTTATAATTTTTTGGATGAATTGTTGAAGTCGATTGGCAAAAATTTTGGTGAGAAGTTTTCATCAATGTTCATCAAAGAAATGGGTTCATAGTTCTCTTTCTTTGATGAATCCCTATCAAAATTCCAACCTTATCCTGCAAGGAAATAGAAGAGGCAATCCAAACATTCACATGGAACAATAAAAGACCCAAATAGAAAAAACGCTCCTCAATGGAAAGAACATTGGTGGAGGAATATCAATACCAAATTTCAAACTCTACTATAAAGCCATAGTAATCAAAACAGCTTGGTACTGGCATAAGAACAGAACTCAGGACCAAAGGAATAGAATTGAAAACCCAGAAAGAACCTCTAGACCTATAGCCAACTAATATTCGATAAGGGAGCTAAAATAATAGAATGGAAGAAAGACAGCCTCTTCAATAAATGGTGCTGGAAAAATTGGTTAATTACTTGTAGAAAACTAAAGCTAGATCCTTATATATCACCCTGCACCAGAATCAACTCCAAATGGCTCAAAGACCTCGGAGTCAAAGCAGACACTCTGAAAACATTACAGGATGGAATAGGAGAAAACCTAGGTCTCCTTGGAGCAGGCGGATATTTTCTTAATAGAGAACCGGAAGCACAACAAATCAAAGAAAGGTTGGACAAATGGGATTGCATGAAGTTGTAGAGCTTCTGCATGGCAAAGGACATAGCTAGCAAGATCAATAGAAACCCAAGAATTGGAAGAAGATCTTCACTAGCCATACAATGGACAAAGGTCTCATATCTAAAATATACTTGGAACTCAAAAAATTAAATCCCCCAACAACAAATCCTCAAAGAAACAACTGCCCAATAAATAAGTGGGCTAAAGACTTGAAGAGAAACTTCTCTGAAGAAGAAGTAAGGATGGCCAATAGACACATGAAGAAATGCTCAACGTCCCTTGCCACAAAAGAAATGCAAATCAAAACAACATTGAGATACCACCTCATCCCAGTTAGAATGGCAAAATCAAGAACTCTAACAACAACAGATGCTGGAGGGGATGTGGACAGAAGGGAACCTTACTTCATTGTTGGTGGGAGTGTAAACTTGTTCAACCACTTTGGACAGCAGTATGGAGGTTCCTCAAAAGACTTCAAATAGAGCTCCCCTATGAACCAGCAATCCCACTTTTGGGGGATTGTTTACAAACAAATGTTTGTAAACAAATGATTACAAACAAGACCACACTAAAGCTACCAGTACAACTAAGTTTATTGCAGCATTATTTACCATAGCTAAGATATGGAACCAACCCAGATGGAACCAACCAGCTGCCCCTTAGTAGATGAATGGATCAAGAAAATGTGGTATATATACACAATGGAATTCTATGCCTCCATCAGAAAGAATGACATTGCCCAATTTTTAGGAAATGGAAAGGCTTGGAAAACATTATATTAAGTGAAGTAAGCCAGGCCCAAAGAAACTTAGGTCCCATGGTATCCCTTACTTGCAATATCTAGTATATGTATGAGTCAAGCAGAAAAGGTCAGATAATGTGATGTTAAGAAAATGAACCCATAGATATGTATTTAAATGTTTTTTTTTTCTTTCATTCATTTGTTTCTAACGCATTTATAAGATTATTTCTTTGTTGCTTTGTATGTCCGTCCCCTACAGTATAACCCCTGTTTCCACTATATTTGATGTCGGTATAATTTATGGAGGAGATGGGGAAAAACAAGTCGTTTAAGGATACAGGTTGATCCATTGCAACAATGAGAAGTACAAGTTTTCATGTCGAAAACGAATTTTCAACTTTGGTTTGGGGGGGAGGGGTGTGCGGGGGGAGAATTGGTTGGGGGCGCTGGGGGAGGCTCGGAAGGTATGTGAAGGGTAAACAAAGGAGGAGGCTGCAATGCATGATAAGAAATGTACTCATTATCTTGCCCATGTCATTGTAACCCCTCTGTACAGTTTGTTCACAAAATATTTTAAAAAATTAATTAAAAAATTCCAAAATTTCTTCCGTAAAGAGAAGACTGTCTTCCCAAACTTGAGATGATTATTGTGGGTGGATATTCAATCTAGAAAATACATACATACATACATACATACATACATACCTATTTATCACTATTGGAAATATGTACTGGAAATCACTAGTTTAGAGGGAGTACTTATTTATAATCCAAACCTAGTACTAGATGCAGTGGTTCATGCCTGTAATTCTTAGGAGTCTGAAATCTGAGGTTTTCAGTTTGAAGCAAAAACTGCCAGTGAAATCTCCAAGAGATTCTTATGTCAAGATAACCACTCTTAAACTGGAAGTGGAGTTAGGACTCAAACTAATAGAATGCTAACCTTGAGAAACAGAATTGCGTTCAAGTCACACAACCTGCAAAATTAAATCAAGCCTCGTGGAAAGTCAACCATGGAGCCAGGGAGAAATGAAAGAAGATTTGGGACCAACCTTGTTAACAGGATATCTGAAATCTTACAACAATTTTGACACAGCATGAGCAATAGTTCTTCACTCTTATTAACAGGGCACACCGGTCCTAAACCTCAATTGATTATCAAGCTGGAGCAAGATGAAAAGCCATATATGGCAGAAGCCTCAGACAAGAATTTACCAGGTGAGTTAAGGCATCTTGCATAGTGATCTTGGATCCAGAACCAAATTGATAAATTCATCTTGCTCTGTACTGACCAATAATATTCCTAGTTCCCCTGAGTCCCATGTGTGGCAGAGAACTAGGTGATCTTTGTATTAGACTTGTGAATCAAAAATGCTTGTAGATGCCCACTGAACTGTGTATGGCAGTAAAGGTAAAGTTAGCAATTCTTTCTCTTTGTGGAAATTGTTTTGAAAAAAGAAAATTAGAAATGTCAAAAATGCGATTTAGTTTTCTTTGAAACTAGGACTAGGCAGGTATAGCAAATGACTATGCCAAGGCTGCTATCCTCTGATAAGGATAAGGAAGGTAGAGGCCAAGATACAGAACCAAAGCTTTCAGTCTAGAGAGAATGATTAACTAGGTGGTGAGCTGATGTGGCTTTAATTCATGAGTCTGAGGGTTTAAAAGTCTGATGAGCTGGGCGCTGGTGGTTCACGCCTGTAATCCTAGCTACTCAGGAGGCTGAGATCTGAGGATCGCGGTTCAAAGCCAGCCCGGGCAGGAGAGACTGTGAGACTCCTATCTCCAATAAACCACCAGAAAACTGGAAGTGGCGCTGTAGCTCAAGTGGTAGAGTACTCGCCTTGAGCTGAAGAACTGAGGGACAGCACCCAGGCCCAGAGTTCAAGCCCCACGACCGACCAAAAAATAAATTAATTAATTAATTAAAAAAAATAAAAGTCTGATGAGTTTCTGTCTAAGATGGAGGGGAACAAATTTTAAAATTTCCAAAGATACTTAAAATAATTCACAGTGAGAACTTATAACTGAAGAAATGTGGTTATAAAACCTTATTCTTAGGTGAAAGACAAAGGTTTGTATAAAAATGTTACAATCTCCAAAGTTAGATAATACTCTTCTCCTAATGTTTGAGAAGTAAAGTAGCACAATATAAAATTGTTTTAAGAAAATAAGATCAATCAAAACAATTTTTGGGAAAAAAGAGGAATGCTAAATATTAAAATATACAGGTTAAAAGTCTACCAGTAAATAGTTTAGTAAATTGTGTAAATAATTCCTTTGACATAAAAAAGAAGAAAAACCTGAAACACAGAAAAAAAATTTCCATCATAAACTACCAGTTTTACTCTTTTTTTATTGTGAAAATACTCTACAGAGAACTTACAACTACATGGGCAAGGTAATGAGTACATTTCTTATCAAGCATTTTTGCCTCCTCCTTTGTTTCCCGTTACCATCCCTTCCCATCATTCCCCCCACCCTCCCCCCTCGCCAAAGTTGTAAAGTTCGTTTTTCGACATAACGTCTTGTACATCTCATTGTTGGAATGGGTCCTCCTTCCCCTCCACAAATTATACCTACATCAAATACAGTAAAAACAGGGGTTATACCGTGGGGGAGGGACATAAAAGCAACAAAGAAATATCTTATAAATATAGTTAGAAACTATAGCAAGAAAGAAACAAAAACATTTGGGTCCTTATCTTAGGGTTCATTTTGCCTAACATCAACTTATTGACCATTTCTGCTTGTCTCAGACATATATTAGTTATTGCAAATAAGGGGAACCATGGGACCTATGTTTCTTTGGGCCTGGTTTCCTTCATTTAATATAATTATCCCAAGTCTTTCCATTTCCTAACAAATGGAGCCATATCATTCTTTCCAATGAATGCATGGAATTCCATTGTGTATATATACCACATTTTCTTGATCCATTCATCTACTGAGGGGCATTTGTGTTGGTTCCTTATCTCAGTTATGGTAAATAATGCGGCAATAAAGATCATTGTGCTGGTAGCCTTAGTATGGTCTTGTTTGTGATCATTTGCGTAAATACCTAGATATGGAATTGCTGGGTTATAGGGGAGCTCTATGTGGAGTCTTTTGAGGAGTATCCATTCTACTTTCCAAGTGGTTGAACAAGTTTACACTCCCACCAACAATGCAGTAGGGTTTCCTTCTGTCCATATCCCCTCTAACATCTTATTAGAGTTCTTGATTATAGTAGCTCAGTGGTAGTGTATTTGCCTTGCATGCCTAAGGCTCTGGGTTCGATTCTTCAGCACCACATAAGCAGAAACAATTGGGAGTGGTGTTGTGGCTCACGTGGTAGAAAGCTAGCATTGAGCTGAAGAGCTGAAGGACAACACCAGGACTGGAGTTCAGGCTCCATGACAAAAAAGGAACAGCATTACTTTCTTAATCAATACATTGTGATGAAAGAAATTTATTTCTCAAAAATCAATTCTACTTTAATATTTTAAAATTTGTAACAGTTAAGATGGGAAAAATGTCTTTTCATTAAGGAGTATTTGGATCTTATGTATGTTTTTTTTCTTCTTTATATGACTCATTTTAGATATTAAAAAAAATGGAGCATGTGACTGAGACTTACCAGGAAGGTCCAGATGAATGTCTGTATGACGTAGTTGTCACAAATAGACAATAGAGCAAAGAGTGAGATTAGTGACAACTTCTAACTTGACCTCAAAACAGAAGACAGATCTGAATAGGAATGATGAGAACTCCTTAAGAATGAGGAGGGATGAGTTCATTCAGTGTCAGAACACGCTCTCCTACAATGAGTCTGGTAGTGAATGTGAGAAATCATTTAGTAAGGATTTATACCTTACAAAACCTGAGAGGAAATATCCAGAGAAGCCTGATGAGTATTAAGCAATATGCAAAATCAATCTCTAAGACGTCAGAACTAAGTTCTGACCAACCTCAAACAACACCAGAAGAGAAACCCTATGAATATGAAGAATGTAGGGAATTTTCCACTCAAAAGTCAGGTCTCAGGAGGCATCACAGAACTGACACAGAACAGAAGTTTGATGAATGCAACAAATGTGGAAAATCATTCAGAATGAAGTCATACATCACTTTGCATCAGAGAATACACACAGGAGAGAAATCTTATGTACGTGACAAATGTGGAAAGTATTTCAGACAGAAGTCAGACCTTACTGTACATCAGAGAACTCATACAGGAGAGAAACCTTATGAATGTAACAAACGTAGAAATTTTTTTTTACCTGTAATGCACACCTTCATCTTCATCAGAGAACAAACACAGGAGAAAAACTATTTGAATGTAACAAATGTGGAAAGTATTACAGACAGAAGTCAGACCTTACTGTCCATCAGAAAATACACACACTTATGAGTGTAACAAATGTGGAAAGTATTTCAGATCAAAATCACACCTTACTCTCCATCAGAGAAAACATACAGGGGAGAAACCTTATGAATGTAATGTGTGTGAAAAGTCTTTCACCTATAAGTCATACCTTACTGTTCATCAGAGAACACACACAGGAGAGAAACCTTATAAATGTAACAAATGTGGAAAGTATTTCAGACTTAGATCATGCCTTACTCTCCATCAGCGAACACACACAGGAGAAAAACCTTATGAATGTAATGGGTGTGAAAAGTCTTTCACCCATAAGTCACACCTTACTGTTCATCAGAGAACACAAACAGGAGAAAAACCTTATAAATGTGACCAATATGGAAAGTATTTCACAGTAAAGTCACAGCTTACTGCTCATCACAGAATACACACAAGAGAGAAACATTATGAATGTACAAAATGTGGAAAATATTTCAGACGTAAGTCACACCTTACTGTCCATCAGAGAACACACACAGGAGAGAAATCTTATGAATGTAATGTGTGTGGAAAGTCTTTCACCCATAAGTCATACCGTACTGTTCATCAGAGAACACACACAGGAGAGCAACCTTATAAATGTAACAAATGTGGAAAGTATTTCAGACTTAGATCGTACCTTACACTCAATCAGAGAATACACACAGAAGAAAAACGTTATGAATGTAATGTGTGTGAAAAGTCTTTTACCCATAAGTCACACCTTACTGTTCATCAGAGAACACACACAGGAGAGAAACCTTATAAATGTAACCACTGTGGAAAGTATTTCAGAGTAAAGTCACAACTTACTGCTCATCAGAGAATACACACAGGAGAGAAAAATTATGAATCTACAAAATGTGGAAAATATTTCTGACATAAGTCACACCTTATTGTTCACCAGAGAACACACAGGAGAGAAACCTTATGAATATATCAAATGTGGAAGTATTTCACATTTAGATCATCAGAGAACACACAAAGGAGAGAAAACTTATGAATGTAACAAATGTGGAAAGTATTTCAGATTTAATTCATAACTTAATCTCCATCAGAGAACACACACAGGAGAAAAACTTTATGAATGTAACAAATGTGGAAAGTCCTTCATTTGGAGTTCATACCTCAGGAAGCATAAGAGAATCCACACACATGAGGAACCTAAGGAATGTGATAACTATGGAAAGTCTCACCTGAAAGAAAAATAAATTTGCATGATAGAACCAAAACCTGATAGAAGCCTTGTGAATGTAGCAAATGTGCAACCTTTTAGCCAGAAGACATACCTCATGGTTCCAAATTGAATGAACACGGGAACAAAATCTTATTAATAAAAAAATATGGAAAGTTTTCAAGAAGTCATAGTTAAATTTTCAACAGAAAGCACACAGGAGAAAAACATTATGAATGAAACAAGTATCAACAGGTGGACCTGTTGCAACAATGAGAAGTACAAGTTGTCATGTCCAAAACGAGCTTTACAACGTCGGTGCGGGGAGGGGGGAGGATTGGGATTCGGTGGGGTGGGGAGGGGGGAGGCTGGGAAGGGATGTGAAGGGTAAACAAAGGAGGAGGCTGCAATGCTTGGTAAGAAATGTATGCATTATCCTGCCCATGTAATTGTAACCCCTCTGTACAGTATGTTCACAAATAAAATAAAATAAAATAAGAAACAAGTATCAAAAAGGTCCTTCACTTAGTAATCATGCATGAATGAGTGTTTATAGAGCACACAGAAGAAAGACAAGGAATGAATAATACCAATGTAGAAAACCCCATTTCGACAGCATAGCACAGTGTTCATCAGAGAACTGAATCACATAGGAGAAAAGAAAACTAACAGGTCTAACAAATATGCAATTTTTAATGTGAAGTCAGTCCTCAGTACATCCAAGAACATAATAAGGAGAGAAAATATGAGTATACTAAATGTAGACCAATATTTAGCCAGAAGTTTCAGAGGTTTCTCTATAGATTTCAGAGACTTAGAGACAAGATAGAATGTCAACTGAACATTAGAGGACGTCTTTCAAGCAGAAATGAACCTTCAGCCAGCATTAGAGCACTCACACAAAAAAGAAACCCAACATAGGGAAACCTTTGGCAGAAACCTCTGTAAATTATACAGAAATCCTTCATGTCAGAATTAAGCTAGGTGTAAGGGGAAACCACTCACTGAGCCAATATTTCTCATCCTCTCATTGTGTAGAGTAGGGATGATGCCCCTTCATATTATTCAGGGGTTGGACCAAAGGAATGGGTATCAATTATTTACAGGCTTGACAAAGAATTAAGATAGTGAAATTGTTGACTTGTGTCTTTTATATTAATAAATGGATGTTCAAGGAAATTTTATAAACATTTCTCAGAAATATGAGCTCTGGAACTTGGAGATTGAACTCAGATCATCCAGAGAGTTTTGTTAGTGCTAGATGGGGAAGTACTGTCATGCTTTAACCCAAGGACATGAGAGCATCAATTTCTCCACTGCTCCCCAAAAGTCTTCCAGTATATGTGTGGTCTATGTATGCATTATAACACTGTCACTATTACTATTACTAGAAATTGTAAAACTTTTATTATTACTAGTTTCTTTGGTGGAAAAATAAATACATGATTCTTAAGCATTTGGATTTGGATGAGTAATGCCAAAATGATTTTACTACATGCTGTTTATATTTAATTACTACTGAGTCTCTTGTGAATTTTTCACTTGTTGACCATGCTACTGTTCTTCTCAGTAATAAAACACTAGTGTGGATATTGTGGAGAGTCTGTGTTTTCTCACTGTTATGGAAGGTGAAAGTGAATTTCTCAAGAGGAGAATATTGCTTTTTCTAGTTCCAAATTTCTAGTTCTATAACAAATTATGTTATGGTTTTGCTAAATTTAATTCTGTAGCAATTAAAAAAACCAGACTCATGGAAAAAATGATGGACAAAAGCTAGCTTGAATACTTACAGATATCCATGGGATTATAGAGCTAAGCAGAAAGAGGAAGGACTGTGCTATATATTTGGCAGGGTAAAATACAGACAAAAACGATCCTTGTGGTCCCTGGGGTAACATGACAGGGGTGTCGGTGCAGAGGGAACTAGTCAAGGTGCTCTGAGGGAAGCTGAGTGAAGAGGTGGTGGGGCGTGAATATTGCTTTCAGAATAAATTTCTTTGCCTGTTTTTTGGGTCCCATAAACATCCCCCCTTACCTGACCAGGATAGGGGCCATTATGTCATGCTATATGTCTGTTCATGTCTTGATTCCTGTTTAGTACAAGTTCCTTGTTGTTGGAAATTTTTTGTTGTGAACTATGTGGTTCTACCATGATTAGGCAACGTATTACTGCTAAAATTCCAAAAGTTTTAAATGGCAAATTTTAGCATTTAACGTGCTCTATAATCTGTGCACAAACATCTCTGTCTTTCTATATGTAAAATATGTAAATAGTAATGGTTCCAAAGTTACCAACTTTTCTGCTTGCTAAAAATCTTTTGTCAGTGGAAGCTGTTGTTTAATCTGAATTGCTTTGTGACATGACTATAAGCCAAAATTTTTTTAAAAAGGCAGTTTTAAAAGACCATGGGAAAGGAGTTAGAAAAGCTGGTTTCCTTTCCAAGTCAATGAAATTGGTAATTAAGTTGGCTGTGATTTATGTTATTTCTTATGTCTATCTATGCTAAGATTAAATATTGTACCTCTGACCATGACTGGTAAACTAAGGCTCAGGTTTTAATTCTCTGTTTTGTCCCCTGTGCAATGATCAATTCCCTATAAGATCAAGGGACCACAATGCATCAAGATGCAGTTTGCTCCTATGCATTGGAAATACCCATGTAACAGAACAAAGTTGTCACAACTGCCTAAACCAGTGACACCAGCCTGCAAAAGCCAGTGTGGTCTTTCACCAGTGGTCTTTAACCAATGCATATAGAATTTTGCAGGTAACCAGCAAGAGATGGGACAGTCCATACACACTGGGAGATGCCAATACCTTGCCTAGACTCCAGCCATGCTGAAACACACATGATGAAAAGACTGCGAATTTGGGGTACAAAAAGAATAAAAAACAAGCCAGTTAAGAAATTTGTTTCTGTAATGTTAATCACCACCATCTTACACCATAAGGGGTGTGTGAACAAAAAATCTAAGTTGACTTATCTCTAAAGGGCAAGAGATACTAAGTCTAGATTCTTGGTACAGAGCTATTGCATTAAAATAAACTGTTGATTTCCTAAATGTAACTCACACTGTAGAAAAAAATGGGCAGTTTAAACCTTCAGCCAAGAGGTAAATGGGGGATTATTATAGGAAGATGGCTACAAATTCAATACGATACCTATCAAAATTCCAAACTCATTCTTCAAGGAAATTGAAGAGGCAATCCAAAAATTCATATGGAACAAAGAAAGAACCCGAATAGCAAAAACGCTCCTCAATGCAAAGAACACTGCTGGTGGAATATCAATACCAAATTTCAAATTCTATTATAAAGACATAGTAATCAAAACAGCTTGGTTCTGGCATGAGAACAGATCTGAGGACCAATGGAATAGAATTGAAAACCCAGAAATGAACCTACAGACCTATAGCCAACTAATCTTTGATAAGGGAGCTAAAATAATAGAATGGAAGAAAGACAGCCTCTTCAATAAATGGTGCTGGCAAAATTGGTTAACTACATGTAGAAAACTAAAGCTAGATCCTTATATATCACCCTGCACCAGAATCAACTCCAAATGGCTCAAAGACCTCGGAGTCAAAGCAGACACTCTGAAAACATTACAGGATGGAATAGGAGAAATCCTAGGTCTCCTTGGAGCAGGTGCAAATTTTCTTAATAGCGTCCCGGAAACACAACAAATCAAAGAAAGGTTGGACAAATGGGATTGCATGAATTTGCAGAGCTTCTGCGTGGCAAAGGACATAGTTAGCAAGATCAATAGAAAGCCCACGGACTGGGAGAAGATCTTCACTAGCCATACAATGGACAAGGGTCTCATATCTAAAATATACTTGGAACTCAAAAAATTAAATCCCCCAATAACAAATCCTCAAAGAAACAACTGCCCAATAAATAAGTGGGTGAAAGACTTGAAGAGAAACTTCTCTGAAGAAGAAAGAAGGATAGCCAATAGACGCATGAAGAAATGCTAAACCTCCCTAGCCATAAAAGAAATGCAAATCAAAACAACATTGAGATACCACCTCATCCCAGTTAGAATGGCAAAAATCAAGAACTCTAACAACAACAGATGCTGGAGGGGATGTGGACAGAAGGGAACATTACTTCATTGTTGGTAGGAGTGTAAACTTGTTCAACCACTTTGGAAAGCAGTATGGAGGTTCCTCAAAGGACTTCACATAGAGCTCCCCTATGACCCAGCAATCCCACTTTTGGGCATTTTCCCAAATGTTTACAAACAAGACCACACTAAAGCTACCAGCACAACTATGTTTATTGCAGCATTATTTACCATAGCTAAGATATGGAACCAACCCAGAACCCCCTCGGTAGATGAATGGATCAAGAAAATGTGGTATATATATACAATGGAATTCTATGCCTTCATCAGAAAGAATGACATTGCCCCATTTGTTAGGAAATGGAAAGGCTTAGAAAAAATTATATTAAGTGAAGTAAGCCAGGCCCACAGAAACATAGGTCCCATGATTTCCCTTATTTGCAATATCTAGTATATGAATTAGTCAAGCAGAAAATATCAGATAATGTGATGTTAGGCAAATGAAACCATAGATATGTATTTAAATGTTTTTTTTCTTTCATGCATTTGTTTCTAATGCATTTATAAGATTATTTCTTTGTTGCTTTGTATGTCTATCCCCCACAGTATAACCCCTGCTTTCACTATATTTGATGTTGGTATAATTTGTGGAGGAGATGGGGAAAAACAAGTGATTTAAGGATACAGGTGGACCTGTTGCAACTATGAGAAATAGAAGTTGTCATGTCGAAAATGAACTTTAAAACTTTGGTGCGGGTGTGTGTGTTGGGGGGGGGGGCAGGAGGAGGCTCGGAAGGGATGTGAAGGGTAAACAAAAGAGGAGGCTGCAATGCTTGATAAGAAATATACTCATTATCTTGCCCATGTAATTGTAACCCCTCTGTACAGTATGTTCACAAAAAATGAAAATTAAAATAAAAAAAGAGGTAAAGAGTGTTGCCCAGTGTTTCAATGAGGAATTTAAATTCAAAGTAAACTGACTTTTCAAAAAAGTTTACAAATGTCCTCCCCATTGTCAGAAATTTGTGACATTGTGGGGAATGGCAGGTCTCCCAGACAAAGTAAAGTTTAAAAGGAAAAATTATACTAAAGGTTGATTTCAAAGTAGAAAATAAAAATTAGGATTACCAAAAGGATTGTTTAACCTACTTTGCCATTATAGGTTTTTTATAACAGTTTCCAAAAGGCCCACAATAAAGGACAGAGGACACGTTTGTCAGATGTAATGTTGGCCCTGAATAAATTCCAGGTAAGACCATGCTTTTAAATCTCCTTACGGTGCCCATCTTTGATGCTTTTACTTGGGGTAAATGTGGCCATAAGTAAAGCCAATTAAGCTGAAAAGTGGTGTGAAGCCAGGCTGTGCAGAGAAAGGTGCCTGTGAGATTGTCATCTCAAATCTCCCAGCAGAGTGCTCAAAAGCGAAGTTGGTTGGGATTTCTTGATCTGGAGAGCTGAGGGACAATACTCAAACCCTGAGTTCAAGTCCAGCAAGCAATGAAGGAAACTACTAAACAAGTATTTATGCCACCACGGAGAAAGGCATTCCTGGAACCCCGGGAATGTTGGAACATGCAGAGGTAGTAAGCCACTGCTCTTTGGATGGCAGAGATGGTATCAGATCCTGGAGTCACTTCTGCGTGGCCCTTCAAAGCTTGATCAGAGTCCAGAAGTCATGGGAAGATAATTTGTCGGCATGCCTAATGCCCATGTCTGTCTGACTTGGCAGGGACTTGCCAGTCATCTATGGTACTGGGTTTTAAAAGCTAAAGTTGTAAAATGTGAGGAATAATTGAAATCCCAAACGCCCTGTATCTGCTTCAAAGTCCTAAATGGCAGTGACTTTTGAGCTGGCCCAGCCACATTCATTTATATGTTAAGGAAAAGTGGTTGTGACCTGAGACTAGGTCCCTAGTGAGATTTGTCTAAAGGCCTACAGGGGCAGGCATTTTTGGGACCACTACAGATCAGGCTCCTCAGTCAACCAGAAAAACGCGTTTACAAACCAAAATGTTAAACAAGATATACTGCTATAGCCCAAGAAAGGGTCTGTATATTTGTTAAAGGTTAAATGCTATATGACTTTTAACAAGCTGCACAGAGGCAAGGGCCAGTACTTAGAATGTCAATCAGTTGTAATTTAAAATATCTACTGGGTTTTAAATTGTTAGTTAATTATTAACAAGTTATAGGTATCCTCAATCTCATTGATCTCCTTGTTTCTTGAATTGGAAATATAAAGGGCTTTTATGGCAAAGACTCCTTTTGCCACAGTTCAAAGCCATCCTGGGCACAAAGAATCTGTCTAAAACTGTATTTCCCAGCTAATCAGCCAAGAGCCAGTCTGGAGACATAGCTCAAGAGAATCTCACCTCCAAGGAACTCTTTGGTGATAGAGCATTAGCCTTGAGCAGAAGTGCTCAGGAAAAGTGCCCAGACCTTGAGTTCAAACCCAGTCAATGCCAACTACGACAACCTATCCCAGCAACAGACATTGAGACCACCCAGAACAATTTTAGTCCTGAAAATGGAAAACTATGGAGAGGAGTAAGAAGAGATTACTTACTAAATGGAGTTACTTTATGCTTGCTCTTTCAAAATTAATCAGAGCTGGGAGATGAAGAGAAATAGTTGCTCACCCACCTAATATCCATACATGTCTAACTTGTTAGTGGGTAGAAAGTTACAGTCTTGCTTTGTTCGCTGCTATTTGTATTTATAGTAGCCTCTGACAGGTACTGCCAAGCAGTCCATTATGTTCTCTGCTACCTGGTTGCCCAAACACACACACACACACACACACACACACACACACACACATACACACACACACACACACACACACACACACACACACACACACACACAGAAATGGGACTCTCTACATCTGCCTTCTCCGTTTGAAATAGAAAACAGCTGGAAATTCAAGGAATGAATGGAACCAAATGAAAGAGAGGCCCTGTCTGGCAAAAGAAGTTTTGAGGTTTACTGGTGTTTTGGTTAGGTCTCACCCACCCAGGAACTATCTAAGGATTAGGATTTGCTAGAGAACTTTACCTATGTTCCACTAGCTCAGAAAGTAGAAAGCTATACAAACAGGAGAAACCATTGAGTCCGGAGCTCCCATTTCCTGTGTTAGAAGAAGCAATATTCTTTTTCTTTCTTCCTGGTTTATCCTGGTACACTAAAACAAATCCATGCCAGAACTTCCACTTTGTGAAATTCTTGAGTCCAAGATAGAAAAAGACACATACTTACTTCATTCCTAACTTCCAGGCTAACTCACCAAAGTTGTTACCAGAAACTTTAGGGCAGCTAACTAATTAACAATTCAGGCAAGATGCAAACGTATGTAAGTATGATAAAAAAAAATGATTGGAAGAGAATGTGATAAAGAAAGAGAGCAGGCAGGAAGCATGTCTATGCCACTGGCAAGACAGCATTTCATCCTAAATCTGCCATCTTGAACAGTCTTCAGCTGTCTTCCTATGTCTTGTTCTGTCTTCCTCCTTACAGAGTTTGGCCTCAGGTTAAATTGAGAATTGGATGGCTTTCTGATTTATGGGTCTCTTTTGTGTTTTGTGTGAGGTTGAAATGCCAAAGATTTACTGTCTTACTTTCTCATTCTTTTGTCCTTCTTACTTCCCCGTTTTTCTTTCTTTTGCAGCCTCCTGCCCCCATTTTGTCATCAGGCAGGTTGGGTGTATCAACTTATCTTGGCTGCAAGTTGTGTGGGTCAAAATTCCCTATCAACCTCATATGCGTGTGAAGCCCTGAATTGCTTTTTATGAGTGGATCTGGATTTTTTTTGCCTGTCCTGGGGCTTGAACTCAGGGCCTAGATGCTGTCCTTGAGCTTCTTTTTGCTCAAGGCTAGCATTCTACACATGAGCCACAGCACCACTTCTGGCTTTTTCTGTTTATGTGGTATGGATGAATGGAACCCAGGGTTTCATGAATGCTATGCAAGCACTCTACCATGAAGCCACCTTGCCAGCCTGTGCCTGGAATTTCTGTGTGGAGAGTTGGAAGCTGAGGATCCAACATGATTGTGACACCATCACCTTTTCAAGAGTAGGACACCTTATTTTCAGTTGAAAGCCATTTGTATATTTTTTAAATCTTTCTGTGACCAGTAGAAATTGACAGAAACAAAGCTGTGACATTTTGAGTGTAACTTGTAAAAAAATATGGCAGCTTCTAGTTTTGCTCTTGAATGCTAATGGTCAGAATGTAAAGGCTTTTGGTTAGAAGGCTAAATGAAGAGAGAAGAGATGTAGAGAGAAGAAGAAAGGTAGAGGGAGGGAAGAAGGAAGGGAGGGGAAGGGAAGAGGAGGAGGAGGAAAAGGAAAGTAAGAAAAGGAGGAGGAGGAGGGGGAGAAGAGGAAAAAAGAGAAGTCATGCCACCATAGTCAAATTGGCCAGCAACACAGCAGACCCTAGAAGATGTGACCTCAGCAGATGCTAAACTGAGCAGCTAACGACAACTCAAAAGTCAGAACCATGAGAACTGATGTTTCCTGCTGTTGTTTTAACTCACTAAATTTTGCTTGGGCTTGTTACATGGTAGTGGAAAATTTAACTGTCCTTTCTAAATGTAAAACCATGTTAAGCCATGGGAGTGACAATAGAACCAAAAATTCTAACTGCCTTCCATGAGCCTAAAGTCCAAGTGAAGCATCACACACACACACAAATACACACACACTTACACACACACACACACACACACACACACAAGTGTTTTCCTTTTTGACAGTTCAAACTCAGGGCCTTGCACATGGTAGGCAGGCATTCAAGCACATGACAAGCCCTTTTGGGCAATGGTTATATTTGGGATCCTCCTACTTCAGGATTCTTACTCTTCCTAATATGATGGATGTGCACTAATGTACCATGGTTCTTCCACTGAGATAGAGTCCCTGAACATTTCTATGTTGGCTGGCCTCTACCTTGTATGCTCCATTCTCAGGCTCCTGCATGTAAAAATATGTGATAAGTTCTGACAGGGTTGGCATAACTAAGAATGCTTCCTGCCTTCCATGAGCTTAAAATCCCAGGGGAGACATCACACACACACACACACACACACACACACACACACACACACACACACACACACACACACACACACACACTCAGAAAAAGAGAGAGAGAGAGAGAAACAGAAACACATACATATACAAAATAACTTGAACATTAGAATTGGAGATCCAGACAGTTCTTTTCCTTTCTTTCTTTTTTTTGCAATTTTTTATTGTGATTATATAAATTTCACAAATTTCACAGTATTGTGGGATAGTGATACTTAGTTAAAGTCACAAACACATTTGGATATTTGTAACATCCAGAATTTGCAGGCCAACCAGAATTATCTATATATGTGATGGCTTGGGCAGCCATGTACCAGATGATTTCAGACATGTAATATATCCCACCAGCCTGATGTTCACCACCCCTTTTAGATGTTAGGAAGTTATTAGAGTAGGAAGAATACAATAAAGGACAAGTTGGCTTCCTTACAGACTTATAGGAAGAAACTGCCAAATCTTTTAATAGCCAGGAAATTGAAGGACTAGTTTTGAAAGTTGAAGTTCTGAAATTTGCACCTATTTCGCTGATGTGTTTTTCATGAGCTGAGACCACATCTTCAGCTTCTGTATATTAAGAAACATTTTGGCTGTGTTTTATGTAATAAACCTACCCAGAACGTATTGTCTCTAATGATTAAGAGTTGCTAGGTGATGAGCAGGTGTGTAGATAGGAATTCAACATGATATCCCCCAGATAAATTCTCTAGACACTAACCTACATTTGGAGTCTTCTTTACTCTCATTTCCCTGTCCTAGTTTTCTGCACTTTATCCTATTACACTAAAATAAGTGGTTGCTGAACTACTTTGTTAGAGTCGCTCTCTCTCTCTCTCTCTCTCTCTCTCTCTCTCTCTCTCTCTCTCTCTCTCTCTCTCTCTCTCTCTCTCTCTCTCTCTCTCTCTCTCTCTCTCTCTCTCTCTCTCAGCTATTAATACAGATTCTGGGGGGGAGGTCCTGGATCTCAAATTCTTGTTAATTGCATCGACACTGGGAAGCTGAGGGATGTCTTTATCCCATTCCTACTTTACTACTTCCTGATGAAAAATGAAAGGAGCATGCTTGTTACAGAAACCAGGACTTGTGGTGATGTCAGTACATGGAACTTGATGAGGAACTCTTGTTACTACTATGAGGACCAACAGGGAGATGAGTTTCTAGAAGATTAGTATGTGATGTCTCTATTCATATTTGCTCAATATATTAGAATGAGAAAGTAAAGAATACAACACTTAGATGGGCAGCAACCTTGAAACCCAGGGAAGATTTTTCTCATATTCAGAGTTCACCAGGTGTAGCTTATGTTTCTTCAGGAAGTAGTGAATATATTACTTCTAGATGTGTTTTAGTAAAGCTTGGCACCTAGTTGGCTTTAATGCTATTGTCTTTTGTTTTGTTTTGTGCTGGTACTCAAGCTTGAGCTTAGAGCCCGCGCACCATCCCTTAGCATTTTTGCTCCAGGTTGTCACTCTTAACACCTGAGCGACAGCTTGACTTCTGGCTTTTTCATGTTTAATTGAAGATAAGAGTCTCACTGACTTCTCTGCCTGGCTAGTTTTGAGCCTTGGTCCTCAGATCTCAGCCTCTGAGTGTGTGGCATTACAGATGTGAGCCACTGGCCCTCAGCTGTAATACTGTGTTATGGATTCAAGTCCATGGCCAAATAAACCCTGAAGTATCTAGCTATTAACGATTCTGTGAATTTTCTAAAAAGGTGTCATTGAATAAAGTGAATTTTTCAAAAGCATTAGTCTCAGGAATGAGTATAGCTCAATAGAGAAGAGGAAGAGGCTTCATTACTTACGTCTGTTTGAGTCCTAATGTTTAGCCTATTCTGTCACTCGTATCCTGCAGGAAACCTTTATAACTAGCACATTACTTTAACTTGCAATTTTCCTATTATTTTTTTTTACTTCTTCCAATTATTATTCTTTCCTGAAATGAGGTGTCTAATAAATCCAGATATTTCTATTCAACCATGTATGATATTATGAATTATGTACTTAGATATTATAATCATTTCCTTAAGCCTTTGAAGACTCTGGAGTGATGAGTGTCTTGATTTTTTGTTTGTTTTTGTTTTTGTTTTTGTCAGTTGTGGGGCTTGAACTCATGGCTTGGGTGTTGTCCCTGAGCTTTTTCACTCAAGGCTAGCTGGCACTCTAGCACTTTGAGCCACAATGCCACTTTCAGTTTTATCCTGGTTTATTGCAGATAAAAGTGTCACAAACTTTCCTGCCCAGGCTGATCCTCAGATCTCAGCCCCCTAAGTGGCTAGGATAACAGGAACTGTGAGCCACTGATCCCCAGCTCATAAGTGTTTTTTATGCTAATGAATGACTTCTGGGAGGGGTTCAAGTCTTCTAAAGGCTCCCTCTTCCAAATTTAGAAGTTCCAAATTATGTTCGATATTCCAAGTAAAGAGAAATGAAGAAGACCAGAGAAAAGATACTTATTATATAGCAGCCATGAGAAGAAAGCACTTAAGTGTATCATCAGGCATCTTTAGGAGGAAAAGAGGTTGGCTTCAGGTTAAAAAGAGAACTAGTGGCAGGGGAATGCAGAATTAACCCAAGACTTGAGTCACCAGCAAGGTCTCTGGAGAAGTTCTGGAGAATTGTTATCTCATTCTCATTGGGGAATCTTGCTTTTGGGTGTCTTGTGGAGTAGTTTGCCTTCCACACGACACTTAACAGTGAATGTTCTATTTCCTAGATTGCAAGGTGGGCATGGTAAAGTGACTGCAGCAGGGAATAACTCCAATCATAGTGCACAGATACAAAGTTGAGGGAGTTTAGTTAATTCAGATGTTCCAGCAAAAGCATCTTTCAAGTTGCCTATTTCACTTTCAGCTTCATACTTTGAACTCTGGAGGTGGGAGGAGTTGAACATAGAGTTGATTACTAATAGCCTATGACTTAGTGAACCCTGCCTCTTTAATTTACAGAGTGTTTGCTAGGGAGATTCTAGATGGCTGTGTGGATGTTCCTGGATGGGAGCATACTGAAAAATGATATGGAAGCTCCCGACCCTTCTACTATAGCTTGCCTCATGCACTCCATATTAAATTTGGCTGTTCATTTGTCATATCCTTTCTTATAAATATGTAATCATAAGTGAGGTGTATACTCAAGTACTGTGGGTTGCTCTAGCAAAGCAGCCAAACGATAAATCAATGAAACCACAATTTATAGTTGTTTGGCTGAAATTAGTTATCATAACCTGAGGCTTGCAAATAGCGTTTTGTGTGTGTGTGTGTGTGTGTGTGTGTGTGTGTGTGTGTGTGTGTGTGTGTGTGTGTATGTGTGTGTATTGGTGCATATATGTACATGTATATGTATATATATGTATATATATAATATATATAGTTTCTTTTGGGGGGTTGACTAAATCCTCAACCTGGAGATCTGACACTATCTCTAGATCAATATGATCAGCAGTGAAGCCAATGAAAGGACAGCTAGTGGAATTCAGCAGCTGAATTACTTGATTGGTGTCTAGTGACCAAAAATAAATGTACCCACCAGGCATGTAGGGAGGCTATGAATAAAGAGTAGAGAATAGGAACAACAGCATTTTGAGGTTTCTTCTTTTTTTTGTTTTGTTTTCATCAGTCATTGGGGCTTGAACTATGGGCGTGGGCACTGTCACTGAGTTCTTCAGCTTAAGGCTAGTGCCCTATCACTTAAGCCACAGCGCCACTTCTGGTTATCTGGTGGTTAATTGGAGATAAGAGCCTGACAACTGCCCTGCCTTATAGGATTGAGGCGGTGCATGGGCTTTTTTTCTTAAGCCTTAAAATGTGAGACTCTATTTAGATTTTTAAAAAAATTTTGGTCCCCAAGACTTGTTTTCAGTTATTTTTCCTTGGAAACATTGGCTATTCTAGCCAATGATTGCAGTTTTCTAAAGTAGTTTATTTTCACCTTTGTTCTTTCTCAGTTGATGTGTGTGTGTGAGTGTGTGTGTGTGTGTGTGTGTGTGTGTGTGTGTGTGTGTATTGGGGCTCAAAATCATGGACTTCTACTATTGTTTGGCTTTTATTCTTTAGCTTAGATTTTTTTCACTCAAGGCTGGTGCCACATCACTTGAGCTGAATCTCCACTTCTGGTCTTCTGGTGGTTAATTAAACATAAGAGTCTCAGATTTATCTGCCCGGTGAAGCTTTGAACTTCATCCCTCTGATCCTGAGTATCTGGGATTATAGGCATGAGCTACCAGAGATCATCTTCATTTGCTTTTATTAGCTGATTTCTCTAGTTACTATACAAACAAAACAACTGGCCCCACCTTCTTTTTAGTTTCTGTCTATTCTTTTGTTCTCCTAGTATTATTGCATTGTTTATTTTTCTCACTTCTTTCTGATGTTCTCTGAATGATTTCTATTTTGCCATAAGTAGATTCAATATCTCAGAGTTACTTTTCTTGTCATTTCAGTTTTCTTATGCAAGCAGGAATGTATTATTTAATTAAGGAACTTATGGGAGAAACGTAAGTTAAACAGATGCTAAAAGCAAAAAGAATAATGAAAAACTCTCACTAAAATGATGTGTAGAGCATCTTGCCAAAGCGTGTTGATGGAGTATGATTTGGTTAGCACTCAGGGGAAGGTCCTTCCCTGAGCCATGAATCTCCACTTTCGTGCTTTCAGTCACATTCATAGTTTGTCATTGATACATTAGAATATGGAAAATAGAAAACTCATGCCTTATATATATATTTTAAATTTAATTTTATTTTATTTGTGAACATACTGTACTGAGGAGTTACAATTACATGGGCAGGATAATGCGTACATTTCTTACCAAGCATTGAAGCCTCCTCCTTTGTTTACCCTTCACATCCCTTCCCAGCCTCCCCCCTCCCCCCCAAATCCCAATCCTAATCCTTCTCCTTCCACCCCTTCCCCCCCCCCCCCCCGCACCGACTTTGTAAAGTTCGTTTTGGACATGACAACTTGTACTTCTCATTGTTGCAACAGGTCCACCTGTATCCTTAAACAACTGGTTTTCCCCCATCTCCTCCACATGTTATACTGACATCAAATATAGTGAAAGCAGGGGTTATACTGTGGGGGATGGACATACAAAGCAACAAAGAGATAATCTTATAAATGCGTTAGAAACACATGCATAAAAGAAAAAAAATATTAAAATACATATCTAAAGGTTCATTTTCCTGACATCACATTATCTGACCTTTTCCACTTGACTCATACATCTAATAGATATTACAAATAAGGAAACCATGGGACCTATGTTTCTTTGGGCCTGGCTTGCTTCACTTAGTATAATTTTTTCCATTTCCTAACAAATGGGGCAATGTCATTCTCTCTGATGGAGGCATAGAATTCCATTTTGTATATATACCACATTTTCTTGATCCATTCATCTACTGAGGGGCATCTGGGTTGGTTCCATATCTTAACTATGGTAAATAATGCTGCAATAAACATAGTTGTGCTGGTAGCTTTAGTGTGGTCTTGTTTGTAAACATTTGGGTAAATCCCAAACGTGGGATTGTTGGGTCATAGGGGAGATCTATGTGAAGTCTTTTGAGGAACCTCCATACTGCTTTCCAAAGTGGTTGAACAAGTTTACATTCCCACCAACAATGAAGTAAGGTTCCTTTCTGTCCACATCCCCTCCAGCATCTGTTGTTGTTAGAGTTCTTGATTTTTGCCATTCTAACTGGAGTGAGGTGATATCTCAATGTTGTTTTGATTTGCATTTCTTTTATGGCTAGGGATGTTGAACATTTCTTCATGTGTCTATTGACCATCCTTCTTTCTTCTTCAGAGAAGTTTCTCTTTAAGTCTTTCGCCCACTTATTTATTTGGAAGTTGTTTCTTTGAGGATTTGTTGTTGGGGAGTTTAATTTTTTGAGTTCCAAGTATATTTTAGATATGAGACCATGTCTGTTGTATGGCTAGTAAAGATCTTCTCCCAATCCGTGGGCTTTCTATTGATCTTGCTAGCTATGTCCTTTGCCCTGCAGAAACTCTGCAACTTTATGCATCCCATTTGTCCAACCTTTCTTTGATTTGTTGTGTTTCCGGGTCTCTATTCAGAAAATTTCAGCCTGAGCCAAGGAGACCTAGGGTTTCTCCTATTCCACAAATCTATAGAATATTTACTTTTGGCAAGATTTTTCGGTTTCAGTTTCTTTAAATGTTATCATCTTACAATAGGCACGTGACAATTTAGAGAAGTGGGGCAAAGCAGGTGTTATTATTTGAATTTATGAGATTCATTCACTGATATTTAAAGAGATGAATGGATCTTATCAAGATCAAAAGATAACATGCTACAATCAGGTCTCAAATTCAGGTTTCTGTTTTCCTAGTCTAGAGTTCTGTAACGTTTAAATATCCATTGTTCTTGAGTTAAGGGAGACCTTGTGGGGGGATTTTTGAAATATTTTTTTATTATCTTTAAGTAGTGTACGAAGGACTTGTCAGTTCACAAAACTTGATCACAGTCAGCTCTTTAAACTGGAAAACTCCTTGGCACAAACTATATATGCCAATATGTTAATTTTTTAAAATGTTAGCTGTTCTTGAAAGTTAATTCTTTTTGGGGGGGGGAAGGTCCTGTCGTGTGGCCTGAACTCTGGACCTGGGCACTGTCCCTCATCTCTTCAGCTCAAGGCTAGCACTCTACCACTTGAGCCACAGTACCACTTCCGGCTTTTTCTTTTTGCTTATGTGGTGCTGAGGAATTGCCACCAGGGCCTCATGCATGCAAGGCAAGTGCTCTAACACTGAGCCACCTTTCCAGCCCTGAAAGTGAATTGTTTTCTGAACTATATATTCAGATTTATTCTAATGACTTCTAAAAAGAGTACTGTAGTTCTATTCACCTCCAAAGAAGAAGGTAATACATGACAAGAAGCCAATGTGCTGAGTATACAAACCTTGAAGACATTAGCCATCAGAACATAAGAAGGGAGACCATTTTTATGTGTCATGTTTTAAACCCTGTTTTAGAACTTGCTTCTCCCTCCAACATGTTTTAATAAAAACCATTATTAGTTGCCATTTCTTTATATCTCAAGTGAAAAAAATATCTGAAGACCACTATGTCTGGAGATACTTTATTTGCCTCAAAGCATGGCTAATACTTTCTTTTCTCATAATACCATCATTTGAATTCAGGGCCTGGTACTGACAAGACAGGTGTCCTTACTGCTGGAGCATACCATTTTTCAATGGTTACCTCAAGTCTAGACTCTCATTTTCCACCCAGGTATGTGTTTGAGCTGAGATTTTACTTTAGGATTCCTATTGTTGCTGGAATTACAAGTATTTTCCACTACAGCCCACTTCCTTAGAAAACTATTCTGTCAGGCTGGCCTAGAACTGCAATCCTCCCTATTACAGTCTCCTAAAAGATATGGCCACCAAGCCTGACTTTCACACAGATTCATCTTTTTTTGTTGTTGTTAGTCATGGGGCTTGAACTCTGGGCTTGGGTGCTGTCCCTGAGGTCTTCAACTCAAGGCAAGCGTTCTACCACTTGAGCCACAGGAGCACTTCCAGTTTTCCAGTCGTTTACTGGAGATAAGAGTCTCACAGACATTCCTGGCCAGGCAGACTTTGAACTGTGATCCTCAGATCTCAGCCTCCTGAGTAGCTAGGATTACAGGTGTAAGCAACCGGCGCCCAACCATGATTCATCATTTTTTTGTGTCAGAATTGGGGCTTGAACTCAGGGCCTAGGCACTCTCCCTTAGCTTGACCACTCAAGAATAGTACTCTGCCATTTGAGCCTCAGCTCCACTTGTGGGTTTTTGGTGATTATTTGGAGATATAGAGTTTTATGGACTTTCCTGCCTGGCTGGATTTGAACCTAAATCCTCAGATCTCAGCCTCCCTGATTAGCTAGGATTATGGGCATGAGCCACTGGCACCCAACTCTACAAGTACATTTTTATTTTTTTAATTAAATTTATTTATTTTATTTTCGTGGTGATGTACAGAGGAGTTAGTTATATAAGTAAAGTAATGAGTACATTTCTTTCAAACAGTGTTATTCTCTCTCTTGTTTTCTCCTGCTTTCCCTCCTCCCAAGTTGTAAAGTTCATTTCCAACATAGCATGTAATGTTGCATTGGTTTACCCTTGTCCCACTGTTTCTATGGTTCCCTTCCCTTCACAAAATCAGGTAAACTTATATACAAGACAAAGGGTAATGAAATCAAAGACAGTGACCATATGGAATAAACCAAAGGGGGGAAAAATGAAAGAAAAAAGAAATAACTGCAAACAGTACACTAAAATGACAAACAAAACAAAACCCTCATTTCCATATCTTGGAGTTCATTTTGATTAGCATCATATGTACATAGCTATTGAGCTATTGCGACCCTCTGCTAGGATTATCCTAGATACACACTAACTATTAAAAATGAGAGAAACAATGGAGACTATGTTCTTTGGGTCTGACTTAGTTCACTTCATATGATTGCTTCCATGTCTTTCCATTTGGAAATGGAAATGGAGCGATGCCATTTTTTATGATGGAAGCATAGAATTCCATTGTGTATATATACTACATTTTCTTGATCCATGAATCTACTGAGGGGCATCTTGGTTGATTCAGTATCTGAGCAATGGTAAATAATGATGTAGTAAACATAGGTGCTGTTTATGGTCTTTTGGGTAAATGTCCAGGAGTGGGATTGCTGGATCATAGGGGAGCTCCATGTTTAGTATTTTAAGAAACCTCCATACTGCTTTCCAGAGTGGTTGAACAAGTTTACATTCCCACCAACAGTGTAGTAGTGTTCTCTTTTGGCCACACCCTCTCCAGGATCTGTTCAAATTAGTTTTCTTGATAATGGTCCATGCTAACTGGGGTGAGGTAGAATCTCAATGTAGTTTTGATTTGCATTTCTTTCATGGCCAGAGATGTTGAACATTTTTTCATGTGTCTATTGCCCATTTTTATTTCCCCTTCAGAGAAGTTCTTTTTAATTCTTTAGTCCACTTATTAATGGGGTGGTTGTTTTTTGAGGATTTGTTTTGGGGGTATGTTTGGATCTCTAAGTATATTTTAGATATGAGGTCCTTTTCTGTTGTATAGCTAGTGAAGATTTTTTTTTAATCCCTGGATTCCAGTGTTTGATTGTGGAATTATGGTTACCTGCAATAGGCATTCCTATAGTACAATACTTACCAGGGGTTTTTCAGTCCTTTCCAGGGCAGTTTCAGTGTTTGCTAAATAGATTGGAGGAAGGATACATTTTAACCACATAGGGTATTTAGAAATAGAAAAGGAGAAGCTCCCTCTGGGATGTGGGGATTAAAGATGTGCAACACCAAAGCCTGCTAAATTACTTTATAGATAACTCTTATCTGGCATATGGAAATAGATTTGCCCTCTATGTTAACAATATCTATCTGGCTTTCCTAAGCAAAGTTATGAACATTCAAGTACTAAATATTCTATCCACAGACTTCAAGAATTCTACTTATTATTTTTGTAACATCATGTAAACATTTTGAGAAACTAAATGTTACTTTATACCAATAGTCCTCTCAAGTGAGCCTGAGATTTAAATTCTAGGCTGGGGTGAATCACTCTTGTAGGCCACAAGACCCTGCTGCTTCTGAGACTAGCATCATCTTTCACTGATGCCTGGGCTTTGCCTCCACCACTAGCTGGGGTCTACTCTGTGCATGAAGAACAATCTCCTTTGCCCTGGTGAGCCTTCACCAGACAGTCCCCGACGAGCTGCATGCACTGGCTCGGAAGGATGGCGACACTGCTGCAGGCCTGAGGACCCAGTTTTTCCCCATCCATGTCCTCTGTGCTGGTCACATGGGCACTATAGAGAGCCAAGGCAGCACAGAGCAGCCAGGAGTAGTTGTGGATATATGGCTGGATGAGCCTCTGGTGGCCACTGATCTGGATGGTCACCATGGGATAGGCTGTGATGCTATGGGTAGGAAAATGGCTGCAAAGGCAAGGCATTATTATGATTTGTCACTCCAAACAGGAACCCAGGCTTGGCTGCCACTGAACATTAATACCTGTAAGTTGTTGTTATTGAAAATTTAAGGGGAGATATGGATTTGCACCTTGGAAACAAAGAACCAACACTGGCATACCATTTCTGGATTTCATAACCCCATAGAAAACTGCCTGTGGAAATCAGGCTAAGTAAAAACTCCTTATTGTGAATTTTGCAAGATGTGCAAATAGTGTTTTGGTAATATGAGATAATGCTCATAACTTAGAGGTAAATATAAAGTACACAGCACAAAATGATTGAAGATATTAAATTTGTTTAAAATCTTTTAACAAGCTAGGTGTAGCAGCGTAAGCCTGTAGTCCCAGCACTTGGGAGACTAGGGTGAAAGGAATTATGTTCTTGGAAGGCTCAAGCGGGAGGATTTTGAGTTCAAGGTTGAACTGGGCAACATAATGAGACCTTCTCTTAAAAAAGCAAAGCAAAGGGCTGGGAAGGTGGCTCAGTGGTAGAGCACTTGCCTTGCATGCCTGAGGCCCTAGGTTCGATTCCTCAGCACCACATAAGCAAAAAGAAAAAAGCTGGAAGTGGTGCTGTGGTTCAAGTGATAGAGTGCTAGCCTTAAGCTGAAGAGCTGAGGGCCAGTGCTCAGGCCCAGAGTTCAGGCCCCACAACTGTACCCCCCCCCAAAAAAAAGCAAAGCAAAACAAAAAAAACTTTATGGAGGAAAAAGACTCAAATAAACTTAAGAACATATAACAAAATCTTCCTAATTGCTGAATCTGGGTATTGGGACAGTGAACTGGTCTCTCTAGTTTTGGCTAGGTTTAAATTTTTTTAAAAACAAAAACTTACTTTAATAAAGGAAGGGCTTAGTGTATAACTAAGTGGTAGAATACATGTGTAGCATGTGAGGCCCTGGGTATGATTCTTATCATTGGGGGAAAAAAAGAAACCACAGAGCTATATTTTTTAATTATTATTATTTTTTGCAGTATTTGGTATTTGAACCCAGAGCTTCATGCTTGCTGGGCTTTTCCATTTGAGCCATATCCCCAGATCTCTTTTCTTTAGTTTTTCTCACATCTTTTGCTGATGTGATCTTCCTACCTAAAAGCCTCTTACATAACTGTGATCACAAATGTGTACCATGATAGCAACCTTATTGTTGGAGATGCAATCTCATTAGCTTTTTGCCCGAGTTAGCCTCAAATCATGATCCTCTTTTCCTCTGTCTCCTAATAGACTTTATGTGACCATGCGTGGCCTAATACTAAAGTTGGTATTATTTGTTGATTCTTGGCTCTTGAGAGCAGGGACTTTCTTTTTGGTTCACTGTTCTTTCTTCTAGCTCCTTGTCCCAAGCCTGGTATACAGAAAATATAAGATGAATAGTTGTATGAATGAATGATTCAGGATTTGTATTCCAGGAGTCAATGTCCCTGGCTGTTCTCTAATTTGTGAGACTCTTGTCTGAGGCCTGCTTACCCAAATTACAGGCTTCTGGAAGAAGGATGGGGCACCTTCGAACATATTTGCATGTTAAACACAATTTTTCACAAGCAACTGGTGCAGTGCGGGTATGTGGATTATAGGAGACCCCAGAAAAAGTGAACTGACAGTGGAGGTCAGAACTTGGCTTTTTAAAAAAAAGTCTAGTGCATGTGCGTGCATGTGTGTGTGTGTGTGTGTGTGTGTGTGTGTGTGTGTGTGTGTGTGTGTGTGTGTGTGTGTTTGTGTGTGTGTGTGTGTGTGTGTGTGTGCACATATGTGTGCTGGTCATGGGGTTTGAATTCAAGACCTGGGCTTTTTTCCTTTCTTTCGTTTTTCTTTTTGTCAGCCTGGGGCACTGTCTCAGTTCCTTTTGCTCAATGCTAGCCCTCTATCACTTGAGCCACAGCACCGCTTCTGGCTTTTTCTTGAGAAATTGAGGTAAGAGTCTCACGGACTTTCCTCCTGGGCTGGCTTTGAACCATGATCTTCAGATCTCATCCTCCTTGAATAACTAGGATTGTAGATGTGAGCCACCAGCAGCCAGCACAGGCCTGGGCCTTTTTGCTCAAAGCTAGTACTCTACCACTTGAGCCATAGTTCTAGATTTTTTTTGGAATTAAGAGTCTCATGGACTTCCCTGCCAGGTCTGGCTTCTAACCATGATCCTCAGATCTTAGTCTCCAGAGTAGTTAGGATTACAGGCATGAGCCACTGGTGCCTGAACAGCAGGCTTCTTACTAAGCAAAGATATACATCAAGAAGATGTGAAGTGTGTGCAAGTCATCTGAGACATACCCATAGGAATATTTCCTTGCTGCATAGCATCCATATCAAAGATCAAAGTCATCACACACATTGCAGTTCATTCTTCGGCCTGTGACCCTGGCAGTGGTCACAGGTAAACTCCATGTTGAACATTTTATGGTCATCTCCATGGCCTTCAGGCTTCACTCCACCTAGACAGAAATGATCAGTGTGAAGTGGATGGAACAGAATGCTTGGAGAAGGGCCACAAAAATCAATCCAAACACTACAGCTGCTCCCATCTATTGTTCAGGAGGGCAGAGTCCACACATATCTTCTGGGGACCAGTTAGCTCTGTCCTGATAACTGAGTGCATAAATGACGTTTTCATGAAATGATAACCCCTTAACAACTTAATAATAACAATACAATTATTAAAAAAATTATATTCTCAGCAAAGAGCTCCTGGACAATGTCATACTGCAAAAATCAGTTCCTAGCATGATTGCTGTTTGGCAAACAAAAGCCCCCGGGTAGATTTGTGAGATTTCTCCCATGACTCTCTTTTGACATGAGTTAAGCATCTGTTGGTGCCTCTGCTAGCAAGCACTGCAGAATGATCAGAAGACAATGTGACAAGGGAGTAAGAGGGAATTAAAGGCACGAGACAGGCTGCTCTTGCCTCTTCCTTACTTCATGGCATCTCCAACTTGATTTGGACTCTGCTTTATACATCATATTTTATCGCCTCTATTCTCACTACCATGAACCTGGCCCTGACTCCAATGCCTTTGCGACTACTGAGACTGATTCCTAAGTGAGACTGACACAGACATGCTTTCCTCCTTGAGACCTTGTTATTGTCTCCCTCATTCTCTGCAGACTTCAAATGACTAAACCTAGCATCTTGGGATCTCACAACCTGAGCTCTGCCTGTCTTAATCCATCACTTAGTCGGACAGTCACTCAAGTGTGTCTACCTAAATTCCTTCTAGATGCTCACTTCTGTACTTGGCTTGTTCTACCCTCTGTAGCATTTAGTTCATATCACCTGACTGTGACTTTCTCCAAAAACCAGTACTTATCCCATCTCCTCCATGACAGAAATAGTATAGAAGTGCTGCTATACTACCAAATTTTTCTAGAAAAAGTCTGCACTACTTATTTATTACTCAACACATCACTCTTATACTAACAGTACATCAGGGTAGGGGCTGTATCTTTTACTATAAGATCAACAGACAAGAAGCCACAAAGTTCAACATTGTCAGTGTACTTTGCTTCAGTGCATACAAGTCAAATGTACTAAAGAATTTTTTTTGTGTATATATACCACAGATTCTTTTTATTTATTGTGAAAATACTGTACTGAGGGGTGACAATTACATGGGCAAGATAGTGAGTACATTTATTTTATTTTATTTTATATGTGAACATACTGTACAGAGGGGTTACAATTACATGGGCAGGATAATGCGGACATTTCTTACCAAGCATTGCAGCCTCCTCCTTTGTTTACACTTAACATCCCTTCCCAGCCTTCCCCTCCCCCACCCAATCCCAATCCTTCTCCTTCCCCCCTATCCCCCCCACCACACCGACGTTGTAAAGCTCGTTTTGGACATGACAACTTGTACTTCTCATTGTTGCAACAGGTCCACCTGTATCCTTAAACAACTGGTTTTTCCCCATCTCCTCCACAAGTTATACTGACATCAAATATAGTGAAACAGGGTTTATACTGTGGGGAAGGGACATACAATGCAACAAAGAGATAATCTTATAAATGCGTTGGAAACACATGCATGATAGAAAAAAAACATTAAAATACATATCTAAAGGTTCATTTTCCTGACATCACATTATCTGACCTTTTCCGCTTGACTCATACATATACTAGATATTGCAAATAAAGGAAACCATGGGACCTATGTTTCTTTGGGCCTGGCTTACTTCACTTAATATAATTTTTTCCAAGTTTTACCAATTCCTAACAAATGGGACAATGTCATTCTTTCTGATGGATGCATAAAATACCATTTTGTATATATACAACATTTTCTTGATCCATTCATCTACTAAGGGGCATCTAGGTTGGTTCCATATCTTAGCTATGGTAAATAATGCTGCAATAAACATAGTTGTGCTGGTAGCTTTAGTGTGGTCTTGTTTGTAAACATTTGGGAAAATGCCCAAAAGTGGGATTGCTGGGTGATAGGGGAGCTCTATATGAAGTCATTTGAAGAACCTCCATACTGCTTTCCAAAGTGGTTGAACAAGTTTACATTCTCACCAACAATGAAGTAAGGTTCCTTTCTGTCCACATCCCCTCCAGCATCTGTTGTTGTTAGAGTTCTTGATTTTTGCCATTCTAACTGGAGTGAGGAGATATCTCAAAGTTGTTTTGATTTGCATTTCTTTTATGGCTAGGGATGTTGAACATTTCTTCATGTGTCTATTGGCCATGCTTCTTTCTTCTCCAGAGAAGTTTCTCTTTCAGGCTTTCACCCACATATTTATTGGGCAGTTTTTTCTTTGAGGATTTGTTGTTGGAGGGTTTAATTTTTTGAGTTCCAAGTATATTTTAGATATGAGACCCTTGTCCATTGTTTGGCCCTGCAGAAGCTCTGCAACTATATGCAATCCCATTTGTCCAACCTTTCTTTGATTTGTTGTGTTTCCAGGTCTCTATTCAGAAAATTTCGGCCTGAACCAAGGAGACCTGGGGTTTCTCCTATTCCATCCTGTAATGTTTTCAGAGTGTCTGCTTTGACTTCAAGTCTTTGATCCATTTGGATTTTATTCTGGTGCAGGGTGAAATATAAGGATCGAGCTTTAGTTTTCTACATGTAGTTAACCAATATTGCCAGCACCATTTACTGAAGAGGCTGTCTTTCTTCCATTCTATTGTTTTAGCTCCTTTATCGAAGATTAGATGGCTATAGGTCTGTAGGTTCATTTCTGGGTTTTCAATTCTATTCCATTGGTCCTGAGGTCTGTTCTTATGCCAATACCCAGCTGTTTTGATTACTATGGCTTTATAGTAGAGTATGAAATTTGGTAATGATATTCCTCCAGCAGTGTTCTTTCCGTTGAGTAGCATTTTTGTTATTTGGGGTCTTTTATTGTTTCATATGAATTTTTGGATTGCCTCTTCTATTTCCTTGAAGAATGAGGTTGGAATTTTGATAGGTATTGCTTTGAATTTGAAGATAGCCTTGGGAAGTATTGCCATTTTCACGATGTTATTCTTTCCAATCCAGGAGAATGGGAAGTTTTGCCATTTTTTAAGTTCTGTGTTGATTTCCTTTTCCAAGGTTTTAAAGTTTTCATCATAGAAGTCCTTCACTTCTTTGGTTAAGTTAATTCCTAGGTATTTTATTTTCTGTGGGGCTATTACAAATGGATTTGATTTCCTAATTTCAGCCCCACTTTTCTCATTGTTGGCATACAGAAAAGCCATTGATTTTGGGGGGTTAATTTTATAACCTGCTACTATGCCAAAGTTTTGAATCAACTTGAGTAATTTGGGAGTGGAGTCTATGGGATTCTTTAAATACAAGATCATGTCATCTGCAAAGAGGGAGAGTTTTATTTCTTCTTTCCCTCTTTGGATCACATTTATGTCTGCATCTTGTCTTATTGCTGTGGCTAGGCATTCTAATACCAGATAGCAGAGAAGTGGAGAGATTGGCATCCTTGTCTTGTTCCTGAGTTAAGAGGAAATGGCTGTAGTTTTTCACCATTGAGTATAATGCTGGCTGTAGGTTTGTCATATACAGCCTTTATTGTATTGAGGAATGTTCCATGGATTCCTAATTTTTCCAAAACCTTCATCATAAAGGGGTGTTGGATCTTGTTGAATGCTTTTTCTGCGTCTATTGAGATAACCATGTGGTTCTTATCCTTGCTCCTGTTTATGTGATGAATAGTATTAATTGATTTGCGTATATTGAACCAGCTTTGCATCCTTGAAATGAATCCTGTTTGATCGTGGTGTCTGATTTATAGATGAATTGTTGAAGTCGATTGGCCAAAATATTGTTGAGAAATTTTGCATCAAAGTTCATCAAAGAAATTGGTCTATAGTTCTCTTTCTTTGATGAGTCCCTGCCTGGTTTTGGGATGAGTGTTTTGATGGCTTCATAGAATGTGTTCGGTAGTGAGCTTTCTCTTTCAATTTCATTGAAGAGCTGGAGGAGTATTGGTGTGAGCAGGCCTTGTAACATTCCGCTGTAAAACCTCTGGTCCTGGACTTTTCTTAGCTGGGAGGTCTCTTATTGCTGTTTCTATTTCAATGCTTGATATCGGCCTGTTAAGATAGTTTAACTCATCTTGGTTTAGTTTTGTCATATCAATATTTGCTAGGAAAAGCTCCATTTCTTTCAAGTTCTCAAAATTATTAGTATAAAGTTTTGAGAAGTATTCCCTTATAATGTTCTAAGTCTTGGTTGTTTCCCTGGTGATGTTTTCATTCTCATCTCTTAGTTTATTAATTTGGGTGTGTTCTCTTCTTTTTCTTATAAGACTTGCAAAGGGTCTGTCCATTTTGTTAAGTTTTTCGAAGAACCAACTCTTTGTTTTATTGATTCTTTGTATAGCTTTTTTGGATTCTAATTCATTTAATTCTGATTTAATTTTAATCATTTCTTTCCGTCTACAGGATTGGGGTTTATCTTGCTGCTCTTTTTCAAGGAGGTTAAGATGTGTCATTAAATTGTTAGATTCAGATCTTTCCAATTTGTTGATGTAGGAGCTCAGAGCTTTAAACTTGCCTCTGAGTACTGCCTTTGCTGTGTCCCAGAGGAGCTGGCAATTTGTGTGTTCATTTTTGTTGAATAGCAAGAACATTTAAATTTCCTTTCTAATCTCTTCCATGACCCACTCATGATTCAGCAGTGTGTTGTTCAGCCTCTATGTGATACCGGGCTTTCTTTGGTGGCTTTTGGTGTTGAGTTCTAATTTTATTCCCTTGTCCTCAGAGAGAATGCAAGGTATAACTTCAATGTTTCTGAATTTAGACAAGTTTGCTGTGTGGCCTAAAATGTGGTCTATTTTAGAAAACGTTCCATGTGCTGCTGAAGAAAACGTGTATTCTGATGCTGCTGGGTGAAATGTTCGGTAAATGTCTGTTAAGTCTAGTTGATTTATGCAGCTGTTTAGATCTGCGGTTTCTCTGTTGAGTTTTTGCTGAGTTGATCTATCTAGTGGGGAGAGTGGTGTGTTAAAATCCCCAACATTTAATGTCTTTGGATCTATATGGGATTTGAGGGAAAGTAGTGTTTCTTTGATAAATTTGGGTGCTCCCTTGTTTGGCGAATAGATATTTAGAATTGTAATATCCTCCTGAAGGAGGGATCCTTTAATTAGTATGTAGCGACCTTCTTTATCTCTTCTCACGAATTTTAATTTGAAGTCTATTTTATCTGATATTAGGATTGCAACTCCCGCCTGTTTATGGGGGCCGTTTGCTTGGTAGATTTTGTTCCAGCCTTTAACATTGAAAATGTGTTTGTTTTTACGGGCAAGATGTGACTCCTGCAGGCAGCAGATAGAAGGGTCTTGTTTTTTAATCCAACTAGACATTCTATGTCGCTTAATTGGAGAGTTCAGTCCGATAACGTTAAGAGATAGGACTGAGAGGTATTTGGGAGTTCCTGCCATGTTATCCACCTTCTTGGGGGCTGTGAAAACTGGGTTCTTCCTATGGTTCTTGGATTCTCAGTTTGGGTGCAGTTTCTTGGCCTTTATTGTGGTCTTGTTGGTTTTCTATGTGTAGGACATCTTTAAGAATCTTTTGTATGGCTGGTTTGGTGGAGATGTATTGTTTCAATTTTTCTTTGCTATGGAAGGTTTTTATTTGGCCTTCAGTTATGAAGGAGAGTTTAGCTGGGTACAGTATTCTTGGTTGATAGTTGTTTGTTATTAGGGCATGGCATACATCATTCCAGGCTCTTCTTGCTTTGATTGTCTCTGCTGAGAAATCTGAGGTGATTCTAAGTGATTTCCCTTTATAAGTGGTTAACCGTTTCTCCTTGACAGCTTTAAGGATCTTTTCCTTGGTCTGAGTTGATCCTGTGTGGATTATAATGTGATGGTGGGATGTCCTATTCTGGTCTGGTCTATTTGGGGTTCTAAAAGCTTCTTGTATCTGAATAGTGCTATCTTTTTGTATGTTTGGGAAGTTCTCTGCTAGGATCCTGTTGAACAAATTTCCTAGACCATTAACTTCTATTTCTAGGTGCTCCTCTACACCGACTATCCTTAAGTTAGGCCTTCTGATGGTGTCTTCCAGGTGTTGGATAGATCTATCATATTTCTAGGACTTGTCTTTTATGGTTGTTTGTTCTTTCTCTATAATATCTACGCTGTCATCAATCCCTGAGATTAGATCTTCTGCATGGTCTAACCTGCTGTCAATACTCTCTACTTTGTTTTTTTTTAAATCTCTTTTCCTTCTAAATGGTCAGCTTTGATGGCTTCAAATTCTTTGTTGAAGCTCTGTTTTAGGTCTTGTATGAATTTCTTTACTTCCTTAATTTGGTGTTCAGTGTTTGTTCTCAAATCACTTAGTTGATTGGTTATGGTTTCTTTGGACCCCTATTCCTTCTGTTGGGTTCCATTCAGCATTCCCTTTGTGGTCTCCCTGACTTCCTTCAGCTCTTTGTTAATGGATTCCATGAATGCCTTTAGTGATCTTTGTGTGTTCTCTACCTGGTCTCTCAATTCCTGTATTACTCTTTGATTAGCTTCCTCGTGTTCGTGGGATTCCTGCAGTTCTCTTTGAGTGTTCTCAGCCTGCTCACGCTATTCATCCCTTTCTCTTGAGTATTTTCAAGCTGCTCACGCAAATCCTGTATCAGTTTTTGAGTAGCTTCCTCACACTTATGATATTCCTGTATAAACTTTTGGGATGCCTCCTCTCTCTCCCTATCATGCTCATACAGAGTCCTTTGTAAGTTGTCAAACTTTTCATTTGTCATGTTTGCCAGCAGTGTTTGTAGAGCTACTTGGGAACTCTCCTGTGGATCATTTATTATCTGTTCTGTCCCCTGATTATCAAGATTGGGAATTAAGATACCAGGATTTGCCATTTTTCTTGTGTTTTTCCGGCTTACTCTGACCATTTGAGATGAAAATAGCACCAGTTTTGTGCTAGAACCCTATCTTAAGGCAACCATAAACCAGAGTTTGCATTTGTACAGTCAATAGTCTACAGATACAATCTAGTTCAACAGATACATCTATTCAACATCAAACAACTATATGTTAATGAGCTTTGAACCACAGAGAAGTATTTGGAAACCAGAAATTATTAGGGTTAGGGAGAGATGTGGGTAAAAAATAGGAATAGATTGGTGTGGGGAGGCACAGGGAGAGTTAACTATGTCCTAATCTCAATGCAGGAAATAGGTTGGGTAGGATGCAAGTAGAGAGAGAGAGAAAAAGAAGAAAGGGAAAGGGAAATGAAAAGAGACCAAAAAAAATATAAACTTAAAAATTAATATTATTATGGAGAAAAAAAAGACAAGCTATTTAGAGAGGAATGTGAATATATTGAGAGAAGGGGAGGGACATAGAGGAGTTGTGAAAAACTTAACAAAATGCTTAAAATATTATATAGGTATAAAGAGGTAGTACTGCTATTAAGGAATTGAAGTCTCAGAGGTTTTGAATTGAGTAATAAATTTGTGGATTATGTGTGTACACAATGGGGGATAGGGTCTACTTGTTAAGTAAGGGTATATCTGAGGATGTGCAGGACAAGAGTTAAGTCACGTAAAGCAGAACAAAAGAGAGGAAAAGGTGAAAAGAATAAGAAAGGGAGAAATAAAGATCAGAAGATCAGTAGAGCTAAACAAAAAACAAAAAGATAATTTAAAAAAGAAAGAAAAAGAGAAAGAAGACAAGAAAAGATAGGAAAACGCACATTCAAGTATTCCTAAAATAAAAATTATAAGAGAAAAAAAAAGTTTCTGGAAAACAATTTTATTCAAAAAAGGAAAAAATTAAAGATTAATAAAAGTTTTAGAAAAAAACAATTATAAATATATAAGGTACCAAAAGAAGAAGAAGAAGAAGAAGAAAAAATTTCTTTGATTTTTTTTTTGGTTTTTTTGGGAGGGGTGGGAAGAATCCTATATCTCCTTTTTGTCTGTAACCAGCCTCTTGTTGGAGTCTCTGGTCAGCTTGGGGTCCTGTGGCTTGATTGTTTTCTTAAGTCAGTTTGTTCGATCAGGCAGAAAAATGCTCTGTTTTACCCAAGATTTTGAGATCCCCCTCCCTGGTTAGTTTTCTGGGAGGGTGATCTGCTTTGAGAATCACAAATGAGGGGGATGCAGTGATGAGGCTAGGTTCTGGGTAGAGTTGAGGCCTTTCAACAAACAGTTGCTTTTCCCTCGGGCTATTTTGTGAAAAACTCACAGCGCCCAGCCTGGAGCCATTCTCAGGGTGTCTGTATTTCAATTGATTGTGGAGGCTGCTAGAGGGAGGGGCAGTCTCTGGCTCTGGTTACCCAGAGCGGAAAGCCACTCTTATGGCTGGCGCCTGAGCTGGGTGACTTTTCCCTGGATGGAGCTGAGTCTGGCAGGTCACTTTGCCGTTAAGTTCTTGTGACCTGCTCAATGACTCATTTTATTCCAAGGCCTGAGTTGGAGCTAGCAGCTCCTCTGAGCTTTGTCGGTATCCAAGATGGAGATCACTGTTGCTGGGGGGGAAGGGGTGGCCTTCCCTCCTCTGCTCCCTGAGATGGAGTGAGGACGTCAGGCTTGTACTCACGCCGAGTCTTGGATCCTGGGTCGTCTCTGGTCTGCAAACTGCAGGATGAAGATGTCCGCCCCTTTTCAGTTCTTGCTGGTGTTGAGTAGAATCCGCTCCCCCACTGCGTCTGGCTTCTTTGTCCCGGACTCTCTGTGGCTCAGGTATGGGTGCCCTGCAGTTGCCGCCGTGACCCTGCTGCCACCGTGGCGGCTGCTGGCAAGCGCTCAGATGTGTCTCCTTGCCTTGGCTTCCCCTCTCTTGCCTAACTCTCTGTCCTGTGATGGCACACTTGGTGTGATTCTCTGGCTTAGGACTGTTCACTGGAACTCTAAAACTGCTTTCTATGCAAGAGCTTGTTCAGATTCCAGCTTCTCCTCCGCCATCTTCCCCCTAAAAATTTTTTAATGTTTACATATATTCATACATACATACATATATACACATACATATATGTGTGTATGTATATTTTTTATTTGAAGTCAATAAATTTTATTTAATCATTTTTACATGTTGTATCCTTCACTGCCCATGAAACTGATGCTCAAGATTTCTCTTGAAATCTAAGGGAGCCCTTTTTGAAGCAAACAATTTTCAAGCCAGCCATACCACTGCTCGGGAGGCCAAAATCTAGTTGCTATGTTCAAATGGCCAACCAAAAGCAGAAACTCTGATCAGCCCTGCCACAAATCTTTTATTAGGGCTTCTTTTAGCACTATTACAGAATTACTGATGACACACCTAAAATCTTTGAAATGTCATTTTGCAAGCAAATTTTGGGATCACTTTTTAAGTCCAACAGCTTGATTCAACTGCTGAATGCCTGCCTAGAGAAAGAAAAGCATTTGCTGAAAAGATCAGTTATCCTAAGTATTATCAATATGAATTGTGAAACTGCATATATTGTATCAATAGAAATACCAGGTTTACCATGGACAAAGCCAAGAAAACCAACGATGCCAGATATTGAGTTTCTATTGCACTGTCCTTTGAACACATCAGCAGGAGGTATTGCTGAATGCAAGTACCATACAGTGTAATGTAAGTGTGTGTGTGTGTATATATATATATATGTCGTGGGGTTTGAACTCTGGGCCTGGGCACTCTCCCTGAGCCTCTCTGTGCTCAAAGATAGCCTTCTACAACTTGAGCCACAGCACCACTTCCAGCTTTTTCTGTTTTTCTGAGGAATCGAATCCAGGGCTTCATGCATGAGAGGCAAGCACTCTATCCTTAAGCCACATTCCCAGCCCCAATGTGAAGTTTTTAAGTGGCAAGATCACATAAAATAATAACAATTATTACTATTGAGTATGGCATACTCAAGTCTATGAAGTTTACCTAGGAAGCAAGTTTTGCAGAGATCCATGTCACTGCATTAAAGACACCGGTAGCAGTGCTAGGGGAGCAATCTCATGACATCCATCACAAGAGATGTCCATATTTAGCATGTCACAGTAGTGAGCAATGAACATGGGCATCTGTAAGTTCTAGTCCAACCAGACTAGGAAGGGGGACCTGAGCTGATCCTGATCCATCCCTCCCAGCCACCCCTCACCCATTGAAGACTTTAGGAAGAACTATTTCTAGGTGGTGGAGCAAGGCAGAGGCACCATGGTCTTTTACAACCAGAACGTGGATAAAGAGAACAGACCACACACATGATCCCAGTGGCCCGTGAGCTCAACCTTTATTGTGGAAGTAGAGGAATCAGAATGGATTTCTCAGGGACCGTCCTCCAACAGAAATCCATGTTTCTCCTGCAAAAGTTCTGACTCTGTCACGTGCACATTGATTTGTATAACACACCAGATAGGGACCTGTGTGTCATACACACACATGCACACACACACACACACTCAGCCATCATGGGTTTGTGTCACCTAGCTACCCACCCTGGAAATGATCATCCCACCTAAACTCAGCAGACGAAGCAAAGCCTATTCCCTGTCGGTGGATTGACTACATCTCCCTTTTGAGCTCTCCTAATGAGTGATCCAAGCGGTGAAGACAAATGCAAATTTTCTTGCAGATAAACAGTCATTGAACATTCTGAAATAGAATGGTCTCCAACATGACAACAGTCCTGGGGTTTGAACTCAGGACCCTTAGCGCGCTGTCCCAGAGCTTCTTTTTTGCTCAAGGCTGGGCATTCTACCACTTTAGCCACAGCACCACTCCTGGCTTCTGTGTGTGTGTGTGTGTGTGTGTGTATGTGTTATAATGAGGAATTGAACGCAGGGCTTCATGCATGCTAGGAAAGCACTGTACCACATTTTGTGCCCTAGGGTAATGTTTTGTTTTGTTGTTTTAAATTTTCATTGTAAATGCATTGAACAGGGGAGTTACAGTTAATAAGAGAAGTAATGAGAGCCAGTCACCTGTGGCTCATGCCTGTCATTCCAGCTACTCAGGAGGAGGCTGACATCTAGAGGATCATGGGCAAACTGGAAGTCCTGCCATATTTGTGGTTCAGTGTGGTACTGAGCACCAGCCTGGATCTGAAGAAGCTAGGGGACAGTGCCCAGGACCCAGAGTAAAAATGGTAGAATGCTAATCTTGAGCACAAAAAGCCCAGGGCCATAGTGTGTTTTGAACTCAGGGCCATGGATTACTGTACCTGAGGTTCTTCAGCTCTAGCCTGGACACTACCACATTGAGCCTTAAATATAGCACAACTTCTGGTTTGTTGGTAGTTTCATGAGCGATCATAATCTCAAGGACTCTCCTTGCCCTAAGGCTGGTGATCCTATCAGATCTCAGCCTCCTCCTGAGTAACCATACTTGTCTAGGCTGCATTGAATTATGCATCTTCCTGATTTCCTTGTCATGTCCAAAACGAGCTTTACAACATCGGTGCAGGGGGGGGAGTGGGGGGGAAGGAGAAGGATTGGGATTGGGGAGGAGGGGGGGGCTGGGAAAGGACGTGAAGGGTAAACAAAAGGAGGAGGCTGCAATGCTTGGTAAGAAATGTACGCATTATCCTGCCCATGTAATTGTAACCCCTCTGTACACTATGTTCACAAATAAAATTAAATTAAAAAAAAAAGAAAAAAAAAAAGAAAAGGGACAGAGTCTGACTGAGGAGAAGCTCGCCCGAGAGGAACCTCTGGTTTCCAGCTTCCAACACATCCTGGAAACAGGCGAGTTTCCAGGATCCTCTTCCCTCCAGAATACCCCCAAATCCTGAAATTGAAATCCTTCCCCTAAGAGCCCTGGCCTTGGTCCAATCAAACCTCTTTCCATAATCCTGTATTTTTTTTTTGTTTAATTTCTTCTCCCTCGTCCTGTTTTTCTTTTTTTTTTTTTAAATTTCTCCCTACAGATTATTGTCCCCAGGAATAAGGACCCAGCCTGTTCGTGGAAGCCCTTTATTCTGGGTGTATAATGTTCCAGGTTGGAATTAAAAATTCGCTCTCGAAGGAGGCTGTGGTCATAATTCACGTGTCCAAAATGAGTGTTTTTTTTGGGGGGGTGGGTCACTTGGGGAAGAAGAAAGACAGAATGATGTGGGACAGGAAGCAGTGGGATTTCTTTCTTCTCTGCTCACTTCCTTCCTCACAGGTAGACTTCCCTTCACAGGCAGAAACTTGTCCAGGAATCTGCTTCCCACCCCCACACACCCCATTCCAGCAGAATAGTCCTCTGGGAAGTTGAACAATCCTTGCTTTCCAGAAGTTTTTTGTTTTTTGCTTTTTTTTTTTCCTCTCCTACGAGGTCATCTATCTTGACTTCCAGCTTTGCTACTTCCTCCTCCTCATCCTCCTCCGCCCCTTCTCCTGAAATTTGTGCTCCCACAATACTTAACCTAGTGATCCAGTAAACCACATCCTAAACATATCATTCTTACATGGATGATTGACTCAATGTCCCCTGCCCAGCCCATTCCAATGGAATGATTGGACAAACTGAATTCTAGAAAAGAACCCTAGAGTAGTTATTATTATTATTATTATTATTATTATTATTATTATTATTATTATTATTATTATTATTATTATTCAGAATAACTCCAGGCTCACACCTGCCATCCTAGCTACTCAGGAGGCTGAAATCTGGAGGATCGTGGTTCAAAGCCTGATTTCTCTCCTTACCCAACCATCAGAACCTAGGAATGCAGAGGATTGGGTTAGACTCAAACTACACCCTTTGGTCCATTCGTTGTTCAGTCCAAGGTGGGGATGGAGTAAGAATTATTTCTTATTAGCCCATGAAACAGGAGGAAATCACAGTGTGTGCTTTTCCTGGGTCCATCCCCAGACTCACAGGGATGCCCACCCCAAAAATATTAGCCGTAATTCAACATGGGTCCCCAAGAACTCAGGCTCACTCGACATCAGTGGTAGAGATTTTAACTCTGGTCATGCGAGTGGTGGCACAAGAAACCAATAAAGGCGCTGGAAGGGTTGGGAGAGAGAGCGGGGAAACTTCCACCAGGTCCAGGCAGAAGAGGGTTTAGAACCAAACTTCTGGGCTGGGCCAGATGAAGGTGTGTACAGTGAGCACAGGGCAGAGAGAGAGGAAATAGTAGAGGTGAGCAAGGGGGTGTGTGGGTGGAGAGGACTCAGAACTGACCTCAGGGTCTTGGGGGTGGAGAACTTGTCATAGTCTGAGTGAAAGGTGATGGGGCAGAGGAGGAAGTGAGTTCAAAGGAAGAAGTGAGCTCAGTGGGTGAGGAAGTGACTTCAGAGGAAGAGACAGTGGTCTTAGAGGCACAGGAAGTGAGCTCAGAGGAAGAAGTGAGTGAAGCCCCGGGGGGGCTGGTCAGTCTGAAGGAGGCATGATGGGGCAGAGGAGGAAGTTCCCCAGATGGTTAGGAAGTGACTGCAGAGGAAGAGGAAGTGGCCTCTGATGAAAAGGAAGAGGAAATGGCCTCAGAAGAAGAGGAAGTGGCCTCAGAGGGAGAAAGTGACTGTGGGACCTGTGGGGGACCCATCATTGTCTGCAGGAGGCATGATGAGGCAGAAGAGGAAGCTCTTCAAATGCTTAGGAAGTGACCTCAGAGGAAGAGGTAGTACATTCAGAGAAATAGGAAGTGAGCTCTGAGGAAAAGGAAGCACACTAAGAGGAAGAGGAAGTGAGCTCAGAAGAAGAGGAAGTGACCTCAGCAGAAGGGAAAATGATCTCAGAGGAATAAGAAATCACCTCTGATGCTTAGGAAGTCACCTCAGATGCTTAGGAAGTTACCTCAGAGCCTGAGATTCTTTGCCTACTCAATGATTGATGGTGACAGGTGTTTCTTTACTGGTTTGGGGCTGGTGATCTCTGCTAAGGCTACAGTGCTTCCTACTTAGCAATGGAGAACGTTGTGTCCCTCCTGGGGAAAATTCCTGTACATCCTCCCCAGCTGTGTGATTTCAGTCTGTGATCCCCCCTTCAGGGGTCAGTTTTCAAAGATTGTCCATAGGCTGCCCCAGGTGATTGAAGTCCAGACTCGAACTTCCTCCCTGGACACACATCATAATGAACTAATGTGCAGAATTGGAAGACAATGAGAGAGAGAGAGAGAGAGGGGGGGGGAGGGAGAGGGAGAGGAAGAGAGGGAGAGAGGGAGAGAGAGAGGGGGAGGGAGAGAGGGAATAATTTTCTGATGGAGGAAATGACACAGACAGACAGCCAATATTCACTTGGATTCCTTCAAGAAAAACTGTGATCCTCGTATGGACTAGAGTATTTGGGGTGACTTGGTTTGTTTTTTTTATTGTTGTTGTTTGTAAATGACATGTGTGGGATTAGAACTCAGGGCCTGGGGGTGCTGTCCATGAATTTTTTGTTTGGTTCCAGACTGGCCTTCAATCACCTGAGCCATACAGCTCCATCTTCCAGTTTGGGTTATTAATGGTCGGGCATGGGGGGTCAAGTCTCAATAGACATTTCCTGCTAGAGCTGAGTTTGTCCTTCAGCAGCTTCTATTCCCTTCAAGATGGGCAAAAGAGAAAGAGAAAATAGGAATGGTTGCTACTATTACATAGGAAAATGACATTTTTAAGAAGTCGGCCTGTGTCTTGAAAGTTTGGTGTCTTTCTGTTGTCTATAGGCAGAAAGTTTTGCCCTTCCTGGTGAGGAATGTCAGAGGAATTGAACCTACACACCCAACTTAGTGAATATTTGGGGAAATTGAGACTGTAGCCTCATCAAAATGAGACCTTAGGAATACCAGGAGCCTTCAACATGGGAAGACTTCCTCCATGTCCCACTACAAATAGCCCTCAACCCACAATGCAGGTGCTAGGCTTCGACTCTGTCAACGGAAGAGGACATTGGGAGGCCTCTTCTTTATTTCATAGGATACACACTGAGTTCTCACACTTATCTTCATTCCTCTAACTTAACTTCACTTGACCCCACCACACCTATTTCAAGTCCCCACTTCCATTTGTTTACTTGGTTGAATTTTTATTCTTTCTAAGGAATTACACTCTTTACTATAAGCCTTGAATCTACAGTACTTCCATAATACATGTGTGCGTTGACTTGCATGCCACCCAGCACATCAAATAATCCATGCACACTCTGTATTATATGGGGTATACTACACCAGAACACCAATGCATTCCCTGCATGGCTCGAAAAGTACATCATTTTCTCAACACAAACAAGAAGATCTGTAATTGCACAGAGGACAATCTCAAATGCAAATGAGCATACTTCCAGAGATCATCTCTTCAGTCCTTTCTAAATCTGAGAAAGTCTGATCAGCAAAAGCATTGACATACATAATAAGGTCAATAAATAATGTAATATTTGCTTATGTGATACAGTAGTAATGTAACATTTGTAATAAAAGATGCTGAAATCTGGCTGTTTATTTGTATTTTGCTCACAAATACACTGACTGGTGTCAAGTTGAGGTTGACAGGTGAGTGTTACGTGACATCCTTCAGAAATCAATAGGAAACAAGGCCCAAGAGAGACAGTACTTGGTCATTTGTCCTAATGGCCACTTAACAAGGTCTACCTAAGGTCAGATAACAATTAGACTGATCCTAAGAAGATTTTTCTGGAAGGACTCCATTGGAGAAAGTTGGGATGAAATTCACACAGAGGAAAGCCAGGGAAAGAAATATTAAACTGAAATCCCTTCCATGTGAGATTCTAATCCTGTTGCTGGATAGACATCAAAAGTTGGACTATACACTGAAATTTTCCATGGTGTGGATTTCAAAGGTCGGAGAATGTACTGAAAATCTACATGTAGACATGAAATACATTCTGAATGAGAACAGTTTCTTAGTGAAGAGTGTGTTAGTTCTGCCTGCGATGAGAAAGAGTAATTAAGTAATACCACGACCACTACCTTTAGGACAGCATTTGCAAAAGACTTCATCCTAAACGAAGAGGTCACTGAGGATCTGAACTTATACTGTGGAGCATAATTTGGGTCTATATTGTGTAGCTTATTTTCCATAAGTCCTACTTGAGCTAATGTTTGTACTCTATTGTAACCCAGAAAATCATTTGAAAGCAGATGTCTAATAAAGAACTAGAAATGGCAATAAAAGACATGAAGAAATGCCAAAAAGAAAAACAAAAAACAGACAAGAATCATATATATATATATATATATATATATATATATATATATATATATATATATATAATAAAGCATCTGGGTGGGTAGAGGAGGGAGGGGTGAGAATGTTCGAAGGGTAACATTGATAAAAATGTATTCTATTCAAAAACTGCTTTTATAAAAATAATGCATCCTTTGTGCAACTACTTTATGATCATAAATATGTAGAAATACATAAAAAATAAAGCAATATGAAATAAGGAACTCCTTTGTGAGTCTTGATGACTTTACCACAATCCTAGGGTAAGAGAGTTGGTAGGATTTGTGTCTCACCCTTACAGGATTTGAAACTAGGGTGCTCTTCTCTGCTTGCATTAATTGTGTTGGTGCATAAAAAAGTACTGAACAACATGTTAGATGACCGCAAGCCATTGGGAAATGCAATAGTTAATGTAGATACATATATATTTACATTTAGTTATATATCGTTATATGTAAATAAATATGTAAAGTTTATATATATATATATATATATATAAAACCTTTATTCCAACAAGAACACAGGGAATTTTCATGGAAGGGTCAATCAGAAAATAGGATTAAGCAAGAAGGAAGAAGGAAGTAGTTCAAGGCTGACACTGACCTTATCTTGACTTCAAAAGATGCTGCCTTTTCCAGGTGTAACAAAGGTGTCCCAAAGACACCAGGTGTCTTTAGTGTATCTGGAACACTTTAGGCATCCATCAAAAAGAAAGGAAAATGATTTATTCAGTGCAAATAGCAAAGCTAGATTTGCACTGGGTGAAAGATGAATTATTTTTGTGTTCAGAACCAAAGCATCTGAAAAACAAGCATAGGACTAACCTCAGAACAAAGTCATTATCTCATGAACATTTTGAAAAAATGTCCATGTTTCTGTTTCTGAGAAGCTTATGAACATCAAATACTTTTTTTTGTTTGTTTGTTTTTTGGGTCCGGTCGTGGGGCCTGAACACTGGGCTTGGACACTGTCCCTCAGCTCTTTAGCTCAAGGCTAGCGCTCTAACACTTGAGCCACAGCACCACTTCCAGGTTTTTTCCTTTTGCTTATGTGGTGCTGAGGAATGGAATCCAGGGCCTCATGCATGCAAGGCAAGTGCTGTAACACTGAGCCACCTTCCCATCCCCTCAAATATATTTTATCTCCAGGCTACCAGACCTCCAGTGGGACTGACTGATATTTAAAAATATCTATAAATGATAAATGGAGCGGCTAGGAAACTGGCTTAGTGGTAGAATGCTGGCCTAGCATGCATGACGCCCTGGGTTTGATTTCTCAGTATACAACATTCACAGAAAAAGTCAGAAGTGGTGCTGTGACTGAATTGGTAAAGCCTTGAGCAAAAGAAGCTCAAGGCTCTGAGTTCAAGCCCCAGGACTGTCAAAAAAAGATAAATACTTTTGTCAATTGGTGGTACAACTATTTTCTTTAGATATCAGGGACTGTGAGAAGGTAAAAAATATTGAGATAAATGGGCCTTGGGCCACCAGAAATATGTTTGTGTTGCACCCATCTATTGCATGAAGAAATTTGATGCAAAAATAAAAATAAAAAAACAAAAAACTTCTGATCAGTCAAGATGGAGAAATCAGACCACCGAATTCATACAGAAATCTGTCCAGATCCATTGTGTAGCCATGACATGCAACTTTCTGTCTTTTCTGAGAGTGTTTTCTCCTGGTTTCCTTCTGCTCCACATGAACAACCATACTGGATGAATGAATAGCATGGGAAGAACAAATCAATAGGACCATATTCCTGAATCAGGTTAAGAATTGCCATTTGTGCCTTTTTCCTGTGCTTTTCTTTCTTCAGCAAGAAATGTAATCTGAGAGAAGCATGGTAGGCCTGCAATTTATGTTATACATGATTTGTTGATGATTGGATGTCATCCCATGATTGGATTGAAGGGGGAGGCTGCTATCTTGGATTGCAGAGCAATGTTCTTTGGGTTCCACCAAGGTCATAGAGACAAGCTACACCCTCCTTTCCCCGCCCCCCTGCCCTTGCAAGGTAGAAGTAGAGACCCATGGATGTAGATAACCAATCTCCTGACCTAACTAGGACAGAAGGAGGAGGAAGAGCCATGCCTGTCCTTGCAACCCCTGCCTCCCATTGTTCTCCTTAAACCACCTTGAAGGTCACTGGGATCCACTTTATTTTCCTCTAAGCTAATCCAATTAGTCTGAGAATCCCAGTCACTGCCCATCCACCCCCTTTCTGCCAGCGAGGGACAGTCAGAGAACAATTTCAGGAGGACAAATGGTCATTATGAATCAGGCCTGTGGATCAATGGTATAAAAGGAGGGAATCTATTCATATTCTCTCTACCACACCTGTCCTGCTCTGAGCTTCTGTAGGACAAGGACAACCAGCATCAACATGATGAAGGCTCTGCACTTACCCTGCTGTTTGGTGAGGCCTGTGCAGGCCAAAGATCTCAGGTCCAGCCATCAGAGGGATCCCTGAATGGGCATGTTCATCTTGCATGGCCCGTGTGTGTGTTTGCGTGTGTGTGTGTGTGTGTGTGTGTGTGTGTGTGTGTGTGTGTGTAAAATGTGCCAGTTTTGTGTGTGTATGTGCATTTGTGTGTAAGAGAGAGAGATTCTGTTTGATAACATGTGGATTCAATGTGTCTTCATAATCAGGAAAATGCCTTTGCACCTTTCAACTCCCTGTCGTGTGACAAAGGTGTCCTCTTCAATCCAAAAGCTAAGGCAACAGTATCGTTATTAGACTGGATCACATGTCGTGCCTACATGGAATCCCTAACTCACTCTCCACATGCAATGGTTCCCAAGCATGTCTCTCTCGGTCCTGGTGTCACAGTGTGGGAGACTCCACACAAATTGGCCAGGCCTGGCCTCATTTTCTTCTCTTGCCCAGTCAGGAATGGCTTCTTTGGTGCTGGATAAAGGGAACTGAGGGGAATCAGGAGAGTGCTGGCCTTTTGCTTTTGGGACATGGGTCATTTACGTGATTGGCAAGTGGCACACCCTAGCCATCTTTGTGGACAAGCCAGAGAAGATCCAGGAGGGCAGACCCTTGAGAGGCCTGCTCTGACATATTAAGGCTCCTGAAGGTGGTAAACCCATGACCGTGGACTTTTATAACAAGTAAGCAAAACCTTCTCTCTCATTCCCTGCCTCCATACCTCTCCAGAATTGATTGACAGAGCCTGTGGCTTCTCACATATCTGGGACATTTGATCCTGCATGCAGACAGGGACATATTTAGATAATGACATCATTGCTGGTTTCAATCCATGAATGGATAGTATGAGCTCTGTGGAGACCACACTGTCTGGAAGAGCATTCTAGAAGAATCCTCTTCCCTTGACACTAGCACAAAACTATGCAACTAACAGCCAAAGCCCTGGTGGCTCATGCCTGTAATCCCAGATGCTCAGGAGGTGGAATCTCAGAGAGTGAGGTCTGAAACCAGCCCAGGCAAGCATATCCATTAGGAACATAACTATCAAAAACCAGAATGTAGAGCTGTGGTTCGAGTGCTACACCACCAGCCTTGAGCAAAACACAAGACCTGAGGATGAGCTCTCTGGTTCTGAGTTCAAACCACAAGACTTGCACAAAAATGACAAAGAATGGTGATGAAAAGAATCAGAACAAGTACCATAAGTTATTCAAAGCATTTCCCCCGGTTGATGTCCTCCTTGGCTACTCGAAAGGTCTGGAAGAAGTAGCTGGGATTTGTGGATAGGAAATAAAGACTTGGTTGTTGTTCTGTTGTTGTTTTCTTGTTATCTTACAGGCAAACTGGGGAGTGACAAAAATACACTGTTGTGGGTGAGCTGAGGGAGGATGGGGTCTATGTAGGAGAGTGTGAGTACAACGCGGTATAGACAGAAAACTGGACTCAAAGCAGGGGTGTGCACATGGTTGGGAGATTCATGGAGGTCACTTCAGGTGTTACATCAATAGCTTTGAATTCTAGAAACATCCAAGAGTCGGACATTATCAGAATTAAGAAAATACAATCGACATCCAAGGTGCTCAGTTCTTCCTAGAAAATTTTATTATTTTATTGTTTATTTTATTATTATATTTATTGTTAAATATTTTTAACCATTCTATTTTATTATTTATTATTTTATTATTCATTTTCAAAAATGGCCTCTGAGTGGTTACACATGGGAGTCACCATTTATGAGAGCGGCAAATACATCAGATCTTGATAGATGTCTCCACATTTGGGTGTATGTGTGGGCAGGGGGTGTGGATAGCTTTGGCAGTGGGACACAATTTTTTAAATCATGCTGCATGCGTATTTAAAAAAAAATCTGAAAACTATATAAACAGGTGATACAGATGTGATCAGCCCCAGCTCCTGACTCTTAAGTTATCAGCACATATATTTATTCATTGTAATAGGTTTTTCTTTTGTTTGTGTGTTGGTGCAAATCAATTCCCTTTCAACAGAGTGAGAGGGGGAGGAGATGGATGAATTAGCATTGTAAGGAAATGTCCATGAATTAAATTCGGGGGGGGGGGGATATGTTCAACAATTGCTTTAACTAGTTGGTCAGGTATTATTACATCTCATTGGAAAAATGTGATTTGATGTCCATATGTTCAACATTGATCGAGACTCACTGTGTTCATAAAATTGCTTTGTTTTAATTAATTAATTTTAATTAAAATATACATCATAATAAAGTCTATTAGAGGTCTGATAGACAAATGATCGAAGGAAAAGTGCTCCAATTTACTGAATCTCTGATATAAAAGTCAGAATGTCAATAGAAGGAGAGCATACCTGCACCTACTGAATTTTTATCAGTTTAACCTGTGACATGTGGGAGCACAGATTCAGGAAGATTCAGCCTTGAATGGTGTTTTGGCGAGCATGGAGAATTCAGAAATTTATCTATGGGGCCCATCTCCACCCCAAGAAATCAAGATATTTGAACTTCAAGGGAGTGCATGAGATGGATTGATTAGGTTCAAAGTTACTGATTATTGACCACCAGCTTAATCCAGAAGGAGAGGAGAGAACAGTCTATTCCACACAGGACTAGGGAAAAGTGAAATGAGGTGAGGGAACTCAAGTGGACTCACCCTGGGTTCTTTCTCTTCCATAGTAGACTCTGGTACGAACACCTTTGAGCTTGTGAAGCAAAGCAAAGGCAACAACATCTTCTACAACGTGAATGTGGACAATGAAGGACAGATAACACACATGATCCTGGTGGCAGGTGGGTATAAGTGTGGGGGAGGACACCTATCCACCTGGGCCAGGGGAAGAATGGGGGCTGGACTGGGATAGGGCAGAGTAGCCCATGGTTGATCACCTTAGCCCTGTACTGTTGAGTGGAGGAGTCAGAATGTTTTTCTGTATAGCAGAAACGTCACTTTGGAAACACCTGTCTCTGTCACACATTTAGTCCATCCCATTCCCATAGCTCCCTGTGAAATAGCCTGGGCCACCCATGCAGGAATAATTGGGCTGTCAGCTAGGGACCCACATGGCAAATTCTCATTTAATTTGACTGAAGCAGATTTAGTCCTTTCCTGGGGGAAGTGGGCTCATTTCCATGTTGAACTCGCCTAACATGTTCTCAACAGAGTGAACCGTAATGTAAATTTCCCGGCAGGTGTACACCAATGAGCCCCTCAAATATGTTGTCAATCCCCATGATATCTTGATTTCTGACCAAACATTTCAGTTTGATACTGAGGTGTCCATTATACTCAGGGAGAGCATCATATTGAGCATCTGGCTGAATGAATTATAAAGATGTGATTTCTAGTTTTGATTGATTTATTTTTTCAGCTGCTACAGAGCTAACATGGTTAAGTGAAGTTCAAATCATTTGGTCCTCTCCTTTTGTGAGGACAGGGCAAGAACACAGAAAACGTGGATGGTCATGCAGATGGGGATAAAAGGAAACTATAGAGTATGGAGTCCATATAGGAAATCTCAGCTGGACAGGGATTACAGGGGGCTCACGGCATTCACATAGTGACTCAGATGATTGAGATATAAGGATCATGGTTCAAAGCTAACCTGGGGCAGGAGTGACCATGAGACTCTATCTCCAATGAGTCACCAAAAAAAGCCAAAACTAGAGCTGTGGCTCAAGTGGCATAAGACTAGCCTTTAACAACAACAACAACAAAGCTCAAACCACTAGATTAAGCCCTAGGACTAGAACCACGATATAAATAAAAGTAATATATAAAATAATAAATAAATAAATAAAAATTAATTAAATTAAAGTAATAATATAAATAAAAATTAATTAAATTAAATAAAAATAAAATAAAAACAACAACCAACAAAGAAAAACAACTCAGTTCCACTATCACTTGATCACTGAGGCAGTGTTGAGAACACAGATGATTAACTGTCCAGGTCCTTGCTCAAAGAGTCACTGTAAACACCTGAACAGTGGAGGGCTGGCAAAAAGATTAATGTCCATCTACCTTGCCAATGTCACTGCTACAGGAGTGTGGGGAACCAATTTGCTCTTCCTGGTGCTGCTGGGCACAGGGAGGAAATTGGGGGCCAATGAATGGAAACAGCCCAGTGGGAGGCAACATGCCTTTCATGCCTGTCATCCCAGCTAATCCAAAAGGCTGAGTTCTGAAGTATCCTGGTTCTAATCCAGCCTGGGCAGGAAAAGTTTGTGAGACTCTTATCTCCAATGAACCACTAGAAAATCGGAATTGGCAACATATGTGTGTGTGTGTGTGTGTGTGTGTGTAAAATTCAAAGTGGTAGAGGGCCAGCCTTGAGCTGAAGAGCTCAGGAACAGCACCCATGCCTAGAGTTCAAACCCCATGACTGACAAAAAAAATTCAGAATATAACCAGACTCCTGCCACTAATCCTAGCTACTCAGTATAGAAGAGTTTGAACTCAGCTCCAAGAGACTGGGATGGCCCATTAATCACCCAAAACCCAGGAGTGGTGCTGTGGTTTACATAGTAGAGTGGTTCTAGTCTTCAACGCAGAGCCTTAGGGAGAATTCCCAGGCCCTGAGTACAAGCTCAGGACTGGAAAAACCCACAATGAAACAAGGACAGAATACTTGAGTGTTTCAGCATTAGGGCAAAAAAAGGTAACCTTCAAAACTGTAAGGATACCTTCATTTCTGTAGATTCCATATGAAATGTGAGGCCAGGTGGCTCTTTTTAAATTTTATTTTTAAATTTTCCTGTAACCACCATGAGATTTCCAGACCCATCAGATCCTACGGAAGTGGAGTATTGGGTGTACGACTTATTTGGTTTAAGCATTTTGGTGAACTCAACCTCCAGCCCAGGGTTTGGCTGGAATAGCAATTATTTCATATTAAAGTATGCCCACTCATTATGCATATAAACTGAGCTATGTCCTGTTAATTGTGGGTTGGGGGATGTTTAGAGGTAAACAGATGAAGTCTCCCCACTGTGGAGTTGTATGTTCTAGGCATCTGGTGTTCCTAAGGCCTTTTTTTTATGTCATTCAAGAGGCTCCAGCCTCTACATTCCTGGACTTACCCATGTCCATCCTTCCTATAGTTACCAGCAGTAGGGGAAAATATTTTTGCTTTTTGTCAGTCATGGGGCTCGAACTCTGGGCCTGTGCACAATCCCTGAGCTCTTCAGCTCAAGGCTAGAGCTCTAGCCACATATATAGCACCATTTCTGGTTTTCTGGTGGTATCACTGGAGATCAAAGCCTCATGGACATTCCTGCCTGGGCTGGCTTTGAACCTTTGAGATCCTCCAGATCTCAGCCTCCTGAGTAGCTAAGATGAGAGGCATGAGCCACTGGTGCCAGGCTGGCATTCTTTATTCTTGACACAGGACAGGGCTCAGTTCTGCTGAAAGGAAACCACCACATGGTTCAGGCAGAAGAGAGTTTATTGGGGGGGGGGCAATCCAACCACTAGCCTGCACCAGATGTAAGCCATGCTGAGAGGTGGAGCTAATAGAGGAGACAGAGTATATCTGGGAAAGAGGAAGAAGAGGTGTGGCGAAAACCAGATGTGGAAGAGATATGAGAAAGGAAGTAACCTCAGAGGAAGTGGAAGTAAGCCTAGAACCTGGAAATCCTTTGCTGATTCAGTCAGGTGACTGATAGCTACTGGTAATTACTGGGCAGGTGAATTCTGGTGAGCCTCCATTCTGTACAAGGACAAGTAGGGGAATAGAGAGGTTCTGTGGGCAGAACTAACAGCACCTTTACTTTGCCTTCCTGTATCACAATCTGTGACCAAAGCTACATTCTTGGTAAATGTGGGGTACAACATCAGTCACGGTCTTCAAGATTATTTTCTTTCCTAATGTTGAAACACTCAAGGACTCTGTAGTTGTCTCTGTGTGTTTTCAGGTCCTGAGTTGGTACCCAGGACATGTGCATCCTCCCTCAGGTTTTGTGTTCAAGGCTAGCACTCTACTACTTCTGGGTTTGGGGATGATTCATTGGAGATGAGAATCTCATGGACTTTCCTGCCCCCAGTCTGACTTCAAACCATGATATTTAGATCTTAGCCTTCTGGGTAGCTAGGACCAGGAGTGTGAGTGAGCCTGGAGTTATTCTAAATAATAATAGTAATTATTATTATTTTTATAATTAATAATATAGTTCTCTTATAGATTTAGTTTTCCATGATTCAATTGAAGTGGCTTATTCTGAGCCAGGGGACATTGATTTGAGTCTTCACAGTCAGAATTGGATTCTGGGGAACTGTTATTGAATCACTGAGTTAAGTCACAATAGCACAAATTTCCGAAGAAAAGGAAGAAGACAATGAAAAACATCGAATCCAGATAACGACTTTCCAGGAAAGAGGAAAAGATGTATCAAAGTTTAGGATGGATTGTTGTCTTAGAGCTGATTCCATTTGAATGAGGAAGATGGATGTGCATGCATTTTTGAAGATGCTACTGCCTATTGGGAGGGAGCAGTGGGCAATCAAATGCACCTGAGACCCTGTGAATGGCTTCATAGTGCAGATTGCACATGGAAAACAAAGCGCCTACAGAAGGAGAACATGGCCAGGGCAAATTTATTTCTAACAGGACCAAATCTGTGCCTGGGGCCTGGTCTTCCTAGGACAAGGAGATGGTTTCCTCAAACCTCTATCCAAGATGCATTTTTGGGTGGTAATGGCTGATGGGTAGTTTCTACTGGAAATTCCATGTGTATCTTCATGCCCAAATGATTTCTGAGGATCTGCCCTATGGCTAAGAGAGTGCGCCAATATGACATCCTCCACTAACTCCGAAAGTCCCCCGAAGTTCATCATCTTCCATGCTTCAGATCAAACATGACTGACTGTGTCCTTCTCCTCGCAATTATGTGGAGGCCGAAGTCATCAGGGAAGATTTCTGTGATAAATGTTTTTTCTCTTTCATGCAATTGTTTCTAATATATTTATAAGATGATTTCTATGCTGCTGTGTATGTCCCTCCCACACGGTATAACCCCTGCTTTCACTTGATGTTGGTATAATTTGTGGAAGGGAAGAGCAAAAACAAATCATTTGACTAAGGATACAGGTGGACCCATTGCAACAATGAGATGTACAAGTCGTTATTTCAAAAAAAGAATTTTACCACTTTGGTGGGGGTGGGGAGGAAGGATCGGGTGGGGAGAGGTGGAGGGAGTATGGGAATGGATGAGAAGGGGAAACAAAGAGGAGGCAACAATGCTTGATAAGAAATGTACTCGTTAGAAAGAATGACTTTTCCCCATTTGTTAGGAAATGGAAAGGCTTGGAAAAAATTATATTAAGTGAAGTAAGCCAGGCCCAAAGAAACATAGGTCCTATGGTTTCCCTTATTTGCAATATCTAGTATAGGTATGAGTCAAGCGAAAAAGGTCAGGAAAGTGAACCCTTAAATATGTATTTTAATGTTTTCGTTTCTTTCATACATGTGTTTCTAATGCATTTATAAGATTATTTCTTTGTTGCTTTGTATGTCCCTCCCCCACAGTGTAACCCCCGCTTTCACTATATTTGATGTCAGTATAACATGTGGAGGAGATGGGGACAAACAAGTCGTTTAAGGATTCAGGTGGACCTGTTGCAACAATGAGAAGTACAAAATGTCATGTCAAAACCAGCTTTACAATGTCGGTGTGGGGGGGGAGGGGGGTATGATTGGGTGGGGGGGAGGTGGGAGGCTGGGAAGGGAGGTGAAGGGTAAACAAAGGAGGAGGCTGCAATGCTTGGTAAGAAATGTATGCATTATCCTGCCCATGTAATTGTAACCCCTCTGTACAGTATATTCTCAAATAAAATAAAATAAAATAAAATAAATAAAAAAGAAATGTACTGGTTATCTTGCCCATGTAATTGTAACTTCTCTGTACCGTATTCTCACAAAAAAAAAAAAAAAAAAAAAAAAAAAAAAAAAAAACATAGACTAAGCCAGGCATCAGATGGCTGAGGCCTGTCATCCTAGCTACTCTGGAGGCTGATATCTGAGGATCACATGTTCAAAGTCAGGCCAGGCTTATCTCCAGTGAACCACCAGAAAACCAAAATGGTGCCATGGCTCAAGTGGTAGAGCACCAACCTTGAGTTGACAGTTCCCAGGCCCAGAGTTCAAACCCCATGACCACCACCACCACCAACAACAACAAAAATCAAAACAAAAAAAAGAGACTACGATAGTCTCCTTCAAGAGAGACTCTGTTAACCATGGAACTCCACTTATCCAATGAAAAATATAGTAGAATTAAAGTAGCAAATGGGTTGGGCCAGGTTTGTGTCTACTCACTCCAGGGAAGCTCAGTACTCATCTGTGAAAAAGTGCAAGGAAGGAAAAAATACAACAAGATCAAGGGAGATGTTCAATATGACAAAGTTTATGCACTCACACTTGAGTACAGTGCAACTGTAGACAAAGAACATACTGAGTCAGGATCTTAGATAGTGATTTCATTTCATGGTTTTTTTTTGGGGGTATTCTATAGGAAACAGCCCTGGGCCTCACCTGGAAATGGAATAATTTGGATGCTGGAAAATAGGATGTTGTTCTCCTTGGCGAGCTCCTCCACCTTCTTTAACTACCCTGGTCTCAGGGCCTCTAATCTCCCTGCATGCCATAGAGAGGAAATGAGAAATGGTGTGCACTGGAACGTGGCCTAGATTTCCATGTGTCCCTGAGCCACATGGGGCTGTCTCCCCACCCACTGCATGTCCCCAGCTGGCCCTCTGAGGATCAAGCTGGGTTCCCTATGGAGTGAAGGTGTGGTGACATTGATGGAAGTGAACATTTTGGGGTACACACACTTTTAGGGTCTTTAGGATCACTCATCTGTGGCACCCCAATAAAGTTACTTGTGGGAACTTTGCTCAAGTTCCCCACCAGGTGCCCCCAGGGGGCTCAGAGCGAGTGGGCTCCCGTGCTGCCCCCCCTTGTCCCTGGACCACAGCCACCTCCAGAGTTGCCAACCCTGCGGGCATTCGTGTGGCCGATTGCTACCAGAGCCCTTGCGGGCTGTCCTAGTCCTCCCCAGAGATTCCCCAGTACTAGATAGGAAATGTACTCATTACCTCACCCATGTAACTTTAACCCCTCTGTACAGTATCTTTACAACAAAAAAAATTAAAAAGAAAAGAGAAAAAGAAATCACAGATACTTTCAGGCCAGGGCATTTACCAATATTTATTAATTAAGCCCATGTCTTTTCCAGTCCTTGTTAGCCTTCTTCTATCTCAATAGAACTTTATAATGCAAAGACATTACCCATATCCCAAGAAAGATTAAAGCATTAAAGAATTAAAGTCACTTATACACAAGATTTGGCCAGTATAGACTTTGAAACAAGAGAACCCAATATCATTTGCTCAACCAGTAAAAATGATTTATTTTTTTTTTTTTACAAAAAACAGTATTAATAGGAAACTAGCTAAATAAAAGTGTGCATATGCATCATTAAAAATCTACTTTCAAAAGACAAACAAAAAATCATACTACAAATTTAGTAAAAGGAGGAATTTGAAACTGTACAAAATTAATATTGCAACTTTATTTCAAAGTATGTCTGAAATAGATTCATGGCTCAAATGGAAAGGCCTTCTGTTCAAACCTCAGTGCCATAAAACGAAAATAAAACATAAAACAAAAACCAAACACAATGACTTTCTATGAAGATTTCTTTTTAACAAAGAAGTGTATTATCCCATTAGCAGTTATTGATTTCTGGATGATACGACTGTGATTTTTATTTATATAATGTTTTTCAGTATTTCCCTAGCTGTCTAAAACAAGGATAAATGCATTTCATTCTACACTGTTTTAAGAAAATCTCATACACAACAGTTGCTTAATTTTTTAAAATGTACCCTTCAGGAATTACATGTTACCCAAAAAATAAATAAATAAGTCAAAATAAAAAAATAAACAAAGAATTTGTTGCTACAAAACTGGATTGAAAGAAGCACTATACTGAGAAGACTCCAAGACAATTTTTGATGTGTGATGGAAAAGGGGAAAAGGATGAGATTACTATCTCAGTAGCAGAGCACAAATACTTGGAACTATAAGCTATGAGGATACATCTACCAGTGTTCCCTTCTCATAATGAAGTGTGAACAATTAGCCTTATGGAAATTTGTTTGAAAGCTGGTGAACAGGAAATGGACTTAGCACATAAAAACAAGAGGTAAGTAAGAAAAGAGGTCAGTGAAAGAAAACCAACTCCTAATGTTCCAACTCCTAATGCACTCTCAGAATAAGTGGAGTTCTGCAACCATCTTGAAATTAACTGAATTGTGATTATTTGCACAGAAAGCTTGAAGACATTAACAAAATGCCAGAATCATCTAAGTAGGGTATTTGTGTACCATATTTATTCAGAAGCTTTTGAAATTTGAAATTTTGATTCTGGATTTGTGTTTTGGGAGAGGAAAGAATTGAATAAATGCTTCGAATGTGTTTTTCTTTTGTTATTTCAAAGGATAACATTACAAATGGTTTCACTTTTGTGTAAAGAATCTGCGCAGTACACCTTCTAGGAATAAAGCTAAAAAGTTGACTTTTTTGGTGGGGGGAACAAATTATCAAAAGTTTTTTGTAGTGCTGTGGATATTTGACTTTTTTTAATTGCTTAGATATAAAATGTCTTAGAACTTTAGAAAAAAACGATGCATACAATTCTTAGGCTTCGGTGAGTGACAGGAAACATTTTAGAAGAAAACTGTTTCCACTCATTTTGGAACTTTGTCAAACAAGTCTCCTGAGTACAAAGGAAGTACAAGGGAATAGTCCAGGAAGGAAAATGTCCTTGCAAGCAGTATCATGCCCAAACAGCAGCATCATGAAAGAATTCTGCAATTATCTTAGAAGAAAACCCTGAACTGGATGAGGTCACCCTTACATGTGCCTAGGCCAAGAACTGAACAAGGTTGAATGAAAATCTTCAGAAAAGGAAGCGAATCTCATTTGGGAACCTAATGGTAAGAGGGCCTGCCCACTTCCCCTGGTAAGGACACATTGCTATGGAAACCTCTTAACCCTTCAGATTCAGTAACTGACATCAGAAGATATCCCCTTGTCTGGGGTAAAACTAACAGAGAAGCTGGGAAGGTTAAGGGAGGAGTTGATGGAGGGTTAAAAGGAGAAATTGTTTGGCTTGTATCAAAGAGTTAAAGAAGGAAGGCTAGTAACAGAAATTCAAAACACCATGTCCTGGGAGCTAGTCAAACTTTCTAGCTAAAGTTTAAACCATCAGAGATCCCAGCCTCCCTCCCTGTTGTGAAAGAAACTACCCTTTGTAAGCTCTTGTCTCAGAGAAAAGAACTAGTTTCATCCCATTACTAGCAACAGAATGCTTTTATTTTGTGAATCTAAAGTCCTGACTTTAGCTTTACATATTAAGTCAGCCGTCTCCAAACTGTGCAGCACCATGGAAGTGCTTAATATATTATATACATTATATATTATATAGAGATATAGATATAGTGTCTTCATGGGTCTGGGGTGTGATTTGGCTAAAATAAGTGCTAAAACTCCCGTGTAGCCAAGTTTGGGAATTACTGAACTTCAGCAGTGAGGCGAGGTGGCACGGGATATGTTTAAAAGAAAATGCAATATTACCTCTCTGGACCTTTTTAAAACTAAGAATGAGCTAGTTTGCAACAAGCAAAACTAAGACAATAGGCTGCTGGGTACACAAAAACAGACAGCACGTCCTGACAACACCTTCTTTGAGCTTTATCTCTTTGTTGCTTTGTATGTCCCTCCCCCACAGTATAACCCCTGCTTTCACTATATTTGATGTCAGTATAACTTGTGGAGGAGATGGGGAAAAACCAGTTGTTTAAGGATTCAGGTGGACCTGTTGCAACAATGAGAAGTACAAGTTGTCATCTCCAAAAGGAGCTTTACAAGTCGGTGGGGGTGGGAGGGAAGGGGTGGAAGGAAAAGGATTAGGATTGGGATTTGGGGGGGAGGGGGGAGGCTGGGAAGGGATGTGAAGGGTAAACAAAGGAGGAGGCTGCAATGCTTGGTAAGAAATGTACGCATTATCCTACCCATGTAATTGTAACCCCTCAGTACAGTATGTCCACAAGTAAAATTAAATTAAGTTTTAAAAAAAAGAAAGATCGCACCAATGGGAGCCTTTTCTCCTCCAGGGAACAAACATCTTTCTCACCCAAAACGCCAAAACTTCAACATCGATTGTAGGAGAAAAGGAGCCACGAATGCCAGGACTCCCAACTAGGAAGAAAGGAGCCAGCAGCTCCAGAAGGAAACCAATCCTCGCAATCGCCCATCATCCATTTATATGGGGCCGGGGTAGGGGTCGGGGTGGGGGTGGCCACTGGGGTCCCCAGGGCTTTTGTCCGGAAAACCCACACCTGCTCCTTCTCCCGTCCCAACCCCACACATTGTCTGTGGCGCCCCAACAAAGTTACTTGGGGGAACTTTGCTCAGGTTACCCACCCGGTGCCCCGACAGTCTCAGGGGGAGAGGGGTGAGGCCGCTGCTGCTAGCGGGGCGCCCTGGCTCCCAGGCCGTGCCCCTGGGTCCCTGGACCACTGCCACCTCCCAGGTCGCCAACACCTTGGGCGTTTGTGGGGCCAATCCAGACCTGATGCCTGGCGGGCTGCCCTTCTCCTCCTCAGAGGTTCCCCAGGCTTGGGGCCGGCCAGGCTCCCCCGCCTTGGCCCCCTGGCGAGCCCCAACTGGATCCCTTTCCACAATTCAGCCCGCATGGCCAGTGCCGCCCAAGCAGGGTGGTCACGGGAGCCCCTGCCTCCCTGACCCCAAGGCCGACCACCTACCCACCCTATGGGTGCCATGCCCGGTCCCCCAGCGCGCGGCCACTCCGGCCAGCAGCCGGGCACGCGTGCCCTAGCCCAATATGTCTGGCACAGCACAAGCACAGAAGAGCCCTCCCTGCTAGCCCCCGACACCGGCACTCACCGCTTGCGCTCCTTGTCGCTTAGGCGCCGCCTTTGACTAGCCGCCTCAGCCCGGTGCCCTCTCCTCAGACCGAGGCCGGCGGCACTCAAGAAACCTGCGCCTGGTGGGCTTGGAGAGCACCCACACGCAGGGCGTGCTTGCGTCCCCGGACCTAACGCCTGCACCTGAGCCGCGGGAGAGGCTGGGCTGCTTGCACAGAGGCAGCCCTGTAGATAGAGCATGTGCAATGTGTGCCCCTGGCCTGTAGGCCAATCCCCCTACCCTCCTTGAGCAGTGGGCGAGATCCTGCTGGAGGCCTGGAGCTGGATGGAGCTGGGCCAGCGCCAGCCTTCACTGAGAGGCACTTTTGCCCAGGTACCACACCTGGAGTTTTCTTCCCTGGTTCCTATGTCAATGAATGTGTTATACTTTTATGGAGTACATTGAAAGGGATACAGAGTATTCTCTGCGAATAGGGGGCCCATTACATTTGGATTTTGTACTTCTTTGGGCACATTTTATCTGCCCTGTGTTCTAATAGGTTAATAGATTACGTATGCATAAAAATCATGCAGTACCTAAAACCGTAAACCCTAATAAGGCAAGGAATAATAGATAATATACTTATTTCTAACTCCGCCCATTTTAGATCTCCGTCCAGTACTGTGAGGAAGGAGAAAATACATGCTTACTGGGGAGATCGTGAATACTTTACAAAGGCTGAAGTGGCACAGCATCAAAGAAAATGTCAGCCTCTGAAAGGATCAAGTCTAACCTGATTATTATTTACAGCAAAGGGTTAAAACGGTGGCTGCAAAGACAGTTAAAGCTCATCTGGAAGTAAACTTTAACACTTATCCCAAGATTTGAGCAATAGTTCATGAATAACTTAAGAGCATTTAAAATGGTGGTCAGAGAAATCGAAAGTGCCTTAATTACAGAAAATAAAAAGATTAGACTTGAATGCGATAGTACATATTTTAGATGAGAAGCAATAGAATCTGAAATTCAAGTGTGGTTATCAGGAATGGATAACAGTACAAAGTTTCTGGAGATAATAAAGCACAAGATGACTTCTAGCTCTTTCTGGGAACTTATTGTGAGAGACACCTACCTCATTAGATTGATTATTATCCTTGTAAATATTTATCAGTACATTAATGAAACTTACAAAATATATACCACTACCAATTTGAAAGAAATGTATAGGGAAAGATGCCTGGACTGTGTTAAACGAACTCCTTTTGTAGAATGCAAATGCTCCATAATAAACTTTCTGTTAGTGTTATCATCAATGTTTCTGACCCTTAATGTGCCCATCTATAACATGGGATCATAATATTTACCTGTACAATGGTTCACTTTACGGCAACTTTGGCTACAAATGGCACCCAGATAACGAAATATTATTAATTCTACAGGTTTCAATGAAGACGTATTTAAATAGGTAGCATTGTGAGAATATAGCACATTACCTTCCATAGTGTCAGTGGAAGGAAGGCCTAATATAAGCAAGGTAAGAAGGAACTCTGTCAGTTATAGATTACAGATCTTCCTTAGTTTTCAGGGCCCAGATGTTGGATTTGTTAAGGCTTCACAATCATAATGGATAGTGATGATGTATATTTTTAACATACACATGTATAACATATATCTGTTAAAATTATATTGGATATAATTGTATCACATAACTATATCATATATGCATGTACATATGTGTATGTATATGTATTTGCATATTGAAAAATATAGCAGATTCAAATTAGAGTCGTTCTTACTGAGGTTCCACATCACCAAAGTAAAACCTGAATTATTTACTGAACTTCCAAAAAATATGGATAGAAATAATAGCTAAAGCTTTTTTTTTTGGTCAGCTGGGGGCTTGAACTCTGGGCCTGGGCACTGTGCCTGAGCTCTTCGGCTCAAGGCAAACGTTCCCCACTTGAGCCACAGCACCACCTCTGGTTTTCTGGTAGTTTATTGGAGATAAGAGTCTCATGGGCTTTCTTGCCTTGGCTCACTCTGAACCAAGATCCTCAGATCACAGCCTCCTGAGTAGCTAAGATTACAGGCATGAGCCACTGGTACCTGTCTAATAGCCAAATCTTAAGCCAACAAGATTTGATTATAAAGAGGTAACGTGAAAGAAGTAATTTTTATTTGTTGAATTTGTTCCTTATCCCTCCTTTTCTCTGTCTCTCTCTCTTTGCCTGTTTAGTTCATTGGATGAGCTGGATGCTGCTTAGTTCATGAGCCACTAATAAAAGCCAATCAGATTTCTGAAATCCAAATGAAAGTTTGTTTTTTGACCTATATATATATATATATATATATATATATATTATATATATATACATATATATATGTATATATATATATGTATATATATATACATATATATGTATATATATATGTATATATATATATATATATACCCAATATATGTAGTATATTATAATTATGTTGTGTTGTTTCTGTTTCTCTACAGATTTCTGGCTAATATACCTTGGAAGGTTATGAAAATAATATAAATTAATTATCATCTAAAAGCAATTATGATTTTTAACTTGGTAGGTTATAAAAAAATTAAAGTGAGTAAAGAATCTCATATATAATGTGGTCTGGATAAATAGCAGCTATTATTATCCATGAATGAATACCAAAAACAAAAGCTAAAGGAGTAGAAAAGGTGAATAATAGCACTTTAAAATAATTTTCTACGTTTTGTGGGTAATCATAAATATATGTAAAAAGGAGGTTTAAGAGAAGAAAAAATTTGTTTATAGCTCTGATGCACAAAATAGTTGTATATATCATATTTTAATTCCTTGCAAATAAATGTGCTAATGATCCATTAATTACAGAGAGCTGTACTTTTAAAATATAATAGAAAGCAGAGGTTTAAAATCACATCTGAAAATTATATTCCAATTTGCATAACAGTTCATTTCACTAGGGAAAACTTCCTTCTGAACTGATCTCCAATGTCACCAGGTAGTTACATGATATAGCACTTAACTAATATCAATGTTTTCATTCAGTGTCTTCTGGGGAAGCCAATAGCTATGGTGAGTGTGTAAAATTGGTTAAAACATTCTATTTAACCTACATACATTTCAATATGTTTGTTGTATACTAGGCAACATCCTCAATCCTCAGGGATTTGTCAAAAAGCTAAAAATAAGAATAGGAATATAAGCATAATTTAAGGCAGAATGTGTTATCAGGATGATAAACGACTTGGACAGTCGTGCCACCTTCTGGTAGCTCACACTTGACCTACTTCTCCTAATCATGATTCTACTGTAATTCCCAACTTTGCATAGTTTGGTTTAGTGAAAGCCCAACCAAATGCTTGTACACACCAAAATCCTTTAAAAATATTTCTAATTGGTGAAGTATTTAATAACCTAACATTCTCAGTCCACTGGCTCTTTGGTTCTGAGTATATATAAGATACTGAAGGACAGAGGGAGCAAGACAGAATTCATACAGATCTAAAACCTGTGCTCTTTTTTTTTTTTTTTTGCTTTCTTTGTTGTACTGACTTTTTTGTTTAGAGGGGATTTTACTTAAACTATAAGAATTGAAGGATTGACTCCCAGGTCAAGCACAACACTAGGTGCATGCTCACAAGCTTGTCAGCAGGCAGGTCATTCCCAATTTGGCCTAAATGAAAATCCCCTCACCCCAGGCAGGGCATCTGATCATTTGCATTTTCAGTACTCACCAATGACAAAGCTATGATGGAATTGAGTTGTGTGTGTGCGTGCGTGTGTGTGTTTGTGCATGCGTGCATGCGTGTTGCAAGTACTGCACTGGGTAACTTCCCTGAGCGTTTTTCTTTTTGCCTAAGGTGAGCATTCTACCCACTTGAGCTTCACAGCTCCATTTTTGGCTTTTTGGTGATTCACTGGAGAACAGAGACTCATGCACTTTCTTGCCCTGGGCTGGCTTTGAACCAAAATCTTCATATCTCAGCCTCCTGTTAAGCTGGGATGACAGGCATGAGCCTCCGGTTTCCACCTGAATGTTCTTATTTCCTCCAAGCTCTGGGGTATCCTTTACCTTATGTGCATTTCAGCACACATTTTCTGTGTTTTTTAGCCTCCCTCAAATGAAAGGATGAAATGAAGTGAACTTTTCCTTTACCATGTTATCCCTGGTTACTTATGAGAAAAACCCACATCAAAAAGCTAAATCCCATTTTTGCAAATGGTTCAACCAAGGCTCAATATTCTACCACCCCCCTGTGTATGACAGACACTCCAGTATAAAACTCAGGAGCTTGGTGCTAGGTGTTTAGTCAAAGCTCCAGTTATTTTCATGTTGGAGAACTTTACATTTGAGAGGCTCAATTCCCACCAATCTGTGAGGAAATTTAGATTTATTTTCATGCCTTGAGAACGTGGTGAGAGAGTTCAACACAGAAATGAGCTCACTCCACATCATGGAAAGAAGTGTGTATAAATCAAATTTAATAAGAATTTCCAATGTGGGTTCCTATCTGTCAGCCGCAATATCACTGTGTGAGTGGCACAGGCCACTGCCTAGCGAGCTGTAGCAATGGGTGTTTGCCATAGAGCCAGGTATCTTGAAAAAGACCCACGGAGGTGTTTCTGGTCTACAGAAACCTGATTCTGCACCCATTGTGCACCCTGAGGCCTCCTGCATGCACAGAGTTCTGTAAAGTGAGGCACTGTCCGTTCTTCTCCATCCCCAGCACAGCCTCTGATTCACCTGCCACCAGGATTATGAATGTGATATTTCCTTCCTTGTCCACATTCCTGTTGTAGAAGACGATGACATTTGCAGCAGAACTTGGCAATAGTTTTCACCAAAGTCTGCCATGGAAGAAGTAATCATGGTCCGTGCACTAGAGTTCCACCATCTCATTTCATAGTCCCCTGCCCAGTGTGGAGTAAACCATTCTCCACTCCTTCTGGATGAATCCTGGGTTAAGGAACCTGGTTTCTAATCAATCCCATGAACTTTCTTGTAGTTCAATCACTTGGAGTTTGGGTGAAGAATTCCACCCGCTCCATAAAGTGCACAGAAAACCAATTCCTGAATTCTCCCCTATCCCCAAACCATCATAGAAAAGTATTTCCACGAATCTTCACATTCATTTGTTCTAGGTCTAATTGAGTGCATGTCAATATGTGAACGTTTGCTCTTCTATTGATATTTTGTCTTCTATAGCTAAGGTTTCAGAAAATGAGACCACTTTACCTAGAAAGTTGAACTGTTGAGTACAAATGTACTCTTTAAAAGACATACATTTTTATTATTTTTTTTCTTTTTCTTTCCACCCCCCAACAATATAACCCCTGTTTTCACTGTATTTGATTCTGGTGTCCTGTATCTTGTATATACATTTTTGTAATTTGGGAAGGGGAAGGGATATAACTAAATGCTTAAATAAGGATACATGTTGACTCATTATGACAATGAGATATACAAGACACTATACTGAAAACGAACTTTATTATCTTTAAAAAATGTATTTATCTCATTTTAAATGTATTTTTATCTTTTTAGAAAACATATGATCTTTAAAAATATTTTACTATCTTTGAAAATATATTTTCATTATCTTTTTATATATTTTAAATTATCTTTTATCTTTATATTTTATTATCTTTAAATGTATCTTCAATTATTTTTCTACGTTACAATATTTTAATTTATTTTTACTATAGAGTTGAGGGGTAAGCATTTCATACATCAGATAATCAGAACTATATTTCTTATCTTTTAATTTTTAAATATATTGTGTTATTTATAAGTGGTTTGATAGAGGAGTGGCCTTTCAATAAAGCAATTTGTGAATATAATACAACTGGATCCACATGAAAAATACATGCTCTTTTTTTTGGACTGCCCTGGGTCTTGAATTCAGGGCCTGGGCACTGTCCCTGAACTTCTTCAGCTCAAGACTAGCACACTATCACTTGAGCCACGGTGCCACTTCTGTTTTTTTCTGTTTATGTAGTATACTGAGGAATCAAACCTTGGGCTTCATGTATGCAAGGAAAGCACCCTACCACTGACCCACATTCCCTCCCTGAAAACATATGCTTTTAATTTTTTCCAATTATTCCAAAGCACAACAATACCTGACTTCCTAGATTCAGCATGTTGCACAGATTTTATTTTCCAATTCAATCCATATAAATTGCTTTTGGATGTCTATAAAATACTTGTATTCATAAACCGCTTTTGTAGAATGGCAATTGTTTGGTACAACCATTGAATGTTCATAAAATATTATTTTTTTAAAAATTCAGGTATTCCCCAGAGGAATTGGGATTACAGATCGGCCAGACTCTCATCTGTCTGTCCTGTTCAGACAATGTTAGAGTAAATTATTAAAACAAGTATTACACTGTGATTATAAATTAAGTAATTAGTTAATTAATTAACCCAAGATCGAGTTTGAGTGCTGGGAACTGCTTTTAACCACTAAAGCCATTCCCACCCCACACCCCAATGAAGTGACATTGATCAGGAAAGATCTTTTGTATTGGTCAACTGCGTGGATAAATCCAAACTCTTGTGTGCCACCAACCACTGACAGATCATTTTTTAATGCAATAATAAAAATAAAATACACTGAAGACTTTTTTTAATGTGTAATTTCTGAATTTCCTAGGAAGAAGCAAGCACCTACAGAGTGGACATGAATAACCTACATCACCACTGTCCTGACTTGTGGATGATTCTAGATTTCAAAGCCATGTTTTGAAAGATCTGAAGAATCTCCCCCACTGAGTGCATGGCCCGTGTTTTGACTGATGTCCTCTTTGCACACCACAGTGTACTTACAGTTAGCTACGAAGACTCCATTCTCATTCTTCATGTGCATAACAGTGTATTTTTGCCACTCTTTCACTCTCTCTTTTGCCTGAAAATCAATAACACAAAGCAACCAGGAAGTCCTTGTTCCAATCAATACATTCCAGTAATTTTCTCCAATCTGGCTGAGTGGCAGAGGACTTCAACAGAAGAGATGCTTTTCTAAAAACTCATGTTCCCATTCTTGTCATTATTATTCTGTTAATACTATAATAATAATAATAATAATAATAATAATAATAATAATTATTATTATTATTATTATTATTATTATGTGCATGTCTTGGAGCTTGAACTCAGGGCCTCAGCACTGTCCCTGAGCTTCATTTTGCTCAAGGATGGTGCTCTACCACTTTAGCCACAGCCCCACTTCTGGTCTTTTCTGTCTATGTAGTACTGAGGAATTGAACCCAGGGAATCATGCATGCTAGACGAGCACTCTACCACTGAGCCTCCCTCCCAGTCTGTTATTACTATTTTTGTACAGGTCCTGGGACTTGAACTCAAAACCAGAGTGCTGTTTCTTAGGCTTTGATTTGTGCTTAAGACTCATGCTCTACCAATTTGAGCCAAAGCTGCACTTTATGTTTTGTTTTGTTTTAGGGGTTACAGGTAAGAGTCTCATAGACTGTTCTTGCCCCCGGCTGGCTTTGAACCACACGATCCTCCAGATCTCAGCTTCTTGAGTAGCTGGGATGACAGACATGAGCTACCAGGACCTGGTTGTGGGTTGAATATTTTTTATTTTATTTTATTTTATTTTATATGAGAACATACTGTACAGAGGGGTTACAATTACATGGGCAGGATAATGCATACATTTCTTACCAAGCATTGCAGCCTACTCCTTTGTTTACGCTTCACCTCCCTTCCCAGCCTCCCCCCTCCCCCCCACCCACTCAGACCCCCCTCCCCCCCACACCGATATTGTAAAGCTGGTTTTGACATGACATTTTGTACTTCTCATTGTTGCAACAGGTCCACCTGAATCCTTAAACGACTTGTTTGTCTCCATCTCCTCCACATGTTATACTGACATCAAATATAGTGAAAGCGGGGGTTACACTGTCAGGGAGGGACATACAAAGCAACAAAGAAATAATCTTATAAATGCGTTAGAAACACATGCATGAAAGAAACAAAAACATTAAAATACATATTTAAGGGTTCATTTTCCTAACATCACATTATCTGACCTTTTTGGCTTGACTCATACCTATACTAGATATTGCAAATAAGGGAAACCATGGGACCTATGTTTCTTTGGGCCTGGCTTACTTCACTTAATATAATTTTTTCCAAGCCTTTCCATTTCCTAACAAATGGGGAAATGTCATTCTTTCTGATGGAGGCATAGAATTCCATTGTGTATATATACCACATTTTCTTGATCCATTCATCTACTGAGGGGCATCTGGGTTGGTTCCATATCTTAGCTATGGTAAATAATGCTGCAATAAACATAGTTGTGCTGGTAGCTTTAGTGTGCTCTTGTTTGTAAACATTTGGGTAAATGCCCAAAAGCGGGATTGCTGGGTCATAGGGTAGTTCTATGTGAAGTATTTGAGGAACCTCCATACTGCTTTCCAAAGTGGTTGAACAAGTTTACATTCCCACCAACAATGAAGTAAGGTTCCTATCTGTCCACATCCCCTCCAGCATCTGTTGTTGTTAGAGTTCTTGATTTTTGCTCTTCTAACTGGAGTGAGGTGATATCTCAATGTTGTTTTGATTTGCATTTCTTTTATGGCTAGGGATGTTGAACATTTCTTCATGTGTCTATTGGCAATCCTTCTTTCTTCTTCAGAGAAGCTTCTCTTTAAGTCTTTCGCCCACTTATTTATTGGGCAGTTGTTTCTTTGAGGATTTGTTGTTGGGTGGTTTAATTTTTTGAGTTCCAAATATATTTTAGATATGAGACCCTTGTCCGTTGTATGGCTAGTAAAGATCTTCTCCCAAACGGTGGGTTTTCTATTGATCTTGCTAGCTATGACATTTGCCTTGCAGAAGCTCTGCAACCTTATGCAATCCCATTTGTCAAAACTTTCTTTGATTTGTTGTGTTTCCGGGTCTCTATTGAGAAAATTTCGGCCTGAGCCAAAGAGACCTAGGGTTTCTCCTATTCCATCCTGTAATGTTTTCAGAGTGTCTGCTTTGAGTTCAAGGTCTTTGATCCATTTGGAGTTGATTCTGGTGCAGGGTGAAATATAAGGATCTAGCGTTAGTTTTCTACATGTAGTTAACCAATATTGACAGCACCATTTACTGAAGAGGCTGTCTTTCTTCCATTCTATTGTTTTAGCTTCCTTGTTGAAGATTAGATGGCTATAGGTCTGTAGGTTCATTTCTGGGTTTTCAATTCTATTCCATTGGTCCTGAAGTCTGTTCTCATGCCAATACCAAGCTGTTTTGATTACTATGGCTTTATAGGAGAGTTTGAAATTTGGTATTGATATTCCTCCAGCAGTGTTCTTTCCGTTGAGGAGCGTTTTTGCTATTCGGGTCTTTTATTGTTCCATATGAATTTTTGGATTGCCTCTTCTATTTCCTTGAAGAATGAGGGTGGAATTTTGATAGGTATCGCGTTGAATTTGTAGATAACCTTGGGAAGTATTGCCATTTTCACGATGTTAATCTTGCCAATCCAGGAGCATGGGAGGTTTTGCCATTTTTTAAGTTCTGTGTTGATTTCCTTTTTCAAGATTTTAAAGTTTTCATCCTAGAGGTCCTTCACTTCTTTAGTTAAGTTAATTCCTAGGTATTTTATTTTTTGTGGGGCTATTACAAATGGAGTTGCTTTCCTAATTTCAGCCACACTTTTCTCATTGTTGGAATACAGAAAAGCCATTGATTTTTGCAGGTTAATTTTATAACCTGCTACTTTGCCAAAGTTTTGAATCAGCTTGAGTAATTTGGGAGTGGAGTCTATGGGATTCTTTAAATACAAGATCATGTCATCTGCAAAGAGGGAGTGTTTTATTTCTTCTTTCCCTATTTGGATCCCCTTTATGTCTGCATCTTGTCTTATTGCTGTAACTAGGCATTCTAATACTAGATAGCAGAGAAGTGGAGAGAGTGGGCATCCTTGTCTTGTTCCTGAGTTAAGAGGAAATGGCTTTAGTTTTTCACCATTGAGTATAATGCTGGCTGTAGGTTTGTCATATACAGCCTTTATTGTATTGAGGAATGTTCCATGGATTCCTAATTTTTCCAAAACCTTCATCATAAAGGGGTGTTGGATCTTGTCGAATGCTTTTTCTGCGTCTACTGAGATAACCATGTGGTTCTTGTTCTTGCTCCTGTTGATGTGATGAATAATATTAATTGATTTGCGTATATTGACACAGCTTTGCATCCGTGAAATGAATCCTGTTTGATCATGGTGTATGATTTTTTGGATGAATTGTTGAAGTCGGTTGGCCAAAATTTTGTTGAGAAGTTTTGCATCAATGTTCATGAAAGAAATGGGTCTATAGTTCTTTTTCTATGATGAGTCCCTGTCTGGTTTTGGGATGAGGGTTATGATGGCTTCATAGAATGTGTTCGGTAGTGAGCTTTCTCTTTCAATTTCATTGAAGAGTTGGAGGAGAATTGGTGTGCGCTCTGCTTTGTAGGCCTTGTAAAATTCCGCTGTAAAACCATTTGGTCCTGCACTTTTCTTAGCTGGGAGGTCTCTTATTGCTGTTTCTATTTCAATGCTTGATATGGGCCTGTTAAGATAGTTTAACTCATCTTGGTTTAGTTTTGGCATGTCAATATTTGCTAGGAAGAGGTCTATTTCTGTCAAGTTGTCAAACTTATTAGCACAAAGTTTGAGAAGTATTCCCTTACAATGTTCTGAATCTTGGTTGTTTCCGTGGTGATGTTTCCATTCTCATCTCTGAGTTTATTAATTTGGGTGTGTTCTCTTCTTTTTCTTATAAGATTTGCTAAGGGTCTGTCAATTTTGTTAAGTTTTTCAAAGAACCAACTCTTTGTTTTGTTGATTCTTTCTATAGTTTTTTTGGATTCTAATTCATTTAATTCTGATTTAATTTTAATCATTTCTTTCCGTCTACTGGATTGGGGTTTATCTTGCTGCTCTTTTTCAAGGAGGTTTAGATGTGTCATTAACTTGTTAGTTTCAGATCTCTCCAATTTGTTGATGTAGGAGCTCAGAGCTATAAACTTGCCTCTGAGTACTGCCTTTGCTGTGTCCCAGAGGATCTGGTAATTTGTGTGTTCATTTTTGTTGAATAGCATGAACATTTGAATTTCCTTTCTAATCTCTTCCATGACCCACTCATGATTCACCAGTGTGTTGTTCAGCCTCCATGTGATACCGGACTTTCTTTAGTGGCATTTGGTGTTGAGTTCTAATTTTATTCCCTTGTGGTCAGAGAGAATGCAAGGTATAACTTCAATGTTTCTGAATTTAGACAAGTTTGCTTTGTGGCCTAAAATGTGGTCTATTTTAGGAAACATTCCATGTGCTGCTGAGAAAAACGTGTATTCTGATGCTGCTGGGTGAAATGTGCAGTAAATGTCTGTTAAGTCTAGTTGATCTATGCAGCTGTTTAGATCTGCGGTTTCTCTGTTGAGTTTTGCCGAGTTGATCTATCTAGTGGGGAGAGTAGTGTGTTAAAATTCTCAACAATTAATGTCTTTGGATCTATATGGGATTTGAGGGAAAGTAGTGTTTCTTTGATAAATTTGGGTGCTCCATTGTTTGTCGAATAGATATTTAGAATTGTAATATCCTCCTGAAGGAGAGATCCTTTAATTAGTATGTACCGACCTTCTTTATCTCTTCTCACGAATTTTAATTTGAAGTCTATTTTATCTGATATTAGGATTGCAACTCCCGCCTGTTTATGGGGGCCGTTTGCTTGGTAGATTTTGTTCCAGGCTTTAACATTGAAAATGTGTTTGTTTTTATGGGCAAGATGTGACTCCTGCAGGCAGCAGATAGAAGGGTCTTGTTTTTTTAATCCAAGTAGACAGTCTATGTCACTTAATTGGAGAGTTCAGTCCGATAACGTTAAGAGATAGGACTGAGAGGTATTTGGGAGTTCCTGCCATGTTATCCACCTTCTTGGGGGCTGCGAAAACTGGGTTCTTCCTATGGTTCTTGGATTCTCAGTTTGGGTGCAGTTTCTTGGCATTTATTGTTGGTTTTCTATGTCTAGGACATCTTTAAGAATCTTTTGTAGGGCTGGTTTGGTGGAGATGTATTGTTTCAATTTTTCTTTGCTATGGAAGGTTTTTATTTGGCCTTCAGTTATGAAGGAGAGTTTAGCGGGGTACAGTATTCTTGGTTGATAGTTGTTTTTTTTTAGGGCATGGCATACATCATTCCAGGCTCTTCTTGCTTTGATTGTCTCTGCTGAGAAATCTGAGGTGATTCTAATTGGTTTCCCTTTATAGGTGATTACCTTTTTCTCCCTGACAGCTTTAAGGATCTTTTCCTTGGTCTGAGTTGATCCTGTGTGGATTATAATATGACGGTGGGATGTCCTATTCTGGTCTGGTCTATTTGGGGTTCTAAAGGCATCTTGTTTCTGAATAGGCTTATCTTTTTGCATGTTTGGGAAGTTCTCTGCTAGGATCCTGTTAAACAAATTTCCTAGACCATTAACTTCTGTTTCTAGGTGCTCCTCTACACCCATTATCCTTAAGTTAGGCCTTCTGATGGTGTCTTCCAGGTGTTGAATAGATCTCTCATATTTCTTGGAATTGTCTTGGATGGTTGTTTGTTCTTTCTCTATAATATCTAGGCTGTCTTCAATCCCTGAGATTCGATCTTCTGCATGGTCTAACCTGCTGTCAAGACTCTCTACTTTGTTTTTTATCTCTTTTCCTTCTAATTGGTCAGCTTTGATGGCTTCAAGTTCTTTGTTGAAGCTCTGTTTTAGGTCTTGTATGAATCTCTTTACTTCCTTAATTTGGTGTTCAGTGTTTGTCCTCAAATCACTTAGTTGATTGGTTATGGTTTCTTTGGACTCCCATTCCTTCTGTTGGGTTCCATTCAGCTTTCCCTTTGTGGTCTCCCTGACTTCCTTCATCTCTTTGTTAATGGATTCTATGGATACCTTTAGTGATCTTTGTGTGTTCTCTACCTGGTCTCTCAATTCCTGTATTACTCTTTGATTAGCTTCCTAGCGTTTGTGGGATTCCTGCAGTTCTCTTTGAGTGTTCTCAGCCTGCTCACGCCATTCCTCCCTTTCTCTTTGAGTATTCTCAAGTTGTTCACACAAATCCACTATTAGTTTTTGAGTAGCTTCATCACGCTTATGATATTCCTGTATAAACTTCTGGGATGCCTCCTCTCTCTCCCTATAACGCTCATACAGCGTCCTTTGTACATTGTCAAACTTCTCATTTATCATGTTTGCTAGTAGTGTTTGTAGAGGTATTTGGGAACTCTCCTCTGGATTACTCATTATCTGTTCTGTCCCCTGATTATCAAGATTGGGAATTGAGGTACCCGAATTTGCCATCTTTCTTGGGTTTTTCTGGCTTACTCTGCCCAATTGAGCTGAAGATAGCACCAGTTTTGTGCTAGAACACTATCTTAAGGCAACCATCAACCAAAGTTTGCATTTGTACAGTCAATAGTCTACAGACACAATCTAGTTCAACAGATACATCTATTCAACATCAAACAACTATATGTTAAAGGACTTCGAACTGCAGAAAATAATTTGGAAAACCAGAAATTATTAGGATTAGGGAGAGATGTGGGTAAAAAATAGGAATAGATTGGTGTGGGGAGGCACAGGGAGAGTTAACTATGTCCTAGTCACAATTCAGGAAATGGGTTGGGTAGGATGCAAGTAGAGAGAAAGAGAAAAAGAAGAGAGGGAAAGGGGAATGAAAAGAGACCAGAAAAAAATAGAAACATGAAGATTAATGTTATTATAGATATTAAAATACCGTCTATTTAGAGAGGAATGTGAATATGTTGAGAGAAAGGGAGGGACATAGAGGAGATGTGAAAAACTTTAAGGATGGGAAAGGGAGAAGAAAAGATCAGAAGTTCAGTAGAGCTAGACAAAAAACAAAAAGATAATTAAGAAAGAAAGAAAAAGAGAAAGAAGACAAAAAAAGAAAGGAAATCACTCATTCACATATTCCTAAAATAAAAATTATAAGAGAAGAAAAAAAAGTTACTGGAAAACAATTATTTTTTCAGAAGTTGCAAAAATTAAAGATTAATTATAGTTTTAGAAGAGAAAAAAAATTTTATATATATATAACATAACAAAAAACAAAAAACAAATAAAAAAGAAAAGAAGAAGAAGAAAAAAAATCTTTTGATTTTTTTTTGGGCGGGAGGGGTTGGAAGAATCCTGTATCGCCCTTTTGTCTGTAACCAGTCTCTTGTTGGAGTCTCTGCTCAGCTTGAGGTCCTGTGGCTTGATTGGTTTCTTAAGACAGTTTGTTCGAACAGGCAGAAAAATGCTCTGCTTTACCCCTCCCAGGTTAGTTTTCTGGGAGGGTGATCTGCTTTGAGAATCACAAAAGAGGGGGATGCGGTGATGAGGCTAGGTTCTGGGTAGAGTTGAGGCCTTTCAACAAACAGTAACTTTTCCCTGGGGCTATTTTGTGATAAATTTCACAGCACCCAGCCTGGAGCCATTCTCAGGGTTTATGTTTTTCAATTGATTGTGGTGGCTGCTAGAGGGAGGGGCAGCCTCTGGATCTGGTTACCCAGTGAGTCAAGCCACTCCAATGGCTGGCACCTGAGCTGGGTGACTTTTCCCTCATGAAGCTGAGTCTGGCAGGTCACTTCGCCGTTAAGTTCTTGTGACCTGCTAAATGACTCGTTTTATTCCAAGGCCTGAGCTGGAGCTAGCAGCTCCTCCGAGCTTTGTCGGTATCCAAGATGGAGATCACCGGTGCTGGGGGGGGGGAGGGGTGGCCTTCCCTCCTCTGCTCCCTGAGAAGGAGTGAGGACATCGGGCTTGTACTCACGCTGAGTCTTGGATCCTGGGTCGTCTCTGGTCTGCAAACTGCAGGATGAAGATGTCCGCTCCTTGTCGGTTCTTGTTGGTGTTGAGTAGAATCCGCTCTTCCACTGCGTCTGGCTCCTTCGTCCCAGACTCTCTGTTTCTCAGGTATGACCCCGCGGCGGTGGTCGCCGCCGCGACCCTGCTGCCAGCGGCAGCTCCTGGCAGGCGCTCAGATGTGTCTCCTTGGCTTCCCCTCTCTTAACTAACTCTCTGTCCTGTGATGGCACACTTGGTGTGATTCTTTGGCTTATGACTGTTCACTGGAACTCTAAAACTGCTTTCTATGCGAGAGCTTGTTCAGATTCCACCTTCTCCTCCGCCATCTTCCCGGAACCGCCCGTGGGTTGAATATTTTTATGTTCATGTTGAGACAAGAGGATTCATCCAGAGGGCTTTCCATGGAAGCTGTTTGTCAATCTAACTAAGTCAAATTCATTTGCCACACACATGGAGCTAGCGAAGGATCAAACTAGATGCTGGCATTAAAAACACCATAGGCACACAGTTTCCCCGTGGATGGAGGGTCTGTGGTCATGGTCCACTCCATGATGAGCTATGTATTCAGTGGAGGAATGAACACAGGAGGGCTTGTGTAGAATTTCTGGTTCTGTGATCTCAACATAGCCAGTAATCATCAATCGATGAATGGAAACCATTCATAATGTTCTTTTATAAACATTTAGATGGGTGCTTCCAGACCAAAGTCTCCATGGCTGTGAGAAGCCCAGGGTTCTGTGTTATCTTGAGGGTCAGAGGTAGGGGAGGGAGTTTTTCTTACATGATATAAAATGTATTAGGACTTGACCATCTTCATAGCTATGAGATGTCACATGAGGAGTCTCAGGGTCCTCCTTTCTGGATCTTCACCAGTTTGTCTGTGAGAAGGACCAGGGTGTGCCACTCCTCATCCACCTAAAGGACTATTGCACGCCTCAGCAACTTTCTCATCTTTTGCGTGAAAACTATTGCATCTTCAGACTTAGTAGGAAGGAAATGCAGTGCTGATATGACCCATGATGCAGTTAGTTGCCTTTAGCTTTTGCGCTGAAGAGGAAACAATCAGGACCTGACAGGGAGTTCAAAGGTGCAAGGGTATTTTCCTGTTTAACAAGGCATGCAAATCTACATTTTATTAAAAATAAACACACATGCACACACCCGACTCTGTCTCTCTCTCTGTTTTGTCTGTCTGTCTGTCTGTCTGTCTGTCTGTCTGTCTGTCTGTCTCTCTTTCTCTCTCTCTCTCTCACACACACACACACACACACATACACACATACACAAACACACACACACATACACCCACAAGTCATGCAAGAGGAACATGCCAGCAAAACTTGTTCATGGTACCTCAGCCTGCTGCACCTTGGGGCCAACATAGACCATGCAGAATAGCAGGACAATAAACAGAGCCTTCATCCGGCATGTGCCGCTGCTGCTGCTTCTCCCTGTACTGCAGATGCTCGGAGCAAGGACAGCTGTGGTGAGTAGGATCCAAGTGGATCCTTCCTTTTATGTTATGTCTAGGTGGCCTGGTGCATAATGCAGGCACTCTTGCAAGTCTGAAGTCCTTTTGTCATCTGAGTGTCTTCAGACATCTTGGGTTGTGGGTGATGGGTGGTGTCTGACATCTGGTACATTTGACAAGGGGATTAGTTATGCAGGGGAAATTAGGTGGATCTGAGTGACCTTCCTACTGGCATTGCAAGCACAAAGGTGGAATTCTGGGCCAAAGCCTGCAGTAGCTCTGTCCCTTCCATCTCCAGTCACTGCAGGAGGAGATGGGTGCCAAATCCATATTTCCAGAATTCCACCTCATTGGGGGCTATGACAAATCACAGATTTCAGGACTTCTGTCAGATGCAGTTCTGTTTAAGAAATTATTATTAAAAAATACACAAAATGACTTCTTACCTGATATATAAACTATATTTACTAGATAAATATATATACATGTATGCATATTTAGAAAATCCAACATATATATACACGTGCACACACACACACACACACACACACACACACACACACACACACACATATATATATATATATATATATATATATATATATATATATATATATATATATATATACATATATATATATTATTGTTGATTCAAATGCTCATTCTCCCAGGCAATCCATTGTGCATCTGCAGGTCATTTCACAGGAGAAATGACACCAGAATTCCAAATAGAAAACAAAACAAAATACATGAAAGAAAACAATGTGTTGTTGGTAGTTTTGTTTTGGGGAGGGGTTAGAGGTATTCGTGTTCTTGTTTTATTTTGTATGGTTTGTTTTGTTTTCTATTTGGAATCCTGGTGTCATTACTCCTGTGAAATGACAGAGAGTGGATTGCCAGAGAGAATGAGGATGTCAATGAATATATACATATGCATATGAATATATATGCATATACATACATGAATATATAAATACATATTCATATATATAATTGATTTACTAGATATACATATGTGTATACATATATGTATATCTAGTTAATATGAAGTATATTTATATTAGATAGATAGATAGATAGATAGATAGATAGATGGATAGATAAATAGACAGACAGACAGACAGACAGAGAGATCTTTAGGTGCAGCCACAGGACACCATTTTTTTAATTTAATTTAATTTTTTTTGTGAACATACATACAGAGGGGTTACAATTACATGGGCAGGATAATGCGTACATTTCTTATCAAGCATTGGAGCCTCCTCCTTTGTTTACCCTTCACATCCCTTCTCAGCCTCCCCCCCCCACCCAATCCACCCCCGCCCCCAGCACCAACGTTGTAAAGGTCTTTTCGAACATGACAACTTGTACTTCTCATTGCTGCAACAGGTCCAACTGTATCCTTAAACGACTTGTTTTTCCCCATCTCGCCCACAAGTTATACTGACATCAAATATAGTGAAAGCAGGGTTTATACTGCGGGGAGGGACATACAAAGGAACAAAGCGATAATCTTTTAAATGCGTTAGAAACAAATGCATTAAAGAAAAAACATTAAAATACATATCTAAGGGTTCATTTTCTTAACATCACATAATCGGACCTTTTCCGCTTGACTCATACATATACTAGATATTGCAAATAAGGGAAACCATGGGACCTATGTTTCTTTGGGCCTGGCTTACTTCACTTAATATAATTTTTTCCAAAAATTTCCATTGCCTAACAAATGGGGAAATGTAATTAAGTAGGCTAAAGACTTAAAGAGAAACTTCTCTGAAGAAGAAAGAAGGATGGCCTATAGACGCATGAAGAAATGCTCAACATCCCTAGCCATAAAAGAAATGCAAATCAAAACAACATTGAGTTAATACCTCAATCCAGTTAGAATGGCAAAAATCAAGAACTCTAACAACAACAGATGCTGAAGGGGATGTGGACAGAAGGGAACCTTACTTCATTGTTGGTGGGAATGTAAACTTGTTCAACCACTTTGGAAAGCAGTATGGAGGTTCCTCAAAAGACTTCACATATAGCTCCCCTATGACCCAGCAATCCCACTTTTGGGCATTTACCCAAATGTTAACAAACAAGACCACACTAAAGCTGCCAGGACAACTATGTTTATTGCAGGCCACCATTTTTGATTACAGAATAAGAGACCACACAGACACCTACATACCCTTCCTATATAAAGAAATTCTCAGATATGGAAACAAGAGAACTCTCTTCTTTTTTCTTTTATTTTTAAAGATTTATGTTTTTATTTTTGAGTGATTCTGCGTCATTTTCCTCATTTATTGTGTATCCACGTGGATATCCTTGGGTTGGTAGGGGGAGAGCACAGAACTTAAGGGAAAAAGGGTGACTAAGTGCAGTAGTGGAGCTCAAGTGCACACGTATAGGTGAAGTCTGCAACTCTCTGGTGGAGACAGGAGGGAGGGACAGGGAGAAAGTGAGGGAAGAGAAAACACTGTGCCAAAGGAAATGCATGCTTTTATTTTATTTTAATTTTTATTTATTTTTTATTGTGGAAATACTGTACAGAGGGTTTAAAATTACATGGGCAAGATAATGAGTATATTTCTTATCAAGCATTGTAGCCTCCTCCTTTGTTTCCCTTTCCCATCCCTTCCCATCCTACCCACGACCCCCCACCCAATCTTCCCCACCCCTCCCACCAAAGTTGTAAAATTCATTTTTGACATAACGACTTGTACATCTCATTGAAACGGGTCCACCTGTATCCTTATTTAAACGACTTGTTTTTCCCCTTCCCCTCCAAAAATTATACCGACATAGAATACAGTGAAAGTAGGGGTTATACTATGGGGGAGGGACATATATAGCAAAAAAGAAATTATCTTATATATGCGTTAGAAACAATCGCATGAAAGAAAAAAAATTTGAATACATATCTTAGGGTTCATTTCCCTAACATCACCTTATCTGACCTTTCCTGCTTAACATAGACATATACTAGATATTGCAAATAAGTGAAACCATGGGACCTATGTTTCTTTGGGATTGGCTTGCTTCAATTAATATAATTTTTTCCAAGCTTTTGCATTTCCTAACAAAGGAGACAATGTCATTCTTTCTGATGGAGGCATAGAATTCCATTGTGTATATATACCACATTTTCTTGATCCATTCATCTACTGAGGGGCATCTGGGTTGGTTCCATATCTTAGGTATAATAAATAATGAAGCAATAAACATAGTTGTGCTGGTACCTTTAGTGTGGTCTTGTTTATAAACATTTGGGTAAATGCCCAAAAGTGGGATTGCTGGGTCATAGGGGAGCTCTATGTGAAGTCTTTTCAGGAACCTCCATACTGCTTTACAATATGGTTGAACAAGTTTACACTCCTGCCAACAATGCAGTAAGGTTCCCTTCTGTCAACATCCCCTGTAGCATCTGTTGTTATTAGAGTTCTTGATTTTTGCCATTCTAACTGGGATGAGGTGGTATCTCAATGTTGTTTTGATTTGCATTTCTTTAATGTCTAGGGAGGTTGACCATTTCTTCATGTGTCTATTGGCCATCCTTCTTTCTCCTTCAGAGAAGTTTCTCTTTAAGTCTTTAGCCCACTTATTTATTGGGCAGTTGTTTCTTTGAGGATTTGTTTTTAGGGGATTTAATTTTTTGATTTCCAAGTATATTTTAGATATGAGACCCCTGTCCATTGTATGGCTAGTGAAGATCATCTCCCAATCCGTGGGCTTTCTATTGATCTTGCTAGCTATGTTCTTTGCCATGCAGAAGCTCTGAAACTTCATGCAATCCCATTTGCCCAACCTTTCTTTGATTCGTTGTGTTTCTGGGTCTCTATTAAGAAAATTTCGGCCTGTGCCAAGGAGACCCAGGGTTTCTCCTATTCCATCCTTTAATGTTTTCAGAGTGTCTGCTTTGACCCCGAGGTCTTTGAACCATTTGGAGTTGATTCTGGTGCAGGGTGAAATATAAGGATCTAGAGTTAGTTTTCTACATGTAGTTAACCAATATTGCCAGCACCATTTACTGAAGAGGCTGTCTTTCTTCCACTCTATTTTTTTAGCTCCTTTATCGAAGATTAGATGGCTTTAGTTCTGTAGGTTCATTTCTGGGTTTTCAATTCTATTCCATTGGTCCTGAGGTCTGTTCTTGTGCCAGTACCAAGCTGTTTTGATTACTATGGCTTTATATTAGAGTTTGAAATTTGGTATTGATATTCCACCATCAGTGTTCTTTCCGTTGAGGAGCGTTTTTGCTATTTGGGGTCTTTTATTGTTCCATCTGAATTTTTGGATTGCCTCTTCTATTTCCTTAAAGAATGAGGTTGGAATTTTGATAGGTATCATATTGAATTTTTAAATAGCCTTGGGATGTATTGCCATTTTCATGATGTTGATCTTTCCAATACAGGAGCCTGGGATTTTTTTTTTTTTGCCATTTTCTAAGTTCTGTTTTGATATCCTTTTTCAAGTTTTTCAAGTTTTCATCATAGAGGTCCTTCACTTCTTTGGTTAAGTTAGGAAATGTATTCTTACCTGACTCAGGTCATGGTAATTGCTCTGGGCATCACCTCCATAATGACAATGGAATAAGTTAATGTAAACAAGAGATATAGCTAGCCCTACTTTGTTAGGAAAGATCAAGGAGACAAAAGGAAAGAAGAAGGCAGATACCTCCTATAGATGGGGTTAGGAGTTAATCATTGATGGAGAGGAGCATCAGCCTGGAGGCACAGGCGGATCAGGGTTTAAATACAGTAGGGTATGAGACATGGGGATTTGTAATTTTGAATCAGAAGCGTCTGTATAAGCAGGTGAAATGAGGATACTGGATCTACCTGGCACTATCTTGCCTTCTTGTTGGATGAAGGTAGAGGCCACCTCCAGGTGATGGCTCTGCTTGAATCCCCAGAGGAAAGGAAATCTCACCCCCAGATGATGTGCATGCCTGAGTTCCTAGAAGAAGGACGTCCCACCCCCATGTGATGTGTGTGCCTGAGTTCCTAGAGGAACTTGGACAATAGTTTCATCCCAGTCCTGTGTCTTGAACTTGAATCTTGAGCTTCCTGTGACCCTTATCTTGACCCTTTTTAGGCCCCAACAATTACACGCACCATTTTTCACCATGCTTCATGTTTCCTGCGTCTCCTCAGATCACCATGGCATCTCACTTGGGCTTTTCACTGGAGTTGGACATTGCTTTTCTGTTCTTCATTATCCTCATGGCTCAGTTTCCTGATGGTACAAAGTGCATTCAAGGCTGCAAGTTTTCTGAGGACATGTATCTGCCTGCAGTTACTGACTAATAATGAACACTCTAATAAAGACTCCTAATCTGACCTCTCAAAATATGTCCAATCTGGATCTTACAAATGAATTTCAATATAACACAGATGAGGCCAGAGGGCAGAGGGCATCTGGCTGAGAACAACTCAAGAATGGAGATACAGATAAGATTCTGATGAGATTCTCTGGGTGGAGATAGCTGGGCAGAGACCCTGGACGGCAGCATGGCCAATGGGCCAAGAGAGCTGTGAGACCTATGCAGATGCCCCTCAGCCATAATTGTTGAAAGAATGAAAGAAGGAATATAATAGATAATAGATGTATAGATATATCTATTAGATATATAGATAATATAATAATAATAGAATTCTTACTCAAAGTGGACATGGATTTCCTTGGACCATCTTTGGTCACAGAGGAAGCCATGAGTTGTCAACCTCTCAGATGGGACTTGAAGGACAGATCTGAAATTATCCAGGAGACATCTGTGAGCAGGAGGGATGGATGGGCAGAATTCATACACAGATCTCCCCCCACCCTTGCCCCGTGCAAGACATGAAGTTGAGGATCGTGGGCAAATGGACCAACTAAGGTTCCTGAGACTGATTCCTTCCAGAAAATTCTTTCTTTTCCTAAGCACTCCTGAAAAATAAAATTATGCTCCTGGAGGATAAGACTGAGACTGAGACAAAAAATATTACCATGAGTTGAACAATGATAAAACAAAATCATTTCTATCCCTGAGGAATCCAGTATTTGACATTTCCTATTCTGGGCTTGGGGTTTACTCATTTGTAGAGATTCTGTGTCCTCACCTTTAGATGTCAAAAACCTTTCTTTGGGGATTAGTCGTTATGATGTCATAGTATTTTGAATTTTCCAGAGTTATGTACTGTGGATTTCCTTTCCCCAGTCAATTGAGAGGAAAAGGGATATGTGGAGTGGATTCCTATTTTCCTGCATTTACCACTTCAAACCACAGCCCTATTTTTCCACACAGTAGGAGTTGACACCAAGACTGGCTGGAGATTTCACTCTATTCTACCCTTTGACTAGCTGACTGTTCTCAAGTTGCTAAAGAATATAATTATGAGACGAGGTATTGGTGGCTCCTAGTTATTATCAGGAGGAGGGGATCTCATGATCTCATTTTGAATTAAACTACCCCCACCCCAGCCAAATCATCATCTCTCCACTCCTCATCCATCAAATAAACATACGATGAAAGTGAAGGTCAGGAAGTAGAGCTTCCAATAGTATTGGAAAACCTGAACATGAGTGTTGGGATCTGTCATTTTCTGTGAGGCTGAAAACATTTATTTCATGTTTAAGTGCTTCGTGTTTGGGGACTATATATTAACCTATGTGATTGTTTCTTCATTGATCACTCCCTTTATCTGTAATGATCTTGTCTGTTCTAATTGGTTTTAATCAGAACTCTGTTTTATCAGATGACAGGGTGGATACTCCTGCCTTCTCACAGGATGAATTTTCCTGGAAGATTCATTTCCATCCCTTTGCTCAGACTTGTGTTGATCTGTGACTATGATTTGAGTGTATTATAGAAAACACATGAGTGGATCTTGGTTTTTTTTTGCTCCAGTCTGGTCCGCTAATCTTTTACAGGACCAGACTTGGCCCCATTGACTTGTTTCTGTGAATCAATCCAGCAGTCCAATTATCTATATCTCTATTCCATCCCCACGTCCCAATTATTTTTTTGACCATTCGTGGGACTTGAACTTAGGCCTGGACTGCATCAATGAGTCTCTTTGTGCTCCAGGCGTGTGCTCCATCCCTTGAGACAGAACACCACTTCTGGCTTTTTCTGAGTAGTTGATGGATTCCTCCTGGAAAGGAAGAGGAGTTGCCCTTCTGTGACTTAGATCTGAAAACTCCACTCTATTACTTCCCATCATATCACTGTGAAGCTCTTCAGTCAGAAAATCATGTGCAAAGGTCATCAGTGCATGCTGTTCTTCCTGTTGTGTCAAAAGCACACATCCACTCTGCCAGTGCCTCTGCTTCTGCCCATATAATCCATATATGGACTACAGACTCTGCTACCTGGGGTTGACTGTGAACTTCATCCCATGGTTAGAAATGTAATGTCACCAGGTGCATTTCCCTTCAACTGTAATTTGAGGAATGTGGTCAGTTCATAGGAATGTCTAATAAAGAATATCCTGTGAGACATTTATAGAAATCACTGCTTCTCTAAAGGACATAGAAAGACATTGAGTTCATGGTTTCCTTTAATTTAGGACATGTCCTGGGACATGGACTCAGGGCTGGGATACTGTGTCTTAGATATTATTTTTCTCCCTGCTAACACCCTACTACTTGAGCCACATATGTACCTGTGTCCTTTGGGTGGTCAGCTGGAGGAAAGAGTCCAGAACTTTCACATGGCCTGGGCTGGTTTGGAACGTTCCATCTGATTCTGATGCTATCTGCCCCCAGGACTTCACTTCTTCCACCTGATAGCTAAATCAACCTCAGTTGCAAGGAAGCTTTGCCATTTCACCTTCAGCCAGAATGGAGACTTGGTTTCCCTTCCATCCATTTCACTAAGTGCCAAGTTGAAGAAAATAAATACTTGTGTACATGGAAGTGATAATCAGTTCACTGCTCCCAGTGAACACGAGTGTACTCAGCTCACCATGTTCTTGCTGCTCATCTGCTTAGAGAGCTGGAATTCCCTCCAGACCACCTGTCCCAAGCAGGACGTTTTTTTTGGCATGGGGTGTGGAGGGGGGAGAGTTAACACCTCTGGATGGTGAGCACTGATTGGTTCATCCAGGAGATTGACCCACAGGAGACTCTCATAAAAACCAAGGAGCCACCATCCTCCAAAACCATGAAGCTGAAGACAGAAAGCCCCACAGCATGAGAGTCCTGCTGCGGCTCTTCTGCTCGCATGGACTCACATGCTCAACAGAAATCTTAGAAGTCTTCCAGGTAACCTGAATACGGTGATGTGTCTCTGTGGGGAAATTGGTTGTCTGACAGTCAGTGTGTCTATCTCACATTGCTTCTGTGCATCGATCACAATTTATTAATAAGTTGTGCTGATTGTCCATAGTCATCCAAATCATATTCCATTTTGAATTCTTCCTTTGCCATTCTGCAGTAAATATAAAAGATTATTAAGAACATGTGGACAGGGGCTGGGAAGGTGGCTCAGTGGTAGAGTGCTTGCTTTGCATGCATGAGGCCCTGAGTTTGATTTCTCTGCACTGTATAAGCAGATAAAGCTGGAAGTGATGCTATGTCTCAAGTGGTAGGGCGCTAGCTTGAACTGAAGAGCTGAGGTACAGCACGTGGCCCAGAGTTCAAGCCCCATGAGTGACAAAAGAAAAAGAAAAAGAACATGTGGACAGCATGATCTGTGATTTTTGCAGTGTTATTTCATATAGGCTTAGGTATTGAATTTTTATAATTTTGTGCATGTGTTACTTTCACTCACGGGTCTCCTTGTGATCATGCCAAAGAGGCCTAGAATCTCTCCCTGAAAATCCTCATCCTGTCTAGTTCTCTCTCTCTCTTCCAATTTATTAATGCCATGCAGCAAGAATCAGAGACTCTGAATACTTCCAGTAAATTCTCTTTTGAAAGAAGCAAAGTCTGGTAGCTCAGAGTCTGGAGAGAGAACTCTCCAGGTCATTGCAAGCAGGTTACTTGAACACCTGAGTGTTTTGGGAGCAAAACTGAAGATTCATGCTTTAACATGCCTGATGGGGTGTTTCTTATTCAGCCAGAATATTGGTACACATAGACCCTCACAGCTGATAATGAAGAGCAAATCCTGGAGGGTGTACAACTGAGATACTTAATGCTCTATGTCTGCACTAGTAGAGAACTTGATGTCATATGCACAATTGCTTATATCAAGGAAGCTGGGCTTCCCCCACAATATATACACTCATACCCTCCCTGGTCCCCGTAACTGATCCATCCCCCCAGCAAATTTACATTTTAAATTTAATAAAATAGTTAATAAATATGAAATTGACTCATTTGCTATTGACCATTCTCTTTAAATTCTAACATTTAAACAATCACAAACAAGGCCACACTAAAGTTAACAGTACATCCATTTTCATGGCAGCATTGTTTACCATAGCTAAGATATGGAAACAACCCAGATGCTTCTCAGTAGATGAGTAGACCAAGAAAATGTGATATATATATGTGCGTGCACGCGCGTGCACACACGCACACACACACACACACACACACACACACACACACACACACACACACACACACACACACATACACAATGGAATTCAATGGTTCCATCAGAAAGAATGACACATGCCCTTTTGTAAAAAAAAAAAATGGAAAGACTTGGGAAAAAATCACATTAAGTGAAGTAAGCCATACCCAAAGAATAGGTCCCATGGTTTCCCTCATTTGTTAGTCCTATAGTTAAATAGCTATGAATAAGATTGAAATGAACTCCAAGGTATGAGAACAAGAGGGTTTTGTTGTTGTTTTAAATGTACTGTATGAAGTTATTTCTTTTTTCTTTTACTTTTTTTCCTTCGGTTTATTCCTCAATCTCTCTCTCTCTCTATTCTCTCTCTCTCTCTCTCTCTCTCTCTCTCTCTCTCTCTCTCTCTCTCTCTCTCTCTCTCTCTCTCTCTCTCTCTCTCTCTCTCTCTCTCTCTCTCTCTCTCTCTCATTGTGTGTGTTCTGGAACTGGGGCTTGAACTCAGGGCTTAAAAGTCTACCTTGCCCCCTTTCTCCCAAAGCTGGCAATTGACCCATACCTCTGATTTTTGCTGGATAAATAAATGGTGATAAGAGCCTCACAAACTTTTCTGCCCTGGCTTTCCTTCCATTGTGATTTTTAGATCTCCGTCCCCTGAGTAGCTAGGAACACAGTCATGAGCCACCAATGGCCCAGTTCTACTTTCCATTAATTGGCAGTTAGTCATGATATACATAGTTCAGATTCATACTTAAATTTTTTTAATTGTTACTATAAAGATACGGGTTACAGTTTCATAAGTCGGGTAAAGAGTACATTTCTTTTTGGACAATGTCACCCCTCCCTCTTTCTGTTTGGCTTATTTATAGTGAGTCTAATGTAACCTTCATTCTTAAAGACTAGTTTATCTTTACTGCTGAGCCCTAATTTTTCTGAATTCACTCTTAGCCCTCAGGTGTTCAATGAAGTCTGTTCACTTTGGTTGCCTAGAAACCTGATGTTTCAGCCTAGCTTGAGCTTTGGGGATTGTGTCACTTACTACTCAGGTAGTTCCTCTTCCAGCTTTGTGGAATTACCTAGTGCTTGAACAGGGTATTATTCAGATAAAGTCACATGGGCACATCTGTAGATTCTTGGAACATTTTACTTACATAGCTGCATCTTCTGAAGTTTTCTGACTTTCATGTGGTAGCTGCTTCAGCCTTCCCTGACTCCAGACATTATCCCTGACTTATTTTGCCTGTGAGAGTTCTGTTGGCTTTAGGTTCTCCTCTGTGTGTTGTGGTTTGGAACTTTTCTCTAGGCAGAAAGCACAACTGTAGGGTTCACTTTGTTTTTCTTTTCTCCTGGACCAAAGTCTTGTTCTGTCTTTTCTCCAGTCTGAAAATAGTTCTTTCTTCTATTTTGTCTGGTTTTCCAGTTGCTGTGTAGGAAGGCAAGTGTAATACAAGCTTATTTACTTTACTGGAAAGCAAAAGTTCTCTCCATAATACAGTATTTGATATAACATAGTTAAATTACTTGATGTACTTGTTGATCTAGCAAGAGATGTCTAAAGGCAAAACAGAACAATTATTTTTGAAACATATTCATTTTTGTAATGTATATTGATTCCCTTACTAAGAATCAGGATAGTCTTCTAGGACAAAGTTGAGCTACAATTTGTATACTGTTTCTTTTGCAATATGACACTGTATTGAGAAATAATATTTATGTTTATACTATAGAATCATAGCTATATTTATACTACATAATCACAGTATATTGTAATACACAAATAAAGAATAGTTCCTGGGCTGGGAAGGTGTCTCAGTGGTAGAGCGCTTGCCTTGCATGCATGAGGGCCTGGGTTCAATTCCTCAGCACCACATAAGCAAAAAGAAAAAAGCCAGAAGTGGTGCTGTGGCTCAAGTGTTAGAGCGCTAGCCTTGGGCTGAAGATCTGAGGGACAGTGCATAGGCCCAGTGTTCAGGCCCCACGACCGGACCCCCCCGCAAAAAAAGAATAGTTTCTGTATGTATGAGGCTTACCTGAGGGTGTTCCTTCATGCCAGTTTGTAGCCACACCTTTGTGTCTGTTCACAGCCCTTGCCAGCAATTGATCTGTTTCTGACTATAGTTTCCTCTTGTTTAGAAGGTCATGTCACTGAAACTTTTTACTCTACTCTTGTGTAGATACATACTTTTTATTTTGCTAGTTCTGTGGCTTGAACTCAGGACCTGGCACCATCCCTGACCCTTTTTGTACTCAAGGCTAGAGTTCTTCCACTTAAGCCACTGCACCACTTCCAGCTTTTTCTGAGTAGTTTATCCGAGACAGGAGTCTCATGGACTTTTCTGCCTGGTCTGGCTTTCGAACTGCAAATCTCCAATGTCAGCCTTTTGATTAACTACGATTACAGGCTTAAGCCATCAGTGCCCAGCTAGATCTATCTATCTATCTATCTATCTATCTATCTATCTATCTATCTATCTATCTATCTATCTATCTATCTATCTATCTATCTATCTATCTTTCTAGTAATGGGGCTTGTACTCTGGACCTCGACACTGTCCCTCAGCTCTTCAGCTTAAGGCGAGTGCTCTACCACTTGATCCACAGCACCACTTCCAGTTTTCTGGTCGATTATTGGAGATAAGAGTCTCATGGAGTTTCCTGCCTGGGCTGGCTTTGAATCTAGATCATCAGATCTCAGTCTCCTGAGCAGCTTGGATTACAAGCGTGAGCCACCAGCACCTGACTAGATCAATACTTTTATATTTGAAATGAAATGAAAATTTAAGACTGCTTATCTTATTAGCCTTCATCCTAAAGTATTTTGTGTTTGTAGGCAAAAATGGCTCAATTTTTTAAAAAATAAATCACATAATAATAAAGCAAAAATGTCAATGAACCTTTCTTTTGTGCTTATACATCTCCCTTTTGTAGGAGAAACCACTGCCAAAGCGAATGAAAACTCCTTACCAGTATCTGTGCCATTTGATGTCCTCTCCACCTTCTCCCCTGCTGTTGAGAGCACAGTGAGTAAGAAGTGCAAACTGCCTTACTCCCTTTCATTCCTGTCGTGGGTTTCCATCTCTTTCCATTCTTTTCCTGCAAAGTCATGGGACTGCATATTCAAGGGTGCTAGATATTTGAGCATAAATCTCTTCTGAGTAGTACAGTAAAAGCTATATATAAACTTCCCCTAAAAATATAGGAATATACATTGGAGAGTTACAGAAAGACCATGCACATAACATTTTATGGACCAGAAATTCTGAAGGTTTTTTGGCCTTAGAAAATATCTGCTTTACAAAAATATTTTTTCTGATAATTTTTCTTTTTATTTTTTTTGGTCATGGGGCTTAAACTCTGGGCCTGGGTGCTGTCCCTGTGCTCTTCAGTCCAGGCGAGTGCTCTACCACTTGAGCTACAGCACACTTCTGGTTTTCTGGTGGTTTATTGGAGATAAGAGGCTCACGGGCTTTTGTGCCTGGGCTGGCAATGACCTGTGATTCTCAGATCTCAGCCTCCTGAATAGCTAGGATTACAAGTGTGAGCCATGGATACCAGGCTCTCATAATTTCATTTTTAAACAGAAGGGAAGAATGATCATTTAAAATGAGAGATACTTACACAACTGTACATGATTAGAAACATTTTAAGAGAGCACAGAACCTAAGTATCTTTCGTACATAAAGGTAGGTAGCTTGTGTGTGTGTGTGTGTGTGTGTGTGTGTGTGTGTGTGTTTGTGTGTGTGTGTGTATGTGTGTGTGTGTGTGTGTGCGTCCCAGTCTTGGGGCTTGAAACCAAGTCCTAGGTGCTGTATCTGGGCTTACTTCCTCAAGGCTACTCTCTACCGCATAAGCAGAAAAAAACCAGAAATGGCACTGTGGCTCAAGTGGTAGAGTGCTAGCTAGTCTTGAACTGAAGAGTTCAGAGACAGTGCCCAGGCCCAGAATTCAGGCCCCATGATGGACAAAAAAATACAAAAAATAAATTAAAAGGCCATACAAAAAGATGAAGTCACAAAACAAACCCTGAAAATAAAAGCAACTTGAAACCTGTGGCTGAGGCACAGGAAGTACTGCTAAGAAGGATACATTGTTGCAAATATGGCCAAGTAAGATTCAACCATGGAGGTGAAGGGGGAATCAGGAGGTAAAGCCAGGTACAGGATGCTTTTCTCTTCCTTTTGTGAATTTACCACATTTGTATGCACAATTCTTTCCTTTTATTCAGGATTCCCTGCACTAGGATCAATGGGTCACAGGGCATCTCTCCATTCTCTTTCACTTAACTTGGTGGTGAAAATAGGAGCAACTCATGGTCAAAATCCACTTCTGGTAGGAGTTACCAGTAGTCAATACCATCGATGAGGTAAAAGAAAACATCAACATTTCCTATTAGGTCCTCATCAATTGCTTTGTAATCCAAAGTGATGAAGGGTAGGGGCTAGGGGAGTCAGCTCAAGTACAAGATCCCCTGCAGAGGAAGAGGGATCTAGTTAGTAGCTAGAGGCTCTCAGTTTGAACTCTAGTACTTCTGTTTAAAAACCTTTAACTAGGGGCTAGGAATGGGGCTTAGTGTTAGAGTGCTTGCCTAGCAGGCATGAAGCCTTGTGTTCAGTTTTTCAGTACCACCTAAAAAGAAAAAGCCAGAATTGGAGCTGTGGCTCAAGTGGTAGCATGCTAGCCGTGAGTTAGAGATGCTCAGGGACAGTGTCCAGGGCCTGAGTTCAATCCCCAAGATTGTTTTCTCTCTGTCTCGCACTCTCTATGTAGACAGATAGCCAGATAGATAGATAGATAGATAGATAGATAGATAGATAGAGAGAGAGAGAGAGAGAGAGAGATAAAATTTCTACAGATAATCTGTTACAGATATAGATAGATCTGTTATCTTTAGCAGATAGATAATCTATAGAGTTTATCTATCTATATCTATATCAATTGGTATCTAGTTGTCATTTATATTCATGATTTCAGGACATCAAAGATTTACTCAACATAACCTCATTACTGCTTGTATTTCAATCTTGGGGTGTGTGTGTGTGTGTGTGTGTGTGTGTGTACCTACACATGCATGCTGGGGCTTGAAGTTATAGATCTGTGCTCTTGTTTGGCTTTCTGTTTTGTTTTTGTTTTCTTTCTCTCCTTTTCTCTTTCTTTCTTTAGGTGCTAGTTCTAGGCTTGAAATCATGGCCTAGTTCCAGTCCCTGAGACTTTTACCCAAGGTAAAGCCACAGCTCTACTTTGGCTTTTATTCTTTGTTTTTGTGGTTAATAGGCAAGAAGAGTCTCATAGATTTCCCTGCCCAAGGTGGCTTTGAATTGTGATCCTCAGATCTCAGGCTTCTGACTATCTAGAATAGCAGGAATGAGCCACCAACGAATACCTAGCTTTGTTTGGCTTTCTGGGTTTCCATAGTACTCTGTCACTTGAAGCAAACCTCCAGCTCGGCATTTTGCTGCTTACTGGAGATAAGACCTCATTCATTTCTCTGTGTAGTCTAGCTTTTAGCATTGTAAATTTGCTGCACTTGTTGTGCGTTGACATCCTTGGTTTCTTACGTGGAATTGTTCATAATCTCATTGAAGAAGTCTTGTGTGTGATGAATTGTGTGATTTTGGAGGTTCTCTATCTTTGATGGTTTAATTACAATGTGTTAAGTGATCACAGTTTGTTCTACTTGAAGTCTATTGGGCTGCTAAATGCTTGAATATATAGGCTCATGCTAGAAATCAAAATTGGAAAAGTTTTGATCATTACTCCTTCCTTTTTGTGTCGTGGGCCTTGAACTCAGAGCCTAGCTCTGTGCATGAGTCTCTCTGTGCTCCCCCCCACCACTTGTCAGAGTTGATCATTTCCATTTTGCTCTGTTCACATGTGTTCTGCTTGCCAAAATTTGCTGCTGAACACCTCTAGTCATTTATTTATTTCAGTTATTTCTTACAAGTTTTCACTTTTGTGAATTCCTGGTTTTACTGAAGATCAAAGGTTGGGCCTACATATAACCAGGAAATGATACCTGGAATTTGTGTGAGTGGCTCAGACCCCTTTAATTCTATTCTTACTGCCTTATCCTCTTTCCTGCAATCCACACCAGTGGCCAGTTGGGGCTTTCTTACAACTAGTTGACCAAAGCACAGCATTGGATCTAGTTTACTCCCAGTTCTGCAGGCTTTCTCTGAAAGATGGCCTCTGAAGTCTTAGATTTAGAACTCTCTTGGCTTTCCATGCTTTCTCCTCTCTCTGTACCACAAACACACACACAGACACACACACACACACACACACACACACACACACACACACACACACACACACACACACACACACACACCCCAGACATTTAAGCCATGATTTCTTAAGTAGAACTATCTTTTGATACTTTAAATAGTCCAAAATACTTGATGTGGCACAAAGTAAATAGTTCATATTTTCTTTTTGTTGCCAGTCCTAGTGCTCCATCTCTTTCTTGGGTGCTATCCCTGAGCTTTTGTGCTCTACCACTTGAGCCACAGTTCTATTTCCAGAATTTAATGCTTATGAAGGCCCAGGTTTGATTCCTCAGTACCACATAAACAGAAAAAGCTGGAAGTGGTGCTGTGGTTCAAGTGGTAGGGTGCTAACCTTGAGCAAAAAATGCTCAGGGACATTGCCCAGGCCCAGAGTTCAAGCCCCAGGACTGGAAAGAAAAAAAGGAGGTAAAAATCTCACAGACTTTCCTGCCCAGGCTGGATTTGTACCATAAACCTCCTAAGTAGCTAGGATTTCAGGTATGAGTCTTAGGTGCCCAGTTTAGGCATCCTACTTCAATAAAGCTTCCTCAGCCATTACTTGTGCAGAGCTCCTATCCCTTGTTTTTCAAGAACTTATTAAAGGCTTTGCCACATTCTTTAGATTTGTTGTCATTACATTTCTATTATTATTACTTCCCCCATCACTGCCTCACTCTCTCTATCTTTCTCTCTCTCTCTGCCCTCTTCTTTTTTTCTTTCTCTCTCTTTCTCTCTCTCTCTCTCCTTCCTGGTGGGTTTTGAACTCAGGGTCAGGATGGGGTATCATTGGCTTAGTTCTTTTTTTTCTCAAATATGATGGCCTATCATTTGAACAACAACTTCAATTCTGGCTTTTTGATAGTTAACCAGAGATAAGAGTCTCATGGATTTTCCTATCTAGGCTGGCTTTGAACCACACTCCTCAGATCTCAGCTTCCTGTGTCACTAGGATTAGAGGTATGAGCCATTAGTACCCAGTTTCAAATAATATCATTTTTAGTTTTTTTTCCTGAAGTCATTCATAGCTAAGAAACAATGATGCTAATTTTCATTAAGGAATTAAGCCTCTTCAAAGCCCCTTAAATTCCAAATGTTTTTGAGTTTTCATGCTTTCTCTGAAATCTATGGACTAGGCAAAGTATATATGTGTAAATTCACATTACCCCATCTGCCTAGCCCAGCTTAGCTACTGCCAACTTGCTTATTCTCCCTAACATTTGGGAACGGTGCTTTCTGTGGAGCTAAGATGAGCAAACCAAAGGATTCAATTATACTCGGTAAGGATAAATCAGCCTTCATGAGGCCTCCTGTCCATGGAAGACCCATGCTGCAGGGAAGAGTTTGTTCCCAAGAAGAAGGGATGCAGATTGGAAAGAATGACCTGGTGTGCTGTAATTTGCACTGTGAAAACCACAACCACACAGATAATTGTTCATGAGGCCACTGCATTCACAGCCCATCTCCACTGATATTTTTTGCCAGTTGTGGGGCTTGAACTCAGCCTGGGAACTGCCACTAAGCTTTTTTGCTCAAAGGTAGAATTCTGCAACTTAAACCCATCACTACTTCTGGCTTTTTCTGTTTATGTCACACTTCATGCATGCTAGGAAAGCACTCTACCACTAAGCCACATTCCCAGCCTTCACTGATCTTTTTATGCATTCCATTTTTCACATGTTAAGTAGAAACCTTGTATATCACCAGGAGCAGAGAGGGACTTATAGCCTGTAACAGACCAATGCAATCAAAATAGTTACCTAGAGGGTGAAATGTGTTTCAAACTTAAATTTTAAAAACCCTAATTTAATTAGAGTTGGGAAAAGGATTTCCTAAAAAGATGACCTCTAAAACAACAGGCCTTGCTTCAGGGCTTATTAATGTTCAATGTCCTATGGTGTAGGGTGGGGCCATGGTTTTAAGTCACAGATTTTGCCCCAAAGGATTTCATAGATCCATAGAATAAAAGACATTCTCAGAGAATAATGAGAGACTGAATCATTAAATGCCAGTGGTTTAGTACTAAGTGTTATAAATAAAATAAAGAAGGAATTACTCAGAAAAATGAATCTATGCACAGAAAATGGGCAAAGTAGTCTTAACTGGGTAATGAGATGAGAACTTGGGGGTGTGCCCTGCTTGGGATGTGAGATGATTGGGAGAGACAAAGGTATGCAGTCTTGACTAGAACATGTATTGAAACATGTATTCTAAAATCTAACAAACCTGGTCCAACAGTGATGCCTAAGCCACCTTAGAGTGGCTTCATCAGTACATCCAAACCATGCCCAGCCACAACCATCCACTTTAGCATTGGTTCATCAACTTATGCATTTGTGGTTCCTTTGCTATGGACCAGGGATGGAGCGTGCAGACCCAGGGCAAAGTCAGCAGATCCTAGATGGCTGCTTCTGAACATACCCTGTGGTTTGTTGATAACTGGCTTACACTTACATCCAAGACAAGCTCCTTGGCTGTAAGCCATGGAAAGATGACTGAGGCAGGAAAGTCAGAAGGAAAACAGTAAGTCTGATCATGGAAGTCAGGAATCTTCCATGTAGGCACAGTACCTAGGCCCTGGGTTCAAGCCTCAGGAATGGCACACCCCAAAAAAAAATAATACAATAGTTGTAGCTAGTTTCAGTGACTGTAGTATTTGACCACACCTAGTGATTAATGTGGAGACTAAGAACAAAGTTTGGGCAGTATGCTTGCCTCTTTTTCCTCCTTTGGTGATATTCCACATTTTCCAGGCTTTAAATGATCCCTTCCCCCTGGTAATCACCAAATGCAATTTCTAACTCAAAATGCTCTTTCCCAGGCTTGGGGAATTAAAGGCCTGTCTACTAGACAGCTCCAGTTAGCCAGGCTATCTCTCAATGGTGAAGCAAAATTATTTGCCTAAAACAGAATTTGAGATTCCTTTCCCTGCTTGCTAGAACATTTCTCTTCCTACCATCTTCTCATTGTAATAGTTCTACCATCTATCTTATTATTTGCTTCAGCCAAAAGCCTACATCATCTTTGGAGCAAGTTCTAATGTCTCATTTTACAAAACCATTTCCACAAGCTGGGCACTAGTGGCTCACACGTGTAACCTTAGATACTTGGAAGGCTGAGATCTTAAGGTCACAGTTCAAAGCCAACCCCTACAGCATAGTCAGTGAAACTCTTATCTCCACTTAACCACCAAAATGGCCAAGAGTCCAGCTGTCACTCACATGTTCAGCATTACTAGAGTGAAAAACTAAGTGAGATTGCTAGGCTTTGAATTCAAGCCCCAGTACCAGCAAAAAGAAAAAGAAAAACAATAAACAACAAACACTACTTCATCTACTACTTTTACTCCATTGTTGACATTCTAATCTACACTGACCTGTACTAAACAATGGCCACACAGGGCTCCTGGCTTTCACTCTTCATTTATTCTCCACATTGCCACCATGGTGAACCTTGAAAAGCACATATCACATAGTGATACCTCCTGCTATTATCCACAGTGGAAAGTTCTAGAAGAAACCCACATTGATTGCCCTTGCTTATATGACCCTATGTGACCAGACTCTTCTCTGGGTCATATGCATCTGCCACCATCCCTCTTCACTCATTTCATTCCAGTGACACGCAACCTTGATGTTCCTCAAAAACACCAAGTCTCCCACCTCACAACCTTTGCTCCAAGTGTTCCCCTCTGCCCAAAATCATCTTTCCCCAACTCTTTCCTTCATGACTCGTTTGCGGAACTCACACCTTAATTCATTAGTCACCATTTCCAGGAAGCCTCTTTTATATAGTTTTTTTTTTGTCGGTCGTGGGGCTTGAACTCTGGGCCTGGGCATTGTCCCTCAGCTCTTCAACTCAAGGCGAGCGCTCTACCACTTGAGCTACAGCGCCACTTCCTCCCGGAAGCCTCTTTTGATCATCTTAAGGTAGCTGCACCCAAGGTTGTGGTTGAGGCAGAACTTAAATAACTCCATTTCTCCATTTTCTTTTGTTTCATAGTGTTTGCCACTGTTTGGATTGGGGGGGGTCATGGGGCACGAAATATGGGCCTGAGCACTCTCCCTCAGCTCTTCAGCTCAAGGCTAGCACTCTACCACTTGAGCCACAGTGCCACTTCCCACTTTTTCTCCTGATGTGATGCTGAGGAATCGAACCCAGGGTCTCAAGCACTCTACCACTGAGCCACCTTCCAAGCCTGTTTGGATTTTTTAACTGTTTCTTTGTCAGTTAGTATCCTCATCTAGAACATCAGCTCTATGAAAATGAAGTTTTTATACATTTTAATTCCAGGCCATTCCTAGACATTGAAACAGAGCTTGGCTCCCAGTTTTCCTTCATTAAATAGTTGATGCAGGGCTGGGAAGGTGGCTCAGTGTTAGAGCACTTGCCTTGCATGATTGAGGCCCTGGGTTTGATTCCTCAGCACCACATAAGCAAAAAGCAAAAAACCGGAAGTGGAGTTGTGGCTCAAGTGGTAGAGTGCTAGCCTTGAGCTGAAGAGCTGAGGGATAGCGCCCAGGCACAGAGTTCAGGCACCACGACTGGACCATAAAATCAATCAATCAATAAATAAATAAATATTTGATGCATCATTGCCAAAGATGGTGGATACCGATGGCATGAACTTTCATAAAATCGTTGAGCATGCTGGCATCAATTTACCTCTCTGTCTGAAGATGAAGTTAATATACTATCTCTTTCAGAATGTAATGGGAGTCATTATAATCAATGGAGAGGCTCAAGTCTTTACCAATCATTGTGACACAAATATTAGAATCTATGGGCAGGGAGCCATTTGAAAGTGGTAATCACAAAATAATGGAGAAAGAAATTTGTTTTATTTATGAACCTCCTGAGATCTGAGAAAGTGGGCAGAAATAAAATACTCCCATTTGCAATCTAAACATTCATAAACACAGTTCACACTAAATAAAATTGCACTAACATTTTAATTGACATCAATAGACATTTTGTTAAGTGTTTTGTTTTTTGAGCTCATTTATATATCTATGGTAAGAAGACTCCCTTCCATTTGAATATTTTAGTGGATATACTTTTCAAATGAATGTCAGTGCTACCTTCTGTGATATCACCCTGGACAGAAACCTTTTGTTGATAACATTGGGGTATCATTATACGCTTACACTATTATATCTGAGTAGGAAATAGCAATGCACTGTGAAATTATAAAGGCAAACTTTCATGTGCATCATACTGCTTTTTTTCCTCCTCTCTCCTCTGTTATGAATCCCTATGTAGGACACCCGGCTGGTTCCACTTTGGCTCCTAAGGATTTGACAGGACCCGCAAAAATAAGGGAATGGTTGGGGACGCAGGGGGAAGATATTGAAGGGATGACACAGATCAAGATGCACTGTAGACATGAATTGCTTGGTTTTTGGTTTTGATTTTTTTGTTTTGTTTTGTTTTGGTCATGGGCCTTGAACTCTGGGCCTGGGTGCTGTCCCTCAGCTCCTCAGCTCAAGGCTAGTGCCCTCCCACTTAAGCCAAAGCACCACTCCTGGCTTTTTTCTGCTTATATGGTGCTGAGGAATTGAACCCAGGGCCTCATGTGAGTGAGGCAAGCAGTCTTCCAATGAGCCACCTTCCCAGCCCCGAATTGCTTGTTCTGAATTCCAAACATTCACTACATAATCTAAAGATTAAGAAAACTGAGGTCAGGGGTGGTGAGAATTGTGAAATGGGAGACATGGTTCAAAAAACACTGCACCCAGGAACTGCTCTGCTGCATGGCCGCATCTCTGTACAACTACCTAACTAAAACACACATAGACACAGACACAGACACACAGACACACAGACACACACAGACACACGCACACACACACACACACACACACACACACACACACTCTAATAGTGAAAACGAGAATGAAAAACTTAAACCTGGGAAAAAGGGGTACAGTCACTTCGGGCTCCTGATCAGAGTAGAGGTTGATTTTAAGGGGTGCCCCTAAATTTCTGAACTGGGTGATTGTCCACCTTGAAGGAATGAACTTGTGTCTCTGGGGGTTTGGGTTTTTAATGCAGGACATGCAGTACACAGAAAGGATCCCCCAGTTAACTAGGAACCACCTTCTCTTCCGCTGCCCTGTTCACCTGCTGCCAGCACCAATAAGCTGGGGAAGAAGAGGACCAGCTAGCCTGGAGGGGCCCAGGGCACTGACCTGGAAGCTAAGACTGTGTTTGTGAGCTGGAGCCAGTGGCTCACCCCTGTAATTGAAGCTACTCAGGAGGCTGAGATCTGAGGATCTCAGTTCAAAACTAGCCGGGGCAGGAAAGTCCATGACATTAATCTTAAGCTAACCACCAGAAAACTGGAGTGGTGCTGTGGCTTACAGTGGTAGAACATGAGACTTGAGCAGAAGAGCTCCAGGACAGTGCCTAGGCCTTGACTTCAAGCCCCAGGACTGACTAGAAAAAAAATCATCTTTGATGTTTGTGGAACTCAAATTCAAGGTCCCAGTTGATTGAGTGTGTCTGGTTTTACAGGGCTCCAGCAGGTAGAAGAATTACTATATTGTTCTTTTTTTGACAGTCCTAGGGTTTGAACCCAGGGCTTGGGCACTGTCTCTGAGCTTGTCTCTGCTCAAGGTTAGCATTCTATTACTTAAGACACAGCGCCACATCCTGCTTTTGCTGTTTACTGAGGAACCAAACCCAGGTCTTCATGTATGCCAGGCAAACACGCTACCACTAAGCCACATTGTGATTCCTGAAGAATAATTAGTATAATAATAAGTATATTTATAATATTTTTATACTTATATCATTATATTTCATTTACTATTGTAGCATGTATATTTTATCTATTATATATAACATTTATATTTATTTGTATATTTACTAGATATTATATAATATATAATGTATGTATGTTATAGAATATAATATGTAACATATTAATACATTTTATAAAAATGTTTTATATCATTGCACTTATAGCATTAATATAGTAATTATATTTATAATTCTAATATTTTGTAATAATAATTATTATGCTGGAAGAAAAACTGGGGTGTCTCCAGAGGACAAGAGGGCCCTGAGAATTGAGAGGGGAACCACTGGGCTCCTGTGCTTCCTTCCCATGAGTGACCATCACTGCTTGTGTTGGTGTTTGTGTGTGTGTATATGTGCTTATGTTTGTGTCAGTGTCAGTACTGGGGCTTGAACTCAAGGCCCTGCATAATGTGGCTGAGCTTTTACTCAAGGCTGGTGCTCTACTATTTGAGCCATAGCCCCACTTCTAGCTGTTTCCAGTGGGTATTTGGAGATTAGATCTCATGGATTTTCCTGCCAGGGCTAGTTTCAAACTACCATCCTCAGACCACACCCACCAGAGTCAGTAGGATTACAGGTGTGAGCCACCATTGCCTGGCCTGTGTGTTTTGTGCTGGTACTTGGGCTTGAACTTAGAGCCAGGGCTTTGAATTTGTTGAGCTTGTTTTCTCAAAACCAACACTTTGCCCCTTGAGCCATATCTCCACTTCAAGTTAAGTGTCTCAGACATTCTTGTCCAGAATAGCTTTGTACCAGGATTCTCAGACCTCAACCTCATGAGTATCTAGGAATAGAGGTATGAGCCACTGGCACCCACTTTGTATATTTCTTAAATTAAATCCTGTACTCTCTCACTCCCAACCTTCAAGAGCTTCTGTTTCAGAATAAAATCCAAAGTCTCTACCATAGTCTAAGGGAACTTATCTTGTCTAGTGGTTCTCAAATACATCTAGAGGGCTTCTTTGAAGCAGGCAACACTGGACCCTAGCCCCTGACTAAACAGGTCTGGGCTGGACCTGCTAAAGTTCCTGGATGAGATCACTGCTTCTGGGTGGAGACCACACTTGTAACTCATTGCTCTGCACAAGCTGCCCACTGCCTGTCCTACAGCAAGCATATCCTCTACTCCACACACTGATTGTGATGTAGCCACACTGGTTTACTGACTCTAAGACAGGCCAGACACCCTCAACTTTGAGCTCATGACCCTACCTGATTCTGGGGCCTGGGTGAGTTGCCTTGATCTCCTAAGTCACTTTACCACATGACGCTTTTCTGAAATCATACCTCACTGTAAATTGCCAACACTCCTCCCTAGCACATCTCTCAATCTATTTTTCCATCATATTTTCAAACATATTTATACATTCTCCACCCTCCCCCACCCCCACACACTAAAGCATAGAACTTCAAAACAAAGTTTTTCTTTTCTACTTGCTACAGTGTCTAGAACCTAATAAACTCAATAGATAAAAAAGAGTGAGATGGGTAATAGTGTCACACCTGGAATGTTAGCTATTCAGGAAATTGAGATCTAGAATAACTTTTTCCATTTATTTCCCATTTTGATTAAAATTTAACCATTAAAGGAACTTTTAAAAAGAATCAAAACTTCCTTATTTTCTGCAGGTTTCCTTCACTCCCTTTCACCTAGTCTACCTCAACCTGTGTCCCCATGGGAGCTTTGGCATCTCAGAAAATGTGCAGTGCCCCAGACCCTAGTTAATTTCAGACAGAATCCAGCATTACCTTTAGTCATGTGGTGGGCAGAGCAGAAGGCATCTACCATGTGTGCTACCCACACCTCTCATCCACACCTGTGCTACTTCCATACTCCCAGCCACACGAGCACCACTGTGTCACCATTGCTTACACTGGCCTAGGCATGGGCTTCCATGGTCATCAGGACAAATGTCCTGAGAGCTATTTTACCTGCAACAGGTGACATTTCCTGATCTGGGTAATCACTGGCACTGGAGCAAACCAGGGCCATGGCACTGCAGGATGCATCTCTCTACAGCAAAACTTGGGGCCCTTCCTTCCCAGACACAATGGAGATCCTGGACAAGTCCCCTAGATGATTCCATGAATGTGTCTCACAGCCCTCATCTGTCAGAAATGAACAAAGAGGACAGAATTGTTCAAGTTATTTTCTTTCTTCATAGAAGGGTGCACTATCATCCTGCCCCCCAGAGCAAGGCAGCACACCAAATGGCGGGATCCACTTGGTTTTCATCCCAACCCAGGAATGATATTGTGCCTTTTCCTGTTGCTCAGGAGTCAGGATCACATCTTTGTAAACAATCGGTTACCAGGGCAATAGGTCACAGAAGGAAGACAGAAGGCATTATAACCATCAGTTCACCATCCCTAGCCAGGAGGCAGTGTACTTTGGGAGGCCATTGCTCAAAAACAAACATCCTTTTTACCTGCTAATGAAACTGCAACTCCACTGCACCCCATCTTTCTCATTAAAACAAAAACTTAGAAGAAAAAGGAAAGAGTGTTTTGGACTTCTTGCCAGGACTGGCTTGAAACCACAATCCTCAGATTTCAACCTCTTGAGTAGTGCCAAGCTTTTCCATGAGACAATTCTCTCAAATTAACCACCAAGAAAGAAGCAAAAAGAAATAGACAAAATTCCAGACCTTGAGCTGAAGATCATGGACAGCACAGCACACATGCCCTGATTTCAAGCCCATGACCTGCACATCATCATCATCATCATCATCATCATCATCATCATCATCATCATCATCATCATCATCATCATCATCGACATCATCATTTTAATGTGAATTAAAAAAGTATAAGACCCTATTAAGAATATTAAAATTGAGTGAGTCAGGCATTTTTTGGTGGCTGACATGTAATCCCAGTTAGAAGCATGAAATCTCAGGATGGTGGTTAAAAGCCCACCTGGGCAGGAAATTCCATGAAGCTCTGATCTCCAACTAACCAGCAAAAACCAGAAGTAGAGCTGTGGCTCAAGTGGTAAAGCAACAGCCTTCAGCAAAAAAGCAAAATAAGTGACCAGGCCCAGATACATAGGGTAGGACAACTAATAATTAATTAATTAAATACAAATACATAAATAAAATCAGAATGGAAGAAGAGCACAAAGCGCCAATTCCAAATCTTAAAATGAGCAGAGAATTGGTGGCTTACACCTGGAGCTCAAGCTACACAAAAGACAGAACTTGAAGATCTCGGTTCCAAGGCAAACTAGGCAGAAAAGACCATTAGGGATTTGTGAATGTGTATCAGTCCTGGGTCTTGAAGCCAGAGCTTGAAATAGAAATACGTTTCTTAAAGGTAGCACTCTACCACTTTTTCTCTTTAGGGGATTAAATGGAGATATATCTTACGGACTTACCTGCCTGGGCTTTCAACCTCAATCCTCAGATTTCAGGTGTTGATATAGTACCCTCAACTTCTTAACTTCTATGAGAATTTTATCTGCCATGAACTGCCAAAAAGTAAAAGAAGCGAGAAGTTGATCTGTGTGGCTCAAGCCACAGAGACTGCTTCCTTTTAGGGAAAACAAACAACAAAAACCCTCATACACAGTGGCCCTGCCCTGCTTTCAAACCCAGGAAGTGATCAGGCCCTATGTTCAAGCCCTAGGACCATCACCACCAACAACAAAAGAATGACTCAGGGACAGGGACTAGGCCCAGAATTCAAGCCCTAGGAACAGCATCAAAAATAAAAGAAAAACAAATTCAGAGACTGTGGCTAGGCTCCAGAGTTCAAGCTCTAGAACCAACACCAGGACACACACACACACACACACACATGAGAAATGAACAAAATAATGAGAAGATGGCAAAAAAAGAGAAAAGTCAATGAAATATTTTTAAGTAGTAGCTCATGCCTATAATCCTAGCTACTGTAGAAGCTGAAATCTTAGGATTGTAGTTCATAGTCAGCCTGGGCATGTGTGCCAGTACTGGTGCCTGAACTTGTGCTGTTTTGCACAAGACTAGAACTATACTACTTCCAAACACTTGGTGATTAATTGGAGATGAGAGTCTCAACAACTTTCCTGCCCAGGCTGCCTTTGAACCACTATCCTCTGATTTTAGAGCCTGGGTAATGTCCCTGTCTTCCCATGAGAATCTATTTTTTTGGTTGGTCATGGGGCTTGAACTCGGCCTACACACTGTCCCTCAGCTCTTCAACTCAAGTCTAGTGCCTTACCTCTTGAGCCACAGTACCACTTCTGGTTTTTTGGTGGTTTATTGGAGATAATTGTCTCACGGACTTTCCTTCCCAGGCTGGCTTTGAACTGCAATCCTCAGATCTCAGCCTCCTGAGTAGCTTGGATTACAGGCGTAAGCCACTGGCACCCAGCTTTCTTTTTATTTTTTCTTTTTTGTGGGTGATGGGGCCCGCTCTAGCTCTGGATGCTGTCCCTTAGCTCTTCAGCTCAAGGTAAGCATTTTACCACTGAGCCACCTTCCCAGCTCCCCCAGCTATGAATTACCAAATTTGTTTTACACAGCCAGATGTTGAGATGCATCTCAAGGTTCAGAGCCTGTCAGCCTTGCTCAGGACAGGGGAGAGACTCCTGCACAGTGATCTTGCCCTGATTTCAGGTCTAGGAACAGTCACCACTCCCTGTGTTCCAGCCCTAGGACCAGAACCAAAAAATAAATAACTCCCCCGTTTTCACTGTATTTGATGTTGGTATAATTTGTGAAGGGGAAGGGGAAGGGGAAAAACAAATTTTTTAAATAGGGATACAGGTGGACCTATTGCAACAATGAGATGTACAAGATATTATGTCGAAAAATGAACTTTACAGCTTTTGCCTGTGTGTGGGGGGGGAACGGGGGGGGAGGGTGGAGAACATTATATAAACAAAGCCATCAATGAAGCTGTGGCTCAAGCTGTCACAGTCTGCTAGTCTTGAGAAAAACAATACAAAAAATGCTTCATTCATAGTGGCTCTGCTCTGACTTCAAGCAGGAGAGTGGCCATGTCATGAGTTTAAGCCCTAGCACCAAAAATGAATGAATGAATGAATAAATAAATAAATAGAGCCAGAACTTTATCTGTGGCTCAAGCCATGGAGACTGCTAGTCTTGAGAAAGAAAGGGAAAAACCTCAGACACAGTGGCTCTGCCCTGATTTTATGACTAGCAAAAGTTAAGGCCCTATATTCAAGCCCTAGGACTAGCAATAAAGAAAAAACAAAACAAAACAAAACAAAAACAACAACAACAAAAACTTGGCAAAAACTCTGCAAAAAAGCCCAAGTCCTAAGTTCAAGCCAGAGGATCAGCACCTAAAATAAATGCAGAAAGAAAGACAAATGCGTAAAGAGCCAAAATTTGAACTGTGTCTTGAGGTGGGAAGCCTACTACCCTTGAGAAAAAATTAGGAACAATGACCAGCCCTTGAGTTCAAGTACTATAACAAGCTCCAAAACAACCAATAAAACTCAAAACAAAAACTGCAGAAAGAATGGCCAGGCCTAAATAATAAGCTAGATGACATGAACTTACAAAAAAGAGAAAAGGAATAAAAAATTAAGTGAAAAGGAGGGCAAAAATATTAGAGGCAATTCAAGATTTTAAAAAATATGGTTCATACCTATAATCCTACCTGCTCAGAGGGCTGAAATCTGAGCATTTGTGTTTTGAATCCAGCTTGGGCAGAAAAGTCCATGAGAATTCTTTTCATTTGTGCTATTCCTGGGCTTGAACTTGGGGAGTTTTGCTCAAGGGTAGAGCTCTACTGCTTCCTACCTATTGCTGCTTAATTGGTGAAAAACATCTCATGGATTTTCATGCCTAGGATGGCTTTGAACCTTGGCTCTCAACTTTCAAGACTCTGTATCGTCATCTTGGCTTCTTGTAGTACTCTTTTCCTTTCTGTATTTTTTGTCAGTTGTGGGGTTTGAACTCAGGACCTGTGTGCTGTCCCTGAGCCTCTTGTACTCAAGGCTTGTGCTCTACCACTTGTGCTATAGCATCACTTCTGGGTTTTGAGTGGTTAATTGGACATAAGAATCTCACAAGGGAACTGGGAAAGTGTCTCAGTGGTAAAGCGCTTGCCTTGCATGCTTGAGGCCCTGGGTTCAATTCCTCAGCACCACATAAGTAGGAAAAAAAGCCACAAGTGATGCTGTGGCTCAAGTGGTAGAGTGCAAGCCTTGAGCTGAAGAGCTGAAGGAAAGCACACAGGCCCAGAGTTCAGGCCCAAGACCGGATCCCCCCCCCCAAAAAAAGAAGCTCAGGGACAGTGACCAGGCAGAAGAGTTCAAGCCCCAAGACCGGCAAAAAGAAACAAAGAAAAAAGAAAGTGAGTAATTAAGCTGTGGCTCAAGGTATGAAACCTGTTAGCCTGGAGAAAAAAGGTAAAAAACGTAAAGAAAAATTTAAAAAGAAATTATTCCCAGTACCACACCTTCCAGTGCACTTTTCCCTACATCCTTAGTGTGCAGGCAACCAGGCCAATGCCCCTGCTATATCCTATGTCTCAATGACAAAAATTTCAATTATTTGAAAACTGCCTTCCAAGAATTGCCACATGGGACCACATGGGGAATTATTGACCATATGCAATTATTGACCTCAAAAATATTTATTAACATGATTTCTTCTATTCTTGTGATTTTTCTATGTCCTTCTCATCATTACTTCCCTAGCACCTAGCAAATTACCTGGAATAAAAATAGAGAAACATGTCTGCTTACTGAACATCTGCATGTATATTTAGAATACTAAGCTAGTTTCAATGGGGTCATCAACACTGAAGATTTTTTACTATGAGCCTCATACTTTGTAAAAAACAAAACAAAACACATTTTACCCTCAAGAACTCTACATTTGCCAGTTGCCAGTCACTGATACTGTCATCCTAGTTACTAAAGGGAAGGAGGTGCTTGTGTTGTTCAAAAATATTGATGTTATAAAGATAAGGAAAAGCTGATAAATTATTATAGACTAAAAGAGATCAAGTATACACAACTACATATAATTCATGATCATGTATTGGTTTTTAGAGAAAAAAATTGATAAGGACAGAATTGAGCCAATTGGCAAAACTGGAATATAGACAAAAGATTAAGCAAAAGTATGGCATTGTGATTAATTTACTGAAGTTGATAACTATACTGTGGCTATGTAATAATGGGACATTTTTGTCCTGAGATCAAGATTAAAATATGTAGGAATAGAGAACTACGAAATATACAATTTAATCTCAAATGTATGTCCACAAAGAGAACATACATGCAAGCATAAGTGATTAAGCAAATGAAGGAAAATATTAACCAACTGAATTTGCATAAAAATCACAGAAATAGTTTATATTCTTTTTGTGACTTTTCCTAAATTTGACTATTTTTAAACAATACTAGATTGAATAGTGAAGAGATGCACTTGAACTGCAGAAGATAAGTTCCTGAGGATTGTTCTGAGAAGGCTTAATGGAGAATGCATGCATTGGGGGATACTAATAAAAGATCAAGTGTTACCATATGAAAATTATGGAAATCCAAACATTCAGACTACAACAATAAAGTACCAAGAGTAAGAAAATTCACAGATACAGAAAATAACTCAGGGCTACTGTGGATTGAGGGCTGAATGGTTTAATGGCCCCAAATTTTTGTTGAGGGTGATGGATATGTTTTGGATAAGATAAAGGTGATGGTTCTACAATACTGGAAATGTACTGAATGTCAATGAATTGTGGTTATAATAATAAATGTTATTACTATTTCCCTATGAAGAATAAAAAATCATCCCAGTTTAGAGGCTACTGTTTGCAGGAAACTCCCTGACATTATATATTCACAGGAAACTGTACTCTTTATTTCTTACATTCAGTAGATTTTAAACATGTATTTCTTTATGTGTTTTTTTTCTTCTTTTAAGGTAGAACTTTGCTAGCACAGGCCGGCCAGGAATGTGCAATTCTGCTACTTTGTTCCTTGAGGAATGTCTTTCTTCTACACAAGACATTCCATAATAAAATTTATTATCTAATAACAAAAGCAACAAGATCAAGTGTTACGTTCCTTACCCTAGGACTTAGGAGCAAACAGGACATCCTGACTTATATCAGCTCCCTCTGTCCAGAAAGCATTGTGTGCCTGGTGCTTACTGGTTTATAGAATGTCTCCTGAGCCTGGGAAAGATAGGCATAAAAGGAAAAAGCATCCCTTGTCCTGTGCATGAGCAGGCAACCGAATATATGTTGTATTAAATATTTCTCTGGATATAGAACCTCCCTACCCCTCTCTGACCTTGGATATGCATATAGCTCCCAAGTCACCAACAAAGAGCAAGGCTTTGCCCAAGGCTATTACTTCCATATGGTAAATGGTTACTATCTCAGTTTTTAATTCACTGAAGTGTCAAAAATAAATGAATCAAAATCACCAAGAAGTAATAACTTACCCTGGCAAGTTTGTCTGGTTTGCAGGAGATGTACAGCTGGGAAAACAGCTCTGTTATCCCTTCAGAAAAATCTTCATCTCCTGAAAAAAAACAAAGTCTCACATGAAAAATATTCCAGCAAAACTGCTGAGGTTCACAAGAAAGGTAAGAAGGAAGAGGAGTGAAGGCAGCAGAAGTATTCATAACAATTTAATGAGCATGGAATATGAGTGCTTATACAATTTTTTTCCTTTCCTTCTGAGGGTTTTCTGATGCATTGTTATCATTATCCAGTCTTTCAGTTAATGTCCAATTAAGACAAACATTTCTGACACTTTTCTTCCACCACTGGTTAAGCTGAAGCTACAGGTGCTACGGATAATAATATTCACTCGGCCTTCTGAGCTTTCTTGGCAGACTTGGTGACCTTGCCAGCTCCAGCACACTTCTTGTCCACAGCTTTGATGCCACACACAGCAACTATCTCCTATTACAAACAGCAAGATGATCCAGAGGAGAATAGTCAAAGAAGCTCTCCACATACACAGGCTTGCTGGAATCATATGAAGCATGACAGCATCACGACACTTCAGGAATTTAGGACTAGCTTCCAGCTTCTTACCAGATCTGCCTTCAAGCATCTCTTTCCACTCAGTAAACTTACAAGCAATTTAAGCTGAGTGCCAATCCAGGACAGAGGCATAGGAAGCACTAGTTTGGCCTGGATGGTTCAGGAAGGTCACCCAAGCTGTGAAGCTAAATGCTTCCTTGGGTGGATCATTCTTGTTGTCACCACCAATGTTGTCATGGCAAACATCTTTGGCTGACATGCTTATAGAATTTTTTTGTGCACAGTATGTCAATGGATGTTCTTAATGGGCTTATAAGAAAAGTGGGTATTATCACACTTGTGTGATAAAGATAATGCAGGCTGGAAGAGGTCAAGAATTTTTACAAGATCTCCTAGCAAAGATAAGAAGTTAAACCTTGGCCTCCACTTTCAATGTTCTTTGCACCACATTACAGAAGAATGAATGGAGAGTATGAAGCAGATATTATATAAAGAAAATGGAATTCAGGGCTGGGAATGTGGCTTAGTAGTAGAGTGTTTACCTTGCATGCATGAAGCCCTGGGTTTGATTCCTCAGTACCACACAAACAGAAAGAGCTGGAGGTAGCACTGTGGCACAAGTGGTAGAGCATTAGACTTCAGCAAAAAGAGGCTCAGAGACAGAGCCCAGGCTCTGAGTTCAAGCCCCAGGACCAGAAAAAAAGAAAATGGAATTCAAGTTGGGACAGTAAGACTCCAGGAGAATCCAGGTTATCCAAGAAAATGGGAAGAGTTTCAGGCAGAGGAAATGAGTGCCAAGATTAGGGGGATGAAAGCATAGCAGGAAGTTTAGAATATGCAAAGGAAAAAACAACAAAATAGGATCCAGCTAAGACTGAGCCTTTATACCCTCTTAATATCTCAAAGTTTCTACCAAAGAGATGAGGAACTACTGATGATTTTTAAAACAGAGACAGGTAAGATCAAATTTAAATCAAAGAGAGATCACTTTAGTGGCTGAGTACAGAACTTATCAGCACTAATCTAGGAATAAACAAGAAAGTAAAATTGAGTCAATAATCCATGATCCAAGTAAGAGACGGTGATGTGTAAATCAGAGGGAGAAAGGATTCTTAAATGTTGGAAGGGTGCTAAGGAAAATGTTGAAATTATCATGAAGATGGGAACACAGAACACCTTAGTAGAGAAACATGCAAACATAAGGATAAGTCAAGAGCAAACTATAATCAAGACAGACAAACAAATTGTCAGGAAATATTCTTTTTCTCTTTACACACCTAAATCCTATCCATTCACCCACTTTGAGACCAGCCTAATGTTTTAGACTTTAGAATCTATATATTTATTAATCACCAGTCTATAGCTTCAAAGGGCAAATTATTACTTCTTTATACCTGCCATTGTCTCCAAAAGTCCCTGGTTGGTGGGAGGGGGGAATGTATCATGGCACATTTGTCCCTCTCAGTTGGCATTTAAGAGAGAGAATTAAAATGACTTAGCAATCCAAGTTTAACATGGATTGTGAAGGTGATCTCATTAATACCATCCTTACCTATGTACCTCATTTAAGCAACATTTAATTATTCCAACTAAATCCTGCTGGGTGCAAGAAATTAATCTGAAAACATAATGAGATAACAATATCACAAAGTATTGACAAAATGATCCAATGGCATGCAGAATTTTTTATTTAGATTTATCTCACTCTGTTCTAAACATATTTAATATATACTTAGAATATAATTAATATTTGAATATGTACATTGAATTTACAAATGTACAAATATACAATGTATTATGTTTGAGTTTATTTAAATAAACTTTTTTTTTTGGTAAGAGTTGTGAACAAAAAGGAAATGGGTCACTGTTGTGGCTCATGTCTGTAATCCTAGCTATTTGGGAGGTGAGAATGGAGAATTATAATTTGAGGTCAGGCTTAACAGCACAGTTTGTGAGATCCCCTTCTCAGCCATAGCCTGGTACAGTAGTATCTGTTCATCCTCTTACATTAATGTGAGAGGCCAAAATTAAGAGGATCTCAGTTCCAGCCCAACCTGGGCAGAAAATTTTAGGAGATTCTATCTCAACAGAGAAGCTGAACACAGTGGCAAATGCCTGTGATCCTAACAATGACAGGAAGACTGAAATGGGTAACTCTAGTTCAGGCATGCATCCAGGAAAAACCAGACTCTCCCTGAAAACAGTCAAGGGAAAAGAGGGCCCAAGGCATGGCTCAGTGGTACTGTGCCTGCCTACTGACTTTGAGTGAGTTGAGCTCAAACCCCAGTACCACCATAAACAAAGGTAAACAATGGTGGAAGATCACTGTCAAATGCTTTCCACTGAATGAAATATATATTAGGCAGGAGTGTGGCCCAGTATTAGGCTAGAGGTGGAACTCTGTCTTAGAGGACTTGGTTGAGGCTCTGTGTTTGGGGACTGGCACTGCGGTAAGGAGAAGTTGCATTGAAAGTATGTAGGATGGTGCTGGTGGTTCATGGCTATAATCACAGCTACTCAGGAGGCTGAGACTTGGAGAATGGACCTTTAAAGCCAGCCAGGCAGAAAATTCTGTTTAGATCTATCTCCGCTTAGCAAGAAAAAGACAGACTGGTATCTTGGTTCAGAGTGGTAAGACATCAGCTCAGTTCAAACTGTGGTCCTGGCACCAAAAACAACAATAAATAAATAAATAAATAAAATAATAAAGTGTGGGCTTTGGAGGAACTTTGCAAGAATGAAGGGCTCTCCCAAAATAGGAAGACATATTCTTAGGCAAAGGGATGGTAAGGACCAAGGATGCTGATGGAAAAAGATGACCAACACTGCCACACCACCAGGTTCCTAAATTTATCGCCCATTAGCTACTTCCATTTTTTCCATACTTCATTGAGATATCATTAAATGCCAACATCACTGCTGAATTCTCAACAAATATCACTGAGGAGGGCTGGCACAGAGTGTGAGAGGAGCTGGGAAGGAGTCTGTTTTCGGAGTCATTTCTGGTGAACATAATAGACAAAAATCCAACTGTTTAGAAAATGCCTCCAAGTCCTCTGAATGGTATTTAAAGATCAAGAGTCCCATTCGTGGGCAAAACAAGATGCTGATTACAGAACGAATGCTGTTAATTGCACAAATAAGTTTATAAATAACACAATTGTCATATTGAGGCCTAGTTAGAAAAAAATGCAACTATCTAAACACATCACAATGGCTTTATGTGTTTCCTAAGTTAAGCCATCTAAAAAGAAGATTTTTTTATCTATTATATCTTTGGAATCATGAAAATAATTAGTATCTCTTAGTTAAGACTATTATACTTTATTTATTTTTCTGTTTGTGGAGCCTGAACTCTGGGCCTGGACACTGTCCTTGGCTCTTCAGCTCAAGGCTAGCATTCTACCACTTGAGCCACAGCGCCACTTCAACTTTTTCTGCTTATGTGATGCTGAGGAACTGAACCCAGGGCCTCATGCATTCAAGGCAAGCACTTTACCACTGAACCACCTTCCCAGCCCCTGAATACAGTATTTCTTTTAGTACTTATTTTAACAACCTGTGAGGAATTAGATTGGGTTACCTTATAGATGAGAAAACAGCTCAGTATCAAGGAACTTTTCAAGGTCACCTGGCTTTAGTAAATGACAGATCTTCATTTTAACACAGTGGAAAACTCCAAAAGCCCATCATAGTTAACTGCCATCTCAATATTTCAGAACAACATTAAGAACTTACATTCAAAAAACTTTTTTCTTTTGTGCAAGTCATGGGGCATGAACTCAGGGCCTGGGTGTTGTCCCTGAGCTGTTTCAGCTCAAATCTAATACTCTATCACTTGACTACAGCTCCACTTTGGGCTTTGGGTAGTTAACTGGGGATCAGAGTCTCACAGACTTTGCTGGTGAGCTGGCTTTAAACCCAGATCCTGGATCTCAGCTTCCTGAGTGGCTAGGTTTACAGGTGTGAGCCATTAGAAAATATTTTCTAATCAGGAAGCAAGCTTTTACATAGACTAAGTAGTCATTTATTACTAAGGTGTTATACAACTGTCTAGTTTGAACTCTTAGAACACACGGCTGAAAACAACAAACAAAAAAGAAAATGTCCCAGTCTGCAGAAAATCTGTACTCAAGGAATAAAGAAAGTCCCTCCCTGAGAAATGTTCAGTCTTTCTGTAGAAAACTTGAAGACTAGTTATTTTACAGTAGATTAGAAATAGAAAAAAACAAATGAGATTAAGAGGATATTAGTGACAAGCACACTGACAGTTCAAAGAAGTAAAAGAGAAACCCATCTTTAAATGCACTGACATTTGGAAAATTTTAATTTTGCAGCCCTCATACTAGTCTCAGGACCTCTTAATACTTTTAAATTTTTGAGAGCCCCCAAAGAGCTAATTAAAAATGTAAGTAGACAGGCTTGGAAGGTGGCTCAGTGGTAGAGTGCTTGCTTTGCGTGCATGAGGTCCTGGGTTGGATTCCTCAGCACCACATAAGTAGAAAAAGCCAGAAGTGGCACTGTGGCTTAAGTGGTAGAGTGCTAGCCTTGAGCTGAAGAGCTGAGGGACAGTGCGCAGGCCCAGAGTTTAGGCCCCACAACTGATAAAAACAATGTAAGTAGAGGTAGGAACTGGTGGCTCTCACCAGTAATCCTAGCTACAGATTCGGGAGACTGAGAGCCATAGATTGCTATTAAAAGCTAGCTGGCTTCCAATGTATAACCCCTCTTTTCACTGTATTGGATGTTGGTATAATTTGTGGAGGGGAAAGGAAAAACAAAGTGTTTAAATAGGGATACAGGTGGACCCACTGCAACAATATGTACAAGACGTTATGAAAAAAGTTTACAACTTTAGCGGGGGAAGGGAGGGATAGGGGAAACAAAGGAGGAAGCAACAATGCTTGATAAGAAATGTACTCATTACCTTACTCATGTAATTGTAACCCTTCTGTACAGTATTTTCACAATAAAAAACACAAATTAGAGGGGAAAAAAAAGCTAGCTGGAGCAGGAAAGTCAGTGAGACTCTTATTTCCAATAAACTACTCAGAAAAAAAACAAAAAACAAAACAAAACAAAAAACAAAGTACACCTGTGACTCAAGTGGTAGAGTGCAGCTCAGGATCAATGCCTAGGTGCTGAATTCAAGCCCAGGACTGCCACAAAAATAAATTAAATAAAAATAGGGGATACACACACACACACACACACACACACACACACACACACACACATACACACACACTAAAGAAACAGACAGATACAGACAGATATGTTAAAAAGTAGAACACATCCAATGAGCAATGCATCAGGTATTGAGTTCAAGTCCTAGTTTCACATCCCAAACAAAAGAAAAATTAGAACTGAAGTGCTTATGGTAGTTTTGCAAACTTAAGAAAAAAAAAACAGTACTTGTTTATATACATTTATTGAAAATAACTGTAATTTCCACAAAAGGTGAAATTTCAGCAGAATAATACAATTGTTTTACATATTTAATGAATCTCTTTATCCTTTAGCCTAATGAAAGACACATGTGTTCTCATCTGCTTTTACACTCTGTCTGCTGGGGTATGTTGTTTTAAGTATATGAAGGAAATCTACCTCACAAAGTCACTTAGTTAGAAAAGGAAGAAGTTTTAGTAGCCTTCTCAGATTATCAGTAAAGGAAATGCTTACATATTCCTTAATACTATACTAAAACTCAAGTAGTGTCATCTCTTAAAATTTAGTTGTAATGATATACATAGCAATGAGCCTGAAGCTATACCATAAGGTTTTCTGATTGGATGTATTGAATTAAAATGCATTAGTCTTTTTTTTCTTTTGCCTGTGCATCATTTGCTAACATCACACATTAAATAATGGGAAAATACTCACTCCGAGTCACACAAATCTTTCAAATGCTGACCAACTGTCTTGAAATGAATGAATATAGCTGTTATTTTCAACACAGATTTCATCAGCATAGTCTGTAAACAGCACTGGGAAGCTACAAAGCTCAACAGATCAATAAATCCACTCTACAAAATTGAAAGTTAGTTTGAATGTATAGCATGACTCATACATAGTTGCTTTTCTTGTTGTAAAGGCTCATTTCATTCACTTTTAAGAAATGTTCACCAAATAGTATTCTAGTCTCTGGGCTGGGAAGGTGGCTCAGTGGTAGAGTGCTTGCTTTGCATGCATGAGGCCCTGGGTTCGATTTCTCAGAACCACATAAGCAAAAAGAAAAAACCGGAAGTGGCTCTGTGACTCAATTGGTAGGGCGCTAACCTTGAGCTGAAGAGCTGAGGGACAGCGCCCAGGTCCACAGTTCAGGCCCCCCAACCAGATCCCCCTCCCCCAAATAAAGAATTCTAGTCTCTGTGACCACTTGTATACTTCATAGTGAAAATGGCATTCCATGGCAAAGCATGTAGTTCAATTAAACACTACAAATGGGCTAGGCACTGGTGGCTCATGCCTGTAATCCTAGCTACTCAGGAAACTAAGACCTAAAGATCATGGTTCAAAGCCAGCTCAGGCACGAAAGTCTGTGAGACTCTTTCTCCAATAAACTACTAAAAAGAAGACAGAAGTGGTGCTGTGGTTCAAGTGGTAGTACACTACCCCTGAGCAAAAAAAGTTTAGGGTACTACTCAAGCCCTAAGTTCAAGTCCTAGGACCAGCTTAAAAGAAAAATTCAAAATTGAATTCATTCATTCCACTTTTTAAAAATAGCCAATTAGCAAAGAATATGTTAGAAATATATTTAATTAAATGTTAAAATAAAACAAACCTAATTATTCATTTGTCCAGAAATTATATTTTATATTAACTGCCACATTACCTAATTACTGTAAAAAATGAGCAGCTTCAACATTCATGTTTCGTAAGAGATACAGCAGGCTTTAAATTGTGGAGGCGGGGAGGGGGGAAGAGTGTCACTCACATTTTAGGTACTACCACGTTTTCTGCCTCAATTCAAGATGGGATTAAGGGTCCCATAAGTCACAAGGTACAGCTGAAGTATCCAGAGATATAAAGAAATGTCAGTCAAACTGAAGACAAACTCTGAAAAGAGCAGTCTTTAACTGTAAACACTGGCAGGGGTATATGAACAATATCAGTATGAGGGATGCTAAAAGGAGTCTGACAGGAAAAAAAACAGAAGACATAAGCAAGAGGCTGACATGTCTGAACACCTAGACAGGGGGAAAGTTGCAAAAAGGATTCTACATGAAAATTCTCACTTCAAAAATGAGAGAGATGCAGGGTACCAGTGGCTATCCTTTTCACACTGCTACTTAGCTGGCTGAGATCTGGGGATCATAGTTGGAAGCCAGCCTAGGAAGATAACTCCAAGAGATCCTATCTCTAATCACAAAAAAAAGCTGGAAGTAGAGGTGTGGCTCAAGTCCTTGAGGGCCTAACTTTAAGCAAAAAGCTCAGGGACAGCAAGCAGACCTTGAGTTCAAGCCCCAGGACCAGCATAGTTGTTGTGAGCGCGTGCACACATACACACAATTTACTGTAGTTTACTCAAGGCAAAATATAAATACACTGCATCTTCCAACTCAGATTCTGAGTTTTCATATTACCTTTCTTCTCTTCTTCCTCTTCCTCACAAAAGTCTGCTAGGGAAAATACGTCTTTGAGTTGTTCTAATTCAAGTATTATAGCCTCTAATTTTTCTCCACTCAGAGAATTAAGGACAGATTTCACCTGAATGAAGATAATAAAATATTGTGGAAATATGAATGAAAAAAAATCTCACAAGGAGAAAAGACTGAAGAGCTCATGCCAACACATCAGTGTGTGTGTGTGTGTGTGTGTGTGTGTGTGTGTGTGTGTGTGTGTGTGTGTGTGTGTGTGTGTGCTAGTCCTAGGGCTTGAACTCAGGGCCTGGGCACTTAGATTTTGTGCTCAAGTCTAGTACTCCATTATCTGAACCACAGCACCACTTCCAGCTTTTTGGTGGTTAATTGGATATAAAAGTCTCACAGACACTTTTACCTGAGCTGGCTTCACACCATAATCATCAGATTTCAGTCTCCTAAGTATCT